>NC_135404.1:2500316-3100316 GCF_051989625.1 Stigmatopora argus
AAAGGCCTAAACAAAATTGGGAACATTGAATTAGTTAGACATGAGACATTCACTTTGACAGTGAACGTCAATCTTTTAGGGTTTCTCCATCTAGCTTGCATTATCTGGTATGAAGATTCATAAATCACAATGTGTTTTGCCTGAAAAGCATGTAATTATTGCACCTGGGAAAAACTATGACCTTAGTTTAATGAAAAGAAAGTACAGAACATGAGTGTTTTCTGTCTTTCCACCATTCATTTATATTTAAACAAATGTCCTTGTGAGTTACTGGCAACCTGCTCTGTGGGTACTGGAACCCTGAGGTTATAAGCCAAAAAGTCAATGTGATTTACACCAGTGGTCCCCAACCACCGGTCCATGAGCTACCTAGTGCCGGTCCTTCAGAGTAAAAAATATCAACATTTTCAATCTTGCCGTCCTACTTGCAATGAGAAAAGTTGTTATAATAATAATACATAATTGCTATTATGCTTGGGACTTTTTTGAAGTCGTGGGTGTCATCTGTGCACCAACCCCACCCCCACACAATTTTGTCTTAAAGAAAATAGACAGCTTTACCGCTCCGCGGTGAGAAAAAGTTTGGGGACCACTGATTTACACAACTAGTCCCCCCCAAAAATAGAAACAGGATGCATCCTTGCCTCAAAAAAGACTTAAAAAGTTTGAATATCAACAAATGTGAAATTGGTTCAACAAAGGCTTAGTGCAGAATTAACATTTACACACTCAGGAGATCTGTGGCAATAAATTATGTAATATCTCTGACTTGTCCCTCTGAACATGAAAGAGAAAAGGATGACATTCAGTAAAATAAAAGTTGCTCACAGAAAAGTGGCGAAAATGTTTATTACACTTACAATCCTGTAATTTACAAAATAGTTATTCAAAACATGAGCTACTTTTAGTACAAAAAGCTTTGGTATCTAATTAGTTAGTAATGTGCATTGCATGGACACTGCGACACAAGATCAAGATGACAGGTCAGCAAAAGACAAAAACTGAAAATATGTGTGTGCTCTAAAATTGCTGTTAAAACATAATTCATTTGTATATATAAGGCTGGAGATCAAATGTGTTTTACAAGTTTTTAAGGTATTCCAAAGTAATTACAAATATATTCATTATTGTTCACCTGTCAGGGCAATTAAGATTACATTCAGTGCTGCAAATGTATTTGCTCCCTTTACAAATTGGTTTCCCACTTAAAGTTTAAAATAATCAAACAGATATATATATATATATAAATTTTAAAAAAGAGTATTATTGACATAAATCTTTGGCACACTTCAGTTATGCAGCTGGACAATAAAGCTAAACATTCCAGCAAGTAACCCAACGGGCTTAAACGTGTACAATGTAGATTTTGGAGCAAACTAATCATATTTGCATTTCATCGAAATGCTTTGGAATGATCTTAAAAAAACAATTCTGCAAGGAGATGTAAAACAAAAACTCAAGTTTAAGAAAATGCTTGAGTACAGTTGGTGCTCCTGTTTTTAGTCAAACAAGTTATTAAGTTCAAAAGGACCAATTCACGTGGGACGGTATTTTAATTAATTTGATAGTTGGGACTTTGCTGAATCCATTGTAATTTTCCCTGTAAAATAAACCAAAAAGCGCAAAAAAATAACCAGCTTTAATTCCATTTCGCTGTTGCAAAAAAATTCGTAGTAGTCATACCTCTACCTACCTACGAATGCCTCTAGGTGTGAAATTTCCAGGTTACGAAAGCTTTTTATTTACAAATGAGTGCCTCAAGATAAGAAAAATACTCAAGTTACGAAACCCCCCCAAAAGTACATACATTCCTTATCCCTTATTTTATTTTGAAAATGTTGTCGCGGGTGCATTGATTCACACTTTAGAAGCTACCTAACCATACTGGGCTCTCATTGGCTATCTCACAACAACCACTATCCATGTTTCAAGATTTTCTCTTATGTACCTGTACTTTTGACCGCCGTTCATTTTCCCAGATTTCTAACGGTGTTTTTTTGTCACGTTTTTCGAGTTAGAATAAAGCAGCTTCTTTTTTTATCATCAACACTGGTAGTTTGTATATGTACTTGTTATTCATTTTGTGACATTAATAAATAATTTTCTGATCTTTTTCTCTCATTTTTGTGTTTCTCACATCTTTCTTACAAAATTGGGATATTTTGACCAATTTTAAAGGGTTTAGTTCAGACTTGGGCAATCTGGTCCTCGAGGGCCGCTGTGGGTGCAGGTTTTTGTTCCAACCAATCCAGCACAGACAGTTTAACTAATTAGATTTCTGCTGAAACAAGAAGCACCTGACTGCAATCCACTGATTGCACTTCTAAGATACTTGATTGGTGGAAAGGTTTCCTCTTATGGGTTGGAACGAAAACCTGCACCCACTGCGGCCCTTTGTGGAATTAATTGCCCAGGTCTGGTTTAGTTGTTAGTTGTGTGAGGACTGGGGAACGGATTAGAGTATTTACATAATGTATTCCTCTACTTATGAAAAGGGTTTTGGAAACAATTAATTTTGTAAGTAGAGGTATGACTGTACTACTGCAGAGTGACATCACGAAGATAAAGTGAACTTTTATGCGCATACTCTTTCGTTTAGTTTCATTACTGTGGCAGCCATCGTTTTTGTTATTTTCTGGGAAATTCAATCGTTTATCAGAAAATTAATCATACATGCTGTGAAGGAAATTGAAACAACACGAACACTGCTGATATAAGCCATATTTTTCCATCTGACCAAGCCGCAAGGGTGGCCAAACCGGTCCTCAAGGGACACTTTGAGTGCAGGTTTTTGTTCCAACCGATCCAGCACAGACACTTTAACTGATGACATTTCTGCAGAAAACAAGAAGCACCTGACTGCAATCCACTGATTGCATTTGTAAGACACCAGATTGGTAAAAAGGTGTTCTACTTATGGGTTGGCATGAAAACCCACACCCACTGCAGCCCTTTGTGGAATAATTTGCCCACCCCTAGACTAAGGCATGAACCTAATAAGTAGGAAGTAGCGGCCTGTAAGTAGTCTATTCTGTGAATTTAATCCTGATATTTTCCTCAATGCTGCTTTGACCAAGTGACAAATGACATGTGGCCAATGAGTCAGATTGTATTTTTATTTTTTTTACTTTTTTTTCAATTTAACTGTAGTAAACAATCCTGGCGTTAGATGGTTAGCATGCAGTCTAGCTGCCCCCAGTTAACATCTGCAGGGTAGCTAAAACAAAGCAGGCGTTGTTATGGGCAGCATCGTCAAAAGTCCACAATTAAAAATCCCCGTTTTAATTTCGGATGAAGAAATTTTAGATTTGGAGCCCAAAATTGATAATTTTCGGGTCAGTCACGGGGAAGGTGTTTTGGTACGGGTTTAAGTTGTATGGCACAATCTCATGTTTTCGATTTTGTATTAGAAAAATAAATGCACAAAACCAAAAGTCATCTACATCCTCCTTTTCCGATGAGACATACGTCTCTTGCTGGGTTGCTCATCGTTTTTCAGAAAGCTGACACCAACATTGCATGAATTATTTTGGGGGGTATAATTTCAATACTTATGGATTCATCTGAGTTTTGATCATTTATTTTTAATACTTTTAAACAAGATTATCATTTAAGTGGTGTTTAAAAATCCGTGAAATATGGCTTTTAAGGTTCCCTTTTTCACTGAGGTCCTTTTGCTCATTTAAATGGATACAACTTTAAAACTTAATTTCATCTCTGTCTCATATTAATATAATCTAATGATCTGGCACATTAACGCCAGGAAGTACAAAAGAATAAGAATTTAAAAATTGGGCAAATAATTTTTCATAGCACTGCAATATAATCTATAATTCATGATTGAGATAGTAGGCATGACCAGATAAAAATAAATTTAAAAAAGCACTGCCATCAAACTTCAGTTTTCATCTTTCAATTTGTATAGGAATTGAAATTCTGGCAGCCCATTTAAGCATTGGCTCAATACCAGCAACAGTGAATGTTTCTCATTTGAAATTTCACAATGTCATTCGTTTAACTGAAGGCTGCATCAATAAAAGGATTCATCAAGGACAAAACAATTTGTGTACTGTGTCCAACTTGCAACTACACTACTTAGAAATTGAGATAAGCATCACAACAGCAGTTTTTTAACTTTTGGGATGAGATGCATTTGCAATAAATATATCATTATACAACCCCTTAGAATCCAAAAGATTACAAAGAAACAAACATATACATGATGTTAACAGCAGAATTTGTTTTAAACTAAATTATGAAAAATTCTCATTTGTGCTCCCAGTTTTCATGAGCAGGATTTCAAGATATCTTATAAGATGTTTTTGCCAAAGGCCCATTTCTCACAAATTGTTCCCAAATTTCTCTGAATTTGTGTCACTGAGCATCCAGCTCACAGGTATGGCAAGACAAAATGGCCATTACTGTATTTTTCCTACTAGAAGTCTTACTTTTTATATACTTTTACTACAGCACTGACCAATGTCCTTGATTAATGATGGAAAAAGTTTTCAAATTATTTATCTTTGTCTATTTTAAAAATGATTGTAAAAAAATAAAATAAACGTAGGTTAATATACTTCATATGCACTGCATACACATAGGCAGCCCGGCGGCCGAGTGGTTAACGCGTCGGCCTCATAGTTCTGTGGTTGTGGTTTCGGTTCGAGGTCGGTCCTCACTGTGTGGAGTTTGCATGTTCGCCCCGGGCTTGCATGCGTTTCCCATTTCCCAAAAACATGCAGGGTAGGCTGGTTGAAAACTAAATTGTCCCTAGGTACGAGTGTGAGTATGAATGGTTGTCCATCACTTGTGCCCTTCGATTGGCTGCGATGGGTTCCAGCACCCCTGCGACTGTTATGAGGATAAGCAGTTTAGAAAATGAATAAATGCATTAACATATATACAGACGCTCCCCTACTTACGAACGCAATTGGTTCCGAGCGATTGTTCATAAGTTGAATTTGTTTGTAAGTTGATTCAGTGCTATATTTTGTATTATAATTTATGTTTAAGGCCGATATAAGTATATTGAAGGTTTATATAAGTGCATTTGTATGTTTAAGGTTTGTATAAGTAACACGCATTGGTTTGTACTGAAAAAAAAAACATTTAATAAAATGGAGAGAATATGTACAGTACTGTAGAGAGAGAGATTTATGTATTAGAAACTGGCCAAAAGAAGCGACCTAATGACGATTGCACAGTTTTCTTCTTTTTTTCATCATAAATGATGCGGTAGCACTGTATGGCATCATTCAATTGATTTGCAAACTTTGTGCAACGTTCAATATTTGGGTCCTGCTGCTCGATCTTTCTGTTTATAAATGGTACTGACGGTCGAACGATTCAATGCCCATGAAACGCTCACCACTCTCACGCGCATCCAGCTTCGTTATTATTGCCACTCGTTTCAAACGAAATGGCTTGCCTCTTCCTTGCAACTCCCTCAATAGAAGCCTTTAGCTTTTTACCAACCATATTCAATATTGGATGCATGAGATATTTAATGATACAAATGAAAAAGGTTCTTTGCACACTGGAGATACATTCACGCACTTCCGCATTGCAACGAAGAAGAAGGTAGATGCTGGGTGAGCTGAGCTCTCACAGCGCCAGGCGTCGGTATTAGCGGCGGAAAGAAGTACTACTCCGAAAAAGGCGCGAAATACAAAATTGGACTTGCGAACATTTTTGGACTTAAACGCAATTTGCAGACATGTTCGTATGTACTGTTGTTCGTAAGTTGAATGTTCGTAAGTAGGGGAGCGTCTGTATACTGCATATATAATTATTCAACATTAAGAGTTCAGACAGATAATCTGTCACTATTCTGTTGTAGCCGTCCGTGTGAGAAGAAGTCCGGTTACATCCCATAGTTTAGTGAACTCAATGCTGGTCTCTTCTTCCCTTTTATCTTGAGTGATCCGTACCGAGCCTAAAGACAGGGTTTAAAAATAATAAGGCACTTCTGCTATCAATGGCTTTTTCATTTTTCATTGCAAAAGACATTATTGCTTACATCTTTACGGATTTTAGATCGTGTCAGCTTCAGACTCTGAGATCGCCTCAGTCCTTTTTGAGCAACAGCTTCATCCTCAGAGAAAATTGTCTCGTCATCGCTTCTTTCATCCTGATCCTGATCATAAAAGTATTCTGAAGACACAGCATAATTACATCTTTTTTAGTATGAGACAGTGAGCAACAGTATAAAAATTACCTTCGTATGAAAAGGTTTGAGCACCCCTGATCATTTTCAAGATTTTCCTTTATAAATCATTAGTTGTTCGGATTAGCAATTTCAGTTAAACATTTCATATAGCAGACAAACACAGTGATACTTGAGAAGTGAAATGAAGTGTATAGGATTATAGAAAGTGTCAAATAATTACTTAAACACAAGTAGGCAGGTATTTTTGGTATTATTGATTTGAATACCTTTAGCACTAATTATTGGAACACAAAATTTGTTTGGTAAGCTCATTGACCCTTGTCCTACATAAAAAGGTGAAGCCAATTATGAGAAAGGGCATTTAAGGTGGCAAGTTCTTCTCTAATGAGTGGCAAAATGGGAGCCTCAAAACAATGTCAAAGACCTAAAAAAAGATTGTTCAACATCATGGTTTAGGGCAAGGGTCGGGAACCTTTTTGACAAAGAGAGCCAGAAACAATTCATATTTTCTAATGTTATTCCTTGGGCGAATACTCCAGATTTACAAGTCAAAATACATGTAAATGGGTGCCTTTTGTTGTTGTTGTTGTTGTAATTTTACCACTTTTAAAGTGGAAAAAACTGAATACTTTTGACAAGATTCTTATGCAGTTGCTAATCAATGAGAGTTTACATTCCAGAAGAGTCTAATGCAAAAAAATGAAGATTAAGGCAGCTCTAAATGGCGGTGCGCAAGGGTGCAGCGGCTCAATGCTCTCCAGTTTGGTGTTTTTGCGAGGCAAACTTTTTCTACAGTCGCCAGGATTTAATTACTCTCGGAAGGCGATGCGATATATCCATCACAACAGATTACCAACGGACCTACAATATCCCCGAGGACATCTCAAGACCTCCAGGATCTCCGTGGATAGTCAGCCCACTTAAAGTGCGACGGAGGCGGCGAAGGGAAAGAAAGCAAAAGCGCGGATGCCGGGCGGGCCTAGCTGCTAAGCTAAGGCAGCCATCACACCGAGCACCGCTTCCGAGTATCTTTTTGACCAACGCCAGATCCACCACCCACAAAATGGATGATTTGGAACTTCAGATTGCAACCAACAGCTTTGTCAGGAACTGCAACATTATTCTCATCGTGGAAACGTGGCTACACCCGCAAATCCCAGACGCCGCGGTCTCGCTAGCTAGCCGGACGCTTATTTCGAAACGATCATTCGCAAGAATTAACAGGGAAACGCAAAGGAGGGGGACTTTGCGTGTTCATACACAATGAATGGTGTTGCGACAGTAGGATCATTAACACTCACTGCTCCCTGGAGTTAGAGCTATTGTCGGTACGGTGCAGGTCCTTCTATCTACCTGGGGAGCTAACGGCTATCATTGTAATGGCTGTCTACATCACACCGGAAGCTAACGTTAGCACGGCACTTATCCTCCTGCTAACGGCTGTAAACAAACAGCAGCTTGACCACCCCAATGGAGTCTTTATTGTCGCTGGTGACTTCAACAAAGCGTGTTTAAAGACTGTTCTGCCTAAGTTTATCCAGTACGTGAAGTGTCACACCAGAGGAGATAGATTTCTAGACCATGTTTATTCTAATATCAAACATGCTTATAGAGCCACTTCCCTCCCTCACCTGGTTGGATCAGACCATCTCTGCCTGTCCCTCACCCCCGCATACACTCCACTCCGGAGGCCAACAAGGCCACAAATAAAGATAATAAAAACTTGGCCCGATGACTCCCTTTCTCAGCTGCAGGACTGTTTTTCCCGCAACAACTGGGAACTTTTTGAACACCACAATCTCCAGGGCTACACGGACACTGTACTTTCCTACATCAAAAACTGCACTGACAACATCACTGTTAATAAACGGATACAGGTTTTTTCTAACCAAAAACCCTGGATGACCAATGAGACACAGGCACTCATCAAATGCCGTAACACTGCCTTCAGGTCAGGGGACAAGGTACAATACAGCGCTGCCAGAGCAGAGCTGAAGAGAGGCATTAAAAAGGCTAAGGCAGCATATACAAGGAAAATTGAGGAGCACTTCGCAGGAAATAGCCCAAAGAAGATGTGGCAGGGAATACGACATATTACCAATTACAATGACAATAATGTGTCTGTTAATGCAGATGCCTCACCAGCAGAGGAACTGAACCGTTTCTTTGCCCGCTTTGAGACTGACAAATCAGACCCAGTCTCAACACATCCACCCTGTAGCAGTACACTGGAGCTTCAGGAACATGTAGTGAGACAGGTACTGTGGACTGTGAACACAAGGAAGGCTGCTGGCCCTGACAGAGTGCCTGGGAAGGTGCTGGTTGGTGTTTTCACAAAAAAATTCAATTGTTCCCTGCAACAATCCATCATTCCATCCTGCCTGAAATCTACCACCATTATCATTGTCCCTAAAAAGCCAACCATTGACAGCCTGAATGACTACAGGCCTGTTGCACTCACGCCTGAGATCATTAAGTGCTTTGAAAAGTTGGTCGCCCGCCATATCAGGAATACAATCTCTCTCTCAGTTGACCCTCACCAGTTTGCTTATAGAGAAAACAGGTCCACTGAGGACAGATAGCCATAGCTCTATACAGCACTGAGCCACCTGGAGCACCATGGGACTTATGTGAGGATGCTTTTCATTGACTATAGCTCAGCCTTCAACAATATAATACTCTCCCACCTTAGACTATCCTCTTCCATCTGCTGCTGGATAAAGAACTTCTTAACCAACCGACCACAAACTGTTAGACTTGGTCCCCACCTCTCTTCCTCCATTACACTGAGCACTGGCTCCCCTCAAGGCTGTGTACTGAGTCCTCTTCTGTACACATACAACTGTACAACGACCCACCAGTCGAACTCCATCATCAAATTTGCCGATGACACCACTGTGGTCGGACTCATCTCAGGAGGGGATGAGTCGGCCTACAGAGATGAGGTCAACAAACTGTCTTAGTGGTGCTCGGTGAACAATCTCACTGAACACCACGAAAACTAAAGAAATAATCCTGGACTTTTCCAAACACAGCACAGATCTGGCCCCACTCCTCATAAATGGAGTATGTGTAGACAGGGTCCAGTCCTTTAAATTCCTGGGGGTCCACGTCACGGATAAGCTCTCCTGATCCACAAACACCATGACAGTAGTGAAGAAGGCCAAGAAACGACTCAATTTCCTCAGGGTACTCAGGAGGAACAACTTGGACACTAAGCTTCTGGTAACCTTCTATAGAGCCACTGTGGAGAGCATCCTGGCATACTGCATTACAGTGTGGTACACTGGAAGCATGGCAGCAGACAAAAAGGCCATGCAAAGAGTGATTAACACTGCCCAGAAGATCGTCGGCTGCTCTCTGCCCTCACTGGTAGACATTGCCAGCCTTCGTTACCTCAGCAGAGCCGGGAACATTGTTGGGGACCTGGACCACCCTGGTCACAACCTGTTCCAGCTGCTGCCCTCTGGCAGACGCTACAGGTCTCACAAAGTACGGACAAATAGGCTTAAGGACATTTTTTCCCTCTGCCGTCAGGACTCTGAACTTGCGGTAGCACGACACACAATCCCTTCTGTGTAATAACTTTGGGGTGAGGTAACATGAAAGACCTTGGGCGGTGATCTGTCTCTGTCTACTGGCTGACTGAAGGTAAGTGAGGAGACAGTGAGAGGTAAGTGATCTGTTTTTTTTTCTTTGTTGGCATCTGCGAGACAAGCTTTTTCTGCAGTTGCCGAGATTTGGTTGCGCTCGGGGGTGATGCGATCTATCCATCACGGCAGAATGCCAACGAGTCTGAAATTATCACTTATTTGGGCCTTTATTTGGGCCAGGAAAGTGCACCTTGTGGAGAAGCACTACCAATTTCGTCATACGCAGCAGGGTATGACTATTAGGCTTTTGTCGAGTCAATGATGATGACAAAGCCTATGTCCGATTATTGTTATTATTATTATTATCTAGACGTACTATCTCGGCTCTCTGTTTCCATATGTTATTTAGCACACAGGTTAGCGAAGAGCCAGATGGACCCATCAAAAGAGCCACATGTGGCCCCCAAGCCATAGATTCCCTACCCCTGGTCTAGGGGAAGGATACAAAAAGTTAGCTCAGACATTTCAGATGTCAGTTTCCACTGTGAGAGAAAAATAGTGAAGAAATGTAAGACCAGAGGCACAGTTCAAGGTAAGGCCCGGAAAAGAAGGACGGTGAAAAGTGTCAAACTCAACCCACATACCAGCTCCAAAGACCTACAACATGATCCTACTACAGATGTGTTACTGTGCATTATTCAACTATTCAGCGCACTTTGCACAGGGAGATGCTGTGCGAGAGAGTCATGTGGCGCAGAAGCCTTTTTTGTCCACATGCCACAAACAGAGTTGCTTGAGGTACCGTATTTTCACGACTATAAGGCGCACTAAAACGTCTTAAATTTTCTCCAAAATAGACAGGGCGCTTTATAATGGGGAGCGCCATGTGTAAGCTCGGAAGCCTGACTGAGAACACTTCTTGCCGACACGCTTCTTATATAGAGAGAAGGTGGATATGGGTGGGGTCAGACGCTAAAGGCACGCCCCTACAAGGTACCCGTATATAGTGTGGGCATGTGTTTATTATTTAAAAAAATCGGTTTGGTTTCCAAGGCCCCCCGAAGTAGCGGTGAAAAACCAAGTCACGAAAATGAACTCTGAGCTTGCCGTCATTCCCGGAGGCTTAACTTAAGCGCCGGGCTAGTTACGCCACTATTTGCGAATGATTGTGGCTGCCGGGATGAACGTGTCTGCTTGCACTGTTGTTAAAGGCACTAACAACAGATGCTTGAAAACCGCTGGACATCGGCATCAACACAGCTTTACGAAGGGTGGCAGGCAGCGCCGGGCTAGTTACGCTAGCTAATATTTGCGAATGGATTGTGGCCTGGACATCGACATCAACACAGCTTTACGAAGGGTGGCAGGCAGCGCCGGGCTAGTTACGCTAGCTACTATTTGCGAATGGATTGTGGCCTGGACATCGACATCAACACAGCTTTACGAAGGGAGGCAGGCAGCGCCGGGCTAGTTACGCTACCTACTATTTGCGAATGGATTGTGGCTGCCTGGACGAATGTATAAAACTTAGCGTTTTCGATGACTCATTTGGACAATTGTTCAATTCGGACACAGAAAATGAGGACTTTGATGGATTTGTGGGTGTTGATGACATAAGTACATTGTAAAATGGCTAAATAAAGTACAACCGAACTCAGTTTTGCTTCCGTTGCTGTGTCCGTATGTTTAAGCTGGTATATGTTTTGCCATGCCTGGCTGCATTTTTAAAGTGTGCGTCCTGTGCGTGTCAAATACAGAAATAGCACTCGTTACTGACACTGCGCCTTTAAATGCCATATAGTCGGGAAAATACGGTACGCTAAAGCACATTAGGACAAGCTTAATTTCGGAATTGGGTGCTGTGGGAACTGATGAAACTAAAATTGAGTTATTTGGACATAACTATAGCCAGTGTGCATGGCGAAAGAAGAACACAGAAGAACAATGTTCAAGAATCAGTGACAAAGTTTAAGTTGCGCCGGGGCTGGATACTTCAAAAAGATAACGACCCTAACTAAGCACTGCTGAAATTCTACTAAGGGATTCATGCAGAGAAACAAGTACAACGTTCTGGAAAGGCCATCTCAGTTCCCAGACCTGAATATTATTGAAAATCTGTGGCATGATTTAAAGTGTGCTGTCCATGTTTGGAAACCAGCAAACCTGACTGAACTGGAGATGTTTTGTAAAGAAGAATGGTCAGAAATACCTTCAATCAGAATCCACACCCTCATTGGAAGCTATAGGAAGCATTTAGAGCAGGGGTCTCGAACTCAATTTACCTGGGGGCCGCTAGAGGCCGAGTCTGGGTGAGACTGGGCCGCATCAGGATTTCCACAAGAAAAGCACTGATAAAACATTCCAACGTTATCAAATATCTTTATTTTTTAACAAAAAATAATGAATTAAATAAATTAACTTAAAGATGAATAAAAAATAAATCAATCAGTAATACAAAACCAAATAATACTAATGAGCATACAGTAGATATACACTGGCTGGCTAAGTAGAGAAAATGAATTATTTTTATTCCGTTTCAAATGTCTGTATTAACAGCTCTTTAACCTTTAACTTTCTGAACTTGAATGGAACATTGAACATGAAATATTCTGAACACGGCTTCTCTTGCCTACTCCTTGCTGCTAGAGACCTGGCAGCGCTTCTTCTCACATAGTCACATTTGGCTTGAGGGAGGAAGCAGTGGAGACCCTCAGTAGAGCTTGAAGATGCTCATCAGTAAGTTTGGACCTGTACTTGGACTTATTGAAGTTCAAGGTGGAGAAGAGCTTCTCACACAAGTATGTGCTCCCAAAAAGGCACATGGTCCGCTTGAACCTTCGGGAAAGTTCAGGGAAGCTGGGGGTCAACTCTCTCAAAAATTGCCCAAGCTTGTCTGCTTCTCCACTCACCTCCCTGAACTTGGCTTTGAGTGCAGAGTTGCACTGCAGGTCAATGAGCTCCATTTGAAGCTCAGGAGGGGCATCTTGCACATCAAAGGAGAAGGGGTCCGCAAACATTTGAAATGTGGCTTTGTGTGTCTTGAAGTCTGCAAATCTGTGATCAAATTCCTCCTGTAGCTTCGAAATGGCCTCAACATACTTCTCACCACTGAATGGTGTGCCTGCATCCACGAGAGCCTTGCATGCTGGGAAATGGCAAAGGTTTGTCTGAGAGAGCTGGGCTTTCCATAACACAAGTTTAGTGCAGAATGCTCTCATGTTGTCATAGGCAGCACTGACAAGTTGCCCCTGGCCTTGTAGCTTCTTGTTCAGTACATTAAGCTCATGTGTGATATCAACAAGAAAAGCCAAGTCCATGAGCCATTTGGGATCACTTAGCATAGGATCAATCAACTCACAAACGGCGTAGCTAGCTTTGACTGCTGCATTACTGTCTTTGGTAGCCTTCTTGAAGAGATCCTGTTGCCTCAGAAGACGTGTTTTAAGACTGGCAACCTGGTTGGCTCTCTCATCTCCCTGGTATTTTTCGTACTCCTCAGCATTGCTCGTAGTACAATTACGTTTCAAATTGTATTCCTTGTGCACCGCAACTTTTTCAGTGTAAATGAGACATGTCGGGGTGCCCCTGTGTTCAACAAAGAAATATTGCACTCCCCACTTTTCTTGAAACTGTCTGTGCTCATCACCGACCTTTCTCTTCACGGCAGGCTTTGAAAGAGACATCTCTGGGGCTCTGTAATATGTTTTTCCACTTGGAATGAGTCTCGGGTTGATCTTTCACATTCAGTCGCGCGGGTTTGTGGCGCATGTGCACTTTCGCTCTCCGTTTCAATCGCGGAGATGGCTACAGACACTGACACAGGCTGGATCACGGATCATAGCGCCTCATTCAGTTCTATGCTGAGAGCAGCGGAGGAGTGTGCGCGCCGAGCGGAGGGATCGGCCTCACGGCTTCTCATCCGCCCAGCTGATTGGAGGAATGAATGAGTGAGTGAGCGAGGCACTGGACAGCCCGGCCGATGTCCCGCCCTCCAGAGCCGTATACCTCACCGTGATTGGTTCATTCAGCTCCGAACCAAAGTTCCCTCTAATTTTTTGTTGGTCTGAGCAGAAAGACAACCTCCCTGAGCGCACTGAGTACCAGTGTGAGCGACATCATCGGTACTCGGATGATTCGCCTAAAGACGTTTCGCCGACGGACGTTTGACAGACGGGCAGGTCGCCGAATGGACGTTCCACCGAACGTTCATTCGGCCGAACGGAGGTTTCGCCGAAACGGGATTCGAACGCTCGCCCCGCCGGATCGTGTGTGTACAAGTTTTTCAACCTCGGCCCGCGGGCCATATACGGCCCGTTAGGATTTTTAATCCGGCCCGCCGCCGGTGTTGTCCAAATTATAGTAAAAATCAATGTTCGTCTACCATCAATGGCAGTCCGGGAATAAGCACTCTTGGGCAGGCAGATGTAGCAGAACCGAGCCGTAAAATGACAGCAATCGGGTCAAATCCATCCTAAAACAGCATTTAATGATTAAATACAAATACTGGATGATATCGCGATGGAGGCAAAAAAACGTCTATAGACGTCCATTCGCCAAACGGCTCAAAATGCTCTCAAATTCGGTCAAATCCAGCTGAAAACAGCGTTTAATGATTAAATACAAATACTAGTATTTGTATTTAATCATTAAACTAACAAATACTAGTACGACCTGTCCGTCTGTCAAACGTCCGTCGGCGAAACGTCTTTAGGCGAATCATCCGGTCACGACATCATCATTGCTCGCTATCGGCACACCAGTATCACACCTGCCACAAGCAGGTGCATGTCAATGTTCCCTCTAATTTTTCATGTAAAACATGCTTTAAAACAAGAAAAACATGAGTGGACAGAGCTGCTGCCACTTAAACGGCGCCATCATGGGGAAAGGGGTAAAAAAAATAAAATAAAATAAAAATTAAAAAAAAAATTAAAAAAAAAAAAAAATCGATCTTTCATATTAAGACGGGGGCCGCAAATTATCGTCCCGAGGGCCGCAGTTGGCCCGCGGGCCGCAAGTTTGAGACCCCTGATTTAGAGGCTGTTATTTCTCCAAAAGGATGAGCTACTTAATATTGATGTAATTTTTCTGTTAGGGTGCCCAAATTTATGCACCTGCCTACTTTTATTAAAGTAATTATTGCACACTTTTTGTAAATCCTATAAATTTCATTTTACTTCTCAAATATTACTGTTTATCTGCTATATGATATATTTAACTGAAATTGCTGATCCAAACAACAAAAGATGTAGAAAGGAAAAGCTTGAAAAGGATCAGGGGTGCCCAAACAGTTTCATATGACTGTATTGAGGATTCTTACAACTTATCTTGATGTATGTTATTGAATGTACAATTAAACTATTTGTATACAGGCAGGCCCGGCAGCTGAGGGGTTAGCGCGTCGACCTCTAAGTGGGGGTCCTGGGTTCAAATCCAGGTCAGTCCATCTGCGTGGAGTTTGCATGTTCTGCCAGGGCCTGCGTGGGTTTTCTCCGGGAAGTCCGGTTTCCTCCCACATTCCAAAAACAAGTATGGTAGGCTGATTGGACACTTTAAATAGCTCCTAGGTATGGGTGTGTGGGGGCATGGTTGTCCGTCTCCTTGTGCCCTGCGATCGGCTGGCCACCGATTCAGGGTGTCCCCTGCCTCTGGACCGAAGTCAGCTGGGATAGGCTCCAGCACGCCCCGCAATCCTAATGAGGATAAAGCGGTTCAGAAAATGAGATGAGAGGTATTTCGGAAAGTCAACAGAGCCTAAATAACCTAGTTTTAAATAGATTTTTTCATATCGGCCAAAAATGCCGATACCAATATATGTGAAATGTCCAAATATCAGTGCCGATAATTGGTCCAGCTATAACGTGAGGGAAACCCTGAATTGGTGCCCAGCCAATCGGCAGAAACAAGTTGACGGACAAACCTCCTTACTCACACTCCACTCCAATCCACACACGTGGTTGGAAACTGGAGTAACTGGAAAAAACCCACACAAGCCCAGGGAATACATGGAAACACCACACAGGAAAGGCCCGATCCTGTGAGGCCGACGCGCTAATGACTCTGCTACCGGGCCGCCGTGTGTGGGTATCCATACCTGAATCATCAGGTACATCAGCACTCTGAGCTCGTCGAATGGATGGGTTGGCAACATGGGAACTGTACTGATACATCCGGTTGTCACCTCTACCATCTTGCTGACTGATCTGTGTCAGATCGTGCATGCTCAAGCTCCGCAGCTTGTCTGTGATGGCACCTTGACCCTGTGACAGAAAATCCCACAGACCGACATAATTAATATTGTGTCAGCCACAAGGGTTTATCACAAAACTACCACAATGATGAAGTTAGTGTCAGTTGCCTTTCCACAACTGATATTATGGTTTTCCTATTAGCATACATTGCAAATCCTAATTGGGAATGAATTGAAACATGGTTTGTCATTTTCGATAATGTGCCTATTGGTGCATCAAAAAAAATTTGGGGCACGTTTCATTTTGCCGATTGCCCAATCTTTGACAGTTGTAACTCTATGATCATTGTTTCCATTTGGCTTTGGTGAATATAAATTCAATGAAAAAGAAAATCGTGTAGACATTGCAATCTCAAAAGTCTTAATTTTCTGGTCAAATGCTGCCTGAAATACAATAAAGAACCTTTATAAATTCTATAATATAGTGCACATTATGGTGAAGGTATCAATCAACATTAATAGGAACATTAGAATATGAACCTAAAACATTGGTCAAGCCTTTAACTGGTGCAAACCATCTTGAGAACACTAATTCAACCACTCTCCACTTCAAATTGCTCACTTGCCAAAAATTGTGGTTTGGTCTCAAATTTAAAGGAGAGTACAAATCATACTGATTTTGCAATTAAAAGTTTTTGCCTTTTGGGTTAAAACAAAAATGTCTCTGGATTTACACTTGATGTGTGCATGTTCACAACAAACATTGTATCAATGCAGTGAGAACTGTGAAGAACAATGAAGAAAACTTAAATGAGGACATTAGAACAACACCTGTATGAAATGGTGAAAAAGTCTGGCTCATGCAACCAAGATTTATATTTTTACCTCCTAGAGAAAGAAGCCTGGTGAAGAACAAATGCCCTAAGAAAAGAAGCAGGTCAGTAAAGAAAATAGAAGAAACTCAGCCACGAGAGGGTTAGCCACATTATCTTACGTGAAAGAGGTTTTCTCTCACATTTTTGTAAATGTGTTACTTCATCATTTCATGGGAAGGCGTTGAAGAAATGAGCCTTTATGGCAGCTTTGATCAGATCTGCCGCAAATTCAAACCATTCATCAATCCCAGGATCGCAGACTTTTTAACCGACAATTGCTGTTTATGTTCCTTTTTAAGAACTAAAAGTTGAATTACTATGACAATGGCAACTCCTAGGGGTACAGTAATCCCTCGAATTTCGGGGAAAATGTAGACCAGACATGGCCGCAATAATCGAAAAACTGCCAAGTAGGATCATTACTACCATAAAACATGTTATTATTACCATATTACATGTTTTCGCACCTATACAAAAATGCAAGTACAATTATCAAGTCTATTTATTAAATATTAGAGTTATAAGCATATCAAAAGCCAGTAATGTATCAATATATAAATATATACAGTGGTACCTCTACATACGAGCAGCTCTACCTACGAGATGCTCGCGATACGAGGAAAATTTCGAGCAAATAATTAGCTCTAGATACGAGAAAAATTTAGAGATGCGAGAAAGCCAGGTGGCCATGACATGAGAGGCTGTTTGTCATTGTAGCGCACTGTCTTTTTTGACGCATCTCTTTCGTGTATAACAGATATCTACGAGCACTGAACGATTCTTCACACGAGTTTCTCCTACACATGGACCAGAAAACGCACAACGTGCATTCGCGGGCAAAAAGAGGGCTTTCTGGGTAATGAAGTACAGACGCTCCCCTACTTACGAACATTCAACTTACGAACAACGGTACATACAAACATGTCTGCAAATTGCGTTTAAGTCCAAAAATGTTCGCAAGTCCAATTTTGTATTTCACGCCTTTTTCGGAGTAGTACTTCTTTCCGCCGCTAATACCGACGCCTGGCGCTGTGAGAGCTCAGCTCACCCAGCATCTACCTTCTTCGTTGCAATGCGGAAGTGCGTGAATGTATCTCCAGTGTGCAAAGAACCTTTTTCATTTGTATCATTAAATATCTCATGCATCCAATATTGAATATGGTTGGTAAAAAGCTAAAGGCTTCTATTGAGGGAGTTGCAAGGAAGAGGCAAGCCATTTCTTCTGAAACGAGTGGCAATAATAACGAAGCTTGATGCGCGTGAGAGTGGTAAGCGTTTCACGGGCATTGAATCGTTCGACCGTCAGTACCATTTATAAACAGAAAGATCGAGCAGCAGGACCCAAATATTGAACGTTGCACAAAGTTTGCAAATCAATTGAATGATGCCATACAGTGCCACCGCATCATTTATGATGAAAAAAAGAAGAAAACTGTGCAATCGTCATTAGGTCGCTTCTTTTGGCCAGTTTCTAATACATAAATCTCTCTCTCTCTCTCTCTCTCTCTCTCTCTCTCTCTCTCTCTCGCTCTCTCTCTCTCTCTCTCTCTCTCTCTACAGTACTGTACATATTCTCTCCATTTTATTATTATTTTTTTTTTTTCAGTACAAACCAATGCGTGTTACTTATACAAGCCTTAAACATACAAATGCACTTATATAAACCTTCAATATACTTATATCGGCCTTAAACATAAATTATAATACAAAATATAGCACTGAATCAACTTACAAACAAATTCAACTTATGAACAATCGCTCGGAACCAATTGCGTTCGTAAGTAGGGGAGCGTCTGTATACTCGTGCACACAACACCGATAGCCAATGGCCCCCTTTCTCAGAATAAAACTTCATTACCCACAATCAATACGTGGGTAGGCTGAGCTGTTGCATTTCCTGTTTTTCCTTCCTTAGCCTGTTAGCTCCTGCAATTGCTCATTCAAGAATACTTCTCGTTGGCAAGTAGTCGTGCGTTATCCTATTGTGAGGACATTTGTGTGCATCATTTTCGGAATATTTTGAAGGGAATACAACAGCAAACAGCCTATCAATAGCGAATGTGAACGAACAGCTAACCCGGCCAGAAGGTATAAAAATGTAAAACAAAATTAGAATTCAGTTTTGTGTAAAGTTACATTAAACGTATGTTTGAGTGTGTCTGTATATATTAATCCAAGTTAATTTAAATTTGTTTGTTCGGTTACGAGTGCGTTGTCATGGAAAGTCGTCGGCTGCTCTCTGCCCTCACTGGTAGACATTGCCAGCCTTCGTTACCTCAGCAGAGCCAGGAACATTGTCAGGGACCAATACCACCCTGGTCAGAACCTGTTCCAGCTGCTGCCCTCTGGCAGACGCTACAGGTCTCACAAAGCACGGACAAATAGACTTAAGGACAGTTTTTTCCCCACAGCCATCAGGACTCTGAACTTGAGTTAGCACAACACACAATCCCTTCTGTGCAATAACTTCGGGGTGTGCAATAACAATGTGCAATATCTTAGATTGTGTAATATTTTAGAATTTACCTAGCCGGGATGTGACTTTTTATACTTTTATATTACTATTTATGTTTTTTTTACTGGGAAAACGCACTTTGTGGAGTAGCACCACCAATTTCGTTATACGCAGCTGTGTATGACGACAATAAAGGCTTTTGATTTGATTGATTTTGATTTGATCTTGAGTCACTCATTTGCATATAAAAAAATTGCAAAGTCTTATAAATATACAGACTGAAGTGATGTCAAAATACCCATCCCTAAGAACAGGAAAGAAAAAAGTAAAGAGAAATACTTTTTGTCACCACGAGTTGGGGCTGTCAAGTTTTGGCAAAAGACTCCTAGTAAACACTTAAAGGTGGTACAATCATCAAGTACAAGTTTGGTACACATACTTGGACGTACTGTTAGGCAGCTATTGCAGTTAGGGGTAAAAAATGGCGAAGGTCTTTTTCAACTTCCTATTAAGATCTCTCCTCTTTGCCAAAAATGCTATTTTGTAGATGGGCCACCTAGACACAAGGTCATTTGGGCTTGGAGGAGGATCCAGGCCGGTAAAACTAAGTTATTTTTTCTATAACTAGGTGGTGCTGTATCCGATCAGAAAAATTTCAACAGAGACATTTTGAGGGCGGGACACTTGGCAAGCCTGTCAAATATCAGAAGAGTTGAAGAATTGTTGGCCTTGGCTGTTATTAACCATTTAGTGAGTTTGGCACGTTGCCTAAACCACCTTGGACTTCCACAAGTCTCATCAACACCCACCAATTTTGAGGGTGATCAGTGAAACGCACTAGGACGAGTTTGTTTAAATGCGCACCCTGCCGGCGGCCAAAATCATTCATTTTTACAGACTTTGAGCCAAGATGGCCGACTTCATGTTCGGTTTAAGATATGGCACCCAGAGACATTTTTGTACAGTTTGGCACAAAGTATCGACCCTCCAAATTTCATAGGTTGTAGGTTGAAGTAGAGGGAAAATATAAAAATTTCACCCAAAATCTATAGATACAGTAAATTTGGTCAACATTTGAAATTGTTTAGGCCTACATAAAGGCAGCTAATATCTGCCCCGCAGATAAAATAATAATCCTTAGAATGACAATAGAGCTCTTTGCAAAAATACAATTGGACCATTCGCGCCAAAGTGTGATCAGGATCTAAATATAAAATACTATTAATAATTAAGATTTTATTTTAATACTTGCCTTGACAGCAGCAGTGACAGCAGCAGTGGCTGCAATGCTGAGCCCCTGCTTGCCGAAGTTCACCATTGTTTCATAACTTTTTTCCTTGGCCTGCACAATATAGTCATCTATTTCCTAGTCAAAGAATGAGCAAACCATTTATTGCGGATAATCAAGTAAAAGTCACCGAAACTTTTGCAGGCCTCAGTTACAATGGAACTCACCCTCTCTCTGGAAGACAGTAGCGGGTGCAAACATTTCCTGTAAATGAGACCTGCTCCTCTGGTGTAGGGGGAAAGGAGCCAAATTACAAATGCTACCTTCAGTTCATAGTACAAAGGAAACCTGGAAAGAGACAACACATACTGACACACAAATAAAATGTGCCTATCCAAACTGTCATTCCACATCAGTTACAATAACATTTTTATAATTTGACTGATTTTCTATTAGTACCATATTTTCTCGCATATAAGACGTACACTTAAAATTGCCTTAAAATTGTTGAATTTTAAAATTTCTCTCGTATAAGACGTCCCCTGATTCACAATTTTCACCTCCATATTCATGGTTTTAATAGGGAGTACAAATGTGTTACTTTGAAGGGAATATCTTAAGAAAAAATATTGCACGTGGTATTTCTGAGATACTGTATGAATTGAAAGACTCGTCTGCTGGATTGCACATTATTTGGGTCAATATCGTAAGGAAGTGAATATGCCTGTCTTAGTAAATGCAAAATATCAGATTATTCAATTTGAAAAAATAAATAAGTCTATCTTGACAAGAACATGATGCTTTTTGATGACAGAAATTACAATTTTCTTATCAGACGTTTAAGGTGTTGTGGTGGCCATATTCCTTCTAATGTCGACATATATCGATACTTTCGATGGTTCATATTACTGCAATAGTTGTCACTTTTGAACAAGAAATTAAAAAAAAAAAATCAAAGCGGAATTTTGTTTTATTTCATAATCACAAATACAATCATGCAGCTAAACCTTCAAAATATTTTCTTTCTGTATTCCAAAATCGTATCGCCTGTACATAGACAAATTTGAAAAGGAAGTCAGGTGAGCAGTACATCCAGGAAGTGTGCCCATATCGCTATAGTTTTCACCAAGTCTCTGGGTGCAATAATAGCATGAGATACACATTTCGCAGGTATCAAAGCTGATATGTTAATGATCGACCGCAAGACCTTTAATCAGCCTTAACAACTATTGGGATGTGCTGACATGGTAAACACTACGAACACATGTATCAATATATAAGTGAGTTTTTTCACTTTTTATGCAAGATACGTTTTTCTTTTCTTGAATTTCATTCATAGACGTCAAAATAAATTTTGTTTATCGTTTTATCTGTTTATCTTTTCTCTATTTTGAAATAAATGACCGTATTGGCCGCACTATCTTGCGTTATGGCGTTTCATCTTTGTCACCTTGCAGTTTCGTGCATGTTAAGTCTATGTGCGCATTTAAGCCGTAACCTGGATTCAGTCATCTTTTTTTTTTTGCGACAAATACGGCTTATATGCGAGAAAATATGGTACCTGATTTCTGATTATGTCAGAAGTATCCCAAATTTTAGCCCAAGGGTTACCAACTCCAGTCCTCAAGGCCACCTATCCAGTATGTTTTCCCATGTCTCCCTTCCCAAACTCACCTGATTCAAATAATCAACTCCTCAGCAATCTCTCCAGAAGCCTAGTAACGATCCTGGTTATGGAGTCAGGTGTTTTGGAGAAGGGAGATATGAAAAAAAGATATGATAAGTCCTCTCGAGGACCGGACTTGGTGACCCCTGTTTTAGCCTCCAAGCCCAAAAGTAGTTTTGAGATAAAGCTTGGGGTTTTTGGGTGCCACGTACACTTTCTAAACTCTGAAAGTTTATTTTGATGATTAAGTACATAAAAAGGGATCTTTAAGGTCCAACTGTCATCATGTCAGACTTTACTAAACCAATAGATGTTCTTGTTAACTCACCATGCCAGTGTCAGGTCAGTGATTGTCTCCGCCACAGTATATAGGGCAAAAACTATCCAGTACATCATCCACCTGACCTACAAACACACAGTAGAAAAATAAAACAAACACTGCAATTTCTGCTTTCAAATACAAAAAGTGACCATCCAAGAACGATAATGTTTTAACTGAGGCCAGCGAGGCCTGCAGTTGTTTCGATGTTTTTCTAGATTCTCAAGTTTCTCATATGTTGGGGAACTCGTATGTCAAGGTTTTACTGTACATGTTTTGGCGCCATTACAGAAATACAAGTACAATTATCAGTGTATATTTATTAAATATTACAGCTATATACATGTCAAACGACTAATGTATTAATATATAAATATAATGTATATGTTTTAAAATGTAACTACTTTAAATACTGTACTCACAGTGAAAATAGTTCCTCTCCACTTGATATAAATCCAAAAAAATAGGTAAATGGGAGTTTTAGTCCAAGTCCTTCTTCTTGTGGCCATGGACCCATTGTCTGCGATATTCGCGGGATTACTATACTTGCCTGACTAAACATGTCAGGTAACAAAACGACTCAAAAACACCACTGTCTGTTATAAATGAATCTGTCAAAACACAGGCTTTGTTTTTTTTTTTTTAAACCGTGAGGACGGTTGAACTTGTTGATTAAGGCTAGCTTTTCCAGGAAGCCAGCCAGCAGCATAGGCCGCCGAAGCCCCGGCCGCCACCGCGGGCGTGGGCCATAGAATCGTCGGCCGACTGGCCAGGAAACTAAACTTCACTTTCATTTCTAAAAAAAATAAAAACAAAAATAATAAAAAATTCCCCTTCGCTGATGCTCTCTGCCGTCCAATTCGCCGAGCAAGTATTATTTTCAAATAAGAACCACGGCGTAAGGTTGAACGGCGCTTGCATTTCTGATAAAACCTGGGCGGAGAGACCAGCCACTACACCTCGGAGCTCTGCACCTCACGAGAATGTATTTTTATTTATTTTCAGCAAACAGATCACCACAACATGCATGCATCTCCAGAGGGGAAAAGTGTTCACTTCCTCTGTGTCACTTTTAACCGCATGGCAGAGCACATTAACGTTAAAAGTTACCTACCAGCTGAATTCTTTTATGCCACAATGGCGTGCTACTCCTTTAGCATATAAAGGCGTTGATGAGTTGGTGGGGGGCACCAAAACGAACTCTCAACGGAGCAGGACCAAATGCAATGCTCAGCAATACACAAGGAATTCAACAAAAAGGCGGCTGAGGAGGAAGCAGCCACCAATTCAACAGCACAAATCAGAAGAAAAAAAACGGGGGAGTAATGAACTTTTCGACTTTGTGGAAAAAACATCCTGAAAAAGTGTTCACAAGTGGTGCAATCGCCCACTTTGACGTTTGTCTTCTGCAATTTAGAAATGTTATTAAAAGTCGTCAAAGGCAATTGTCTTGAGATGGATTTTTCTCAAAACGTCTATCAGCAAGCACCACCGTAGGGGAACTTCAATCCAAACAGGTAAGAAGCAGTGGCGATAAATAAAATGGGTAAAAAATTAGATGCCAAAGAAATCATAAAACGTTAATGAAAATAAAAGTTCAATGTAATATTGTTTTGAATTCTTAAGTTTATGTTCATTAGATGTGTGTTTATGTTTGTTTTTGTCTGCTCTCTCTTTGTTGCCTACCGTTAGCTTCCTCTTGTTCCCATCTGTTTCAACTAGATAGATTTTGTATGATTGTTATTAATTTTAAGACATTAATAAATCATTTTCCTATCATTTTCTTTCCTTTTTGTGTTTCTCACATCTTTCATACAAAATTTTAAAGGGTTTAGTTTGTAGTTGTGTGAGAACCGTGGAATGAAATTGAAAATTTACATATATAGTACTGCTCTACTTACAAATTTTTTAAGTTACGAAAGAAGTTCTGGAACCAATTAATTTCGTAAATAGAGGTACGACTGTATTTTATATGGGAAAAATTGAATTGAGATACTGGTAAATTTACATACGAGCTCGGACACGGAATGCATTAAGCTCGTATCTCAAAGTATTCATGTATGTGCATTGTAGCTAGTGTGTGTTTCGTGTACAAATATGGTCTTACATATTCCTTGACATTTTTCGTCTTCACAGCTTTGTAGGAGTAGTATGCAGGATACAGGGTTCCAAAAATGAGCCTGCAAGGAAACAACATACAGCATATGTATAATATTGTACGCAGTTGTTTTTCAAACTTTTTTTTAAGCTATGGCACTTATTGCATTGAGAAAAAAATCACAGGGCACACCAGCAGCTGAAAAGCTTCAAATTTAAAACTGTCGTCTCTGTTACTGAATTTTCTCGCATATTGACCGCCTCCACGTATTAGCCGCACCCTTAAAATTCCCTTAAAATCGTAAAATATATATATATATGTATATATACCTATATATATATATGTATATATACCTATATATATATATGTATATATATATATATATATATATATATATATAGATATAGATATAGATATAGATATAGATATAGATATAGATATATATAGATATAGATATATAGATATATATATATATAGATATAGATATAGATATAGATATATATATATATATATATATATATATATAGATATAGATATAGATATAGATATAGATATATATAGATATAGATAGATAGATAGATATATATATATATATATATATATATATATATATAAATAAACTCGGAGCTTGCCGTCATTCCCGGAGGCTTGAGAACTACAAACGCTGGACCCGGCGTTTTGGAAGACTCATTTGGGCAATTGTTTAATTCGGAAACAGAAAATGAGGACTTTGATGGATTTGTGGGTGATGATGACGTGAGTAAGTTGTAAAATGTCTAAATAAAGTACAACCGAACTCAGTTTTGCTTCCGCTGCCTTTTTAAAAACGTGTTTTTAGCGTGTGGGTGTAGCGTGCAAGAACTATATTTCCCAGCAGTCACTGCGCACCGGAAATAGTGTCTGTGGCTGCTTTCGTAGACAGCGCTATTACGGTTCGATAATCATCCATAAATAATATATATATGCCATGTCTGGCTTCACGAAAAGTGGCAGGCAGCGCCGGGCTTCTTACGCTACAATTTGTGAATGGATTGATGGAAATGACGGTGACTCTGAGAACGAAGAGAGGGGACCCGCCCGGCTTTTTGGAATGCTTGTTTGGGCAATAGTTTAATTCGGACACAGAAAATGAGGACTTTGAGGGATTTGTGGGTGATGATGACGTGAGTGAGTTGTAAAATGTCTAAATAAAGTACAACCGAACTCAGTTTTGCTTCCGTTGCCTTTTTAAAACATGTTTTTAGCGTGTGGGTGTAGCGTGCAAGAACTATATTTCCCAGCAGTCACTGCGCACCGGAACCCGGAAATAGGCTGCTTCCGGTAGCCAGCGCTATTGCGTTTCGATTTTCATCCATATATAATATATAATATATATGCGTCTAATGAAATGGTGCGTGCTTTGTGTCTAAAATACAGAAATAGCACTCGTTACTGACACTGCGGCGTAAAATACGATGCGCCAAATAGTCGTGAAAATACGGTACTTAAATGTCCTAATATTTTCTAATATTAACACATTCATGTCCTTGAAACTAAACAACTTCTGGTTCATGTACCTAAAAGAACAAAACGTAATATTATGACTCTTTTTCCTCCCTATATTACTTCAATCTCCTAACATTAGCAGTTTCGTGCTGACAAAGACTACGTCGCCATGAAACCAAACAACTTCGGGTTCACATTACAGTACAGTGGTACCTCGAGATACGAGCTTCCGGGACTGAGCTGGTATGTCGATTTGCTCGTAACTCAAGCGAACATTTCCCATAGAAGTGAACTGAAAACAAATTAATTTGTTCCAAACCTCTGAAAAAACACCAAAAACAGGATATTGGATTGGAAAAACATTTTTATTTGTTCTAATTCGCCATGTATTAACAAAGTAACAAATAACTAGTGGTTGAATAGTACTAAAATGTGTTTAATAGTACTAAAATTAGACGGATTTCGCGGAGGGGAGAGAAAGGGACAGAGGGCGAGGGGAGAGGGGGAAGACTTTTTGCACGGCAATGCGCTCGTAACATAACATGAACAAATTTAAATGAACTTGGATTACCATGCAGACACTCAAAAATAAGTTTAATCTAACCTTACACTAAACTTAATTCTAATTTTGTTTTAAATTTTTATACCTTTGGCTCTATTTTCCCCGCCTCCACCCTGACTTTCAGCTGCAACCTATCGAGGGTTGTTTGCTTTTGTCTTCCCTTCAAAATATTCCCAAAATGATGCACACATTTAATTGTCCTCACAATAGGATAACGCACGACCACTTGCCAGCGAAAAGTAGTATATACTACTCTCGTATTAGCGAACAAGCTCCGCCATTCGCACTGACTAACGGGGGAAAAAACACTGAAAAAAATGCAACGCTCGTAAAGACATTACACAAAGGAGTTGCAATCAGAAAAACGGTGCCCATGATATTCTTATGAGCAGCCTCTTGCGTCCGCTGTATGCTCGTATATGAAAATTTGTCTCGTATCTCAAGATAAATATTTGCTCAAAATTTTACTCGTATCTCAAATTGCTCGTATGTCGGGGCACTCGTATGTCAAGGTATTACAGTAATACCTCGACATACAAGTGCCGCGACATAGGATGAATTTGAGGTATGAGTAAATTCTGAGCAAATAATTGCCTTGAGATACGAGACAATTTTTAAGATACGTGCATACGAGAATATCAGGTGGCCGAGACGCGAGAGGCTGCTTATGATTTCAGCCACACTGTCTTTCTGGCCGCAACTCCCTTGAGCAAAGATCTCTGCGAGCACTGCGCGGATGGTGTTTTAAGACAAGTGTTACATACAATTCCAATGATACTGATAGTAATAAAAGTGTTAGTACAGTGTGATGATACTGATAGTAATAAAAGTGTTAGTACAGTGTGAGTAGAAACAGCTATTGGCAAAGTCAATCCATTTTGGGAATTGAAATTTGGCAATAATTTTTAACAAATACTCACAATATTTGGCAGTTATTATTTATTTTATAAGAGGTAAACTTCCCACCAAATTTGATAAAGATCAGATGGACAGTTAATTTTTTTTCCTGTTCACCCAATTGGCATGAAAGATTTTAACATTAGGTGAATAGGGATTTAATGACTATTATTTAACATTCAGTGAATATGGGATTTTCTAAACCATTCAACCAATCTTATTGAAATTTGATGTGTTATTGCCACTTATAAAATAAACAATAACTGCCAATTATTGTGAGTATTGCTTTAGAAATGGGAGAAATATTGCCAAATTTCAATTCTCATAATGGATTGACTTTGCCTATACAGTGGTACCTCGTCATACGACCGCTCGTCATACAAAATGCTCGTCTTACGGGGAAATTTCGATCGAATAATTCGCCCGTTATGCGGTCAAAATTTTGTGATGCGACCAAGCCAGGTCTTTTTTGCATATCTTTCGTGTATAACAATATTTACGAGCACGGAACGAATAATTAAAACGAGTTCCTCCTCGGACCAGGAAACGCACAACGCGCATGCAAAAAGAAGGCTTTCTGGGTAATGAAGTATACTCCTGCAAACAACACCCATACCTTTCTCAGAATAAAACTTCATTACCCACAATCAATACGTGGGAAGCTCAGCTATGTCATTTTCTGTTATTCTTTCTTAGGAAAGGTACCGCGTTCGTTCCTTAAAGACTATTTCTCGTTGGCAAGTGGTCGTGCTTTATCCTATTTTGAGGACATTTGTGTGCATCATTTTGGGAATATTTTGAAGGCAATACAACAGCAAACATTCCATCGATAGCGAACGTGAGGGCAGAACAGCTAACCCGGCCAGAACGAAGGTAAAAAAAAATGAAAACAAAATTAGAATTCAGTTTTGTGTAAAGTTACATTAAACGTATGTTTGAGTGTCTGTATATATTAATCCAAGTTAATTTAAATTTGTTTGTTCCGTTTACGAGTGCGTTGTCGTGGGAAAAAAACGAACCCCACGCCCCCAAACGTCTCTGTCTCCTGTCGGCGAAATCTGCCCAATTTTAGTTAGATTAAACACATTTTATTACTATTAAACCACTAGTTATGTGTTACTTTGTTAATAGATGGTGAATTAGAAGAAATAAAACATTTTTTCCAATCCAATATCCTGTTTTTGGTGTTTTTTCAGAGGGCTGGAACGAATTAATTCTTTTTCCATTCATTTCAATGGAAAACGTCCGCTCGAGTTACGAGAATCTCGTCATACGAGCTCAGTTCCGGAACGGATTAAGCTTGTATCTCGAGGTACCACTGTAGTCTACATTAAAGTAGTATCCCTGTGTTTTGATGACTCAAAGACAAATCAGAGCAATATTAATATAATGCTGAGATAGTGTACTGTTATTTGATAAAGGTTGTGAAAATATGAAAGGAGGGTAAGGGTTTACTATTTAAATAAATAAGATATACTGTCACACCGGCTTAATAGCCATATAGGCTATTTGGCCGGTTACCGGCTAAATAGCCCCTGGGACTATTTGACCGGCCGGTTACCGGCTACGGAGCCACTGCCATTTGTCTTAACAAGTCATTACTTTCGCCCAGTCCAACAATGTATTCATTTTAACTTGGAGTTCATAGTGTATTTAAATGTGGAATGTCAAGTTCAACAGGATTGGCCTCTGTTATGCAGAACTAATGCTGGCACTCCTCAATAGATAGACATGTTGCAAAATTTAAGGTTATAATTAAGCCAATGAAAGTAGCTGGATGATGGATGTATGACTCACTGACAACAGGGACTATTTAATTCGGAAAATAGGAGCATTTAAAAACAATCGAGGCTCAAGAGTAAATCACAAGACAGATAACAAAATATTACTGAAAATTATATTTATTACGTGCTAAAGGCATGACATTTATTCTATTGTATCTACCAAATTAAGTACGATAACTGTCTCAGAAAGAACGATAACTAGTTAGCCAAACATGCTAAGAAGCTAATTTTCAGGAACTCGCCATATTCTACCAAGCATTCAAAATACAATTAATTACACTATAACCACTGTCTGCTATTTTATACTCACACGACGCTTCTTGAAATTATCCAGGATACCATGTTCTTAAGTCTCTGAAGTGATCCGTGAAGGTAAAAGACGAAGTGAACGAGTAAACTTGCCCAAACTTCCACACGACTTGCGAGGTAGGAAGCTTTGCTGTAGCCACTCGATTTGTCCCAAAATCTGTTCTTGATTGGGTTTTTTCACGTGGTCATGACCGATAGAATTTCATGAGAATATTGACATTCACCAGCTATTTTGGTTGAAGGCGCTATCTTTTTTCCATGGGTAATTATTGTACCTCCTTTGATAGTTCGCTGCTTCTTGGTTTCTGGCAACTCGCTGGACGACACTCAAACGTTTACGTCACGAAGAAAGAAGGCTTGTTTACAACTCCTATTGGTCAAAATCTAAATCTTCTATTGGCCAGTTCATCTACAAAAACTATTTCCATTGGTTGGGGAGGGTTAGTCTGCCCGACATGAGACCTTTTTTAAATCGACGAAGTGTTTATAAATTGGTCTGTAGAGTGAACGATAACATTACAACTGATTCATTCTGTGGCATGAATCGGGAGGGGGGGGGGGGGGGGATGTCGGGTTATTGTCCGGCACCCTATCACAGCTGCCTTCGGGCACAAGGCGGGGGACACCCTGAATTGGTGGCCAGCCAATTGCAGGTAATTTGCGTTTTTTCCTTTTAATACAGACGCTCACCTACTTACGAACGAGTTAGGTTCCGAGCGATTGTTCGTAAGTTGATTCAGTGTTATATTTTGTATTATAATTTATGTTTAAGGCCTATATAAGTATATTGAAGGTTGATATAAGTGCATTTGTATGTTTAAGGCTTGTATAAGTAACACGCATTGGTTTGTACTGAAAAAACATTTAATAAAATGGAGAGAATATGTACAGTACTGTATAGAGAGAGAGAGAGAGAGAGAGAGAGAGAGAGAGAGAGATTTATGTGTTAGAAACTGGCCGAAAGAAGCGATCTAACGACGATTGCACAGTTTTCTTCTTTTTTTCATCATAAAATGCAATTTGCAGACATGTTCGTATGTACCGTTGTTCGTAAGTTGAATGTTCGTAAGTAGGGGAGCGTCTGTACTCTAAATTACCCCTAGGTACGAGTGTGCATGGTTGTCCGTCGCCTTGTGCCCTGCGATCGGCTGGCCACCGATTCAGGGTGTCCCCCGCCTCTGGCCCGGAGTCAGCTGGGATAGGCTCCAAAGAAAATAGGGTGGCCTAGGGGCTGAGTGGTTAGCGCCTCGGCCTCACACTGGGAGACCTGGGTTCAAATTTGTGCTTAGTGGTGCGCAATGCAGGGCAGCCCGGTGGAGCAAGTGGTCGGCCTCACAGCTCTGGGGTCATTGGTTCAAATCCAGGTCATGTGCATCTGTGTGGAGTATGCATGTTCTCCCCTGCCGGGCCTGCGTGGATCTTCTCTGGGTTCTCTGGTTTCCTCCCAAATTCATAAAACATGCATGGTAGGCTAATTGGACACTTTATATTGCCCCTGGGTATGGGTGTGAGTGTGCATGGTTGTCCTTCTCCTTGTGCCCTGCGATCGGCTGGCCACCAATTCAGGGTGTCCACCGCCTCTGGCCCGGAGACAGCTGGGATTGGCTCCAGCACCCCCCGACCCTAATTTGCAAATTTCCCCGCGCGCTACGGAGAATGGCTGAGGAAAAAAGCTGCAAATAATTTTGGTTCAGCGACCAACTCAATATACATTTATGGAAATGTATTGCAATAATAATTTTCTACCAATTATTTATTGTCGACCCCTACTGAAAATCAGTTCATGGTGTGTAGGATACTAATAATGAGAGCCTGAAGGCGGCGAACCTCCCGGCGGGGGCCTTGATTGCGGCGACTCGATCAGGGGGCCTCGATCAGGACAAGGTGGCTTACTCTCAGGACATGGCGGTCGGCTCTCAGGACATGGCAGCCGGCTCTCAGGACTTGGCGGCCGGCTCTCAGGACATGGCGGCCGGGTCTCAGGACATGGCGGCCGGCTCTCAGGCCCATGCCAACGCCCCGTGTGCAAGTGTCCGTGCCGACGCCCCGTACTGACGCCCCGTGTGCGAGCGCCCGTGCTGGCGCTGCGTGCACGAATTCCCATGGTCTGTTCTTGTTCCACATATCCACCCAAGTCTTCCCGTTCCGGCCCCCCGTTCTCGTGTTCCTGTTCCAGCTACCCACCCAAGTGTTCCCGTTCCGATGCCCTATTTCCGTGTTCCCTTTCCGGCTAGCCATCAAAGTGTTCCCATCCCGGCGCCCCGCTCCAACGCTCCCCGCTCCTGCTCGCCCCGCTCGACGACGTGGCCCTCAGGACGAGGTGGCCGGCTCTCAGGACAAGGCGGTCGGCCGCCCCTCCGAGCATCCTGGGTTAGCCGGCCGATGATCCTTCTCATGCTCTGGAGTCTGTTCAGGGCAGGGCGCCCGGCCATCTCCTCGCGGCCGGACTGGATGACCGCTGGACCAGCCAGCCCGACGAATCCTTATGGGCCGGGCCGGACGACCGCCAGACCGGCCAGCCCCACGCTTCCTCACGGGCCGGCCGGACCGGACGACCGCCGGAGTGAGGCAACAGTAGATCTAAGAGCAGGGAAGTGGGGAGGCAAGACAGGGTTGCAAGTGAAAATATTTTTTTTTTTTAAATTGCAAAAATATCAAGAACCTCTGCTTATGAATGTCTCTCTCTACAGTAATCCCTTGATTATCGCGGTTAATGTAGACCAGACATGGCCGCAATAAACCAAAACCAAAAAATAAAAACAATAAAAAATTCCCCCAGAAAAAAATCTGCGATGTAGTGAAACCGCGAAAGTTGAAGCCGCGATATTCAAGGGATTACTGTATAGGAATAGTTTACTAACAATCACACCATCGCAAAGTGGGAATTGACCCAACACTCCTTGCTCCAAAGTCAGGCAAAAGAACCACTGCACCATTAAGTGGCTGTGAATTTAAAAAAAAGTGAGTTATTTGAGAAATTTCCTAACTTAAAGATTTGTGTTAGCACACACGTTTGAAATAATGGCTTGACAAGAACAATTCTTTCTTTCTGGATGACAAAAAGTCCATCACTAAGCTTCAGTGTGGCTTTGTCTTTTGATAATTAGAGTTGAACTGTCATGTCTGGTTTGAACCTTTACATATGGGTGAGAGTTTGTGACTCCATGAAGATATGTGCGTACCTTGTGTGGAATGAGAGTGTGCATGGTGTGAGTGATGGATTCATAGCTACTTGTTATTCATGAGGGCAGTTGCTGCAGTCTACAGCAGTGTAGGGGAGATTCACAGTGGAGCATCCCTGGTCACATAACATGGCTGATCATGACATGGAAGAATCAAAGTCTAGCAAATATCTATTTTATTGAGAAATTTTTAACTCTGCGTTCTTCGGTTTCCTCGCACCCCCCCAAAACTGGTATCAAAGGCTGTTTGGGCACTCTAAATTGCCCCTAGATATGAATGGGAGTGTTAATGGATGTCTGTTTCCTTGTGGCTTGCAATTGGATGGTAACCAATTCAGACCCGTCTACTACTCATTGCCCCCGTGACCGATGTGAAGATAAGCGGAATGAAAAATGAATGAATATATGTATTCAAAGATGAACCAATCAATGATCTTATGCTTGTAGATCAGGGTGGGGAAACAGTTCCTCGGGGGCTGCTGTGGGTTTAGGTTTTTGTTCGAACCGATCCAGCATTTTTTTTCATCCTTTTCCGGACCGTAGCGCTGCCAATAAGCTCCTGATTCGTGTGCCTTTGACGGTACTCGGCCGTTTAGTCGCCGGACTTTTGGTCGCCAGACTTTTGGTCGCCGGACGTTTGGTCGCCCGGAAGGTTATTGATAATTACCATTTAAAATTGTTGCTCAAATTCCCTAAATACAAACTGTGAATTATTATTTAGTCATACTTAATGCCCTATTAATTATTAGGCTAAAGAAAAGCTCCAAATTTCCTGTACTTTTATTGTGTTTTGTTGGAGAACTTGTTAAGACCCTGACTGACGTCCCTTCCTAAGGGGGACAACTCATGTTCATACAAACTCTTATACACTCACGTCCGCTCAGTGAAACTGCTCAGGGCCATTGTTGGCTTTGATTAATGCGTAGACCGTGTTGTTTTACCCTGTTTTGTCGCCGGACTTTAGGTCGCCGGACTTTTGGTCACCGGACGTTTGGTCGCCGGTTGTTTGGGTCCGGCGACCAAAAGTTTGGCGACCAAACGTCCGGTCACGGCCTTTGACCCTCGTTTGGCGTTCAAACTCGTTTTTTTCTTCAGTTGTTCTTGGTGTGCTTCATGGAGCTTTATTCTTTGCATTTATTTATGGGCTCAACAAATTTAGGGTGCAAGTTAAAAGAAGAAGCATGCTTTTATCAGTGTTCACGAGTCTTGCTATTGCCCAGCTCAACAAAGCCAATTGTCGCTGGATCGATATTTCACCAAACGTAATAAAATTTAAATTTGTTAAGTTGCGTGTAAAAATATCTTTAGTTCTTCGATAAGAAAACTTGTCTAAGTCTCTGAGCTGCTGTACTGAAAACTTTACGAGTAATTGCCATCTCCTCTTGATCCAAGTATTGTGGTTGTGACAATTCTCGTTCCGAATTAATCACGACAAACAGACTTACTATTTAACCACTTCTATTCTAACCCCCAAACAACTGCCCAACTATAGTATATACCAGGGGTGGTGAACAAGTTAGACTCAAAGAGTCAACATTTTAAACCGTGAGCCACACCTTACATCAGAAGCAGCATAAAAAAGTCCATAATGCCAAATTCTCATCATCTCATTTTCTGAACCGCTTTTTCCTCACTACAGTCATAGGGGGTGCTGGAGCCTATCCCAGCAGACTTCGGGCCAGAGGCGGGGGACACACTGAATTGGTGGACAGCCAATCACAGGGCACTAGGAGACAAACAACCATTCACACTGACACATACCTAGGGGCAATTAAGAGTGTCCAATCAGCCTACCATGCATGTCTTTGGAATGTGGGAGGAAATCGGACCCACTCAGTCCCGGGGAGAACATGCAAACTCCGCGCAGATGGACCGACCTGGATTTGAACTCAGGTCCCCCACTGTGAGGCCGACGCGCTAACCATTCGCTTAATGCCAAATTATTTTTAATATATAATTTATTATTTGTTTTTAATGGGTCCTGATGAATCTGAGTGGGTTTTGAGAGAGATTAAAAATAAAAGAAACAAAAAAACGAGGCAAAGTATACAAAATATGATAAGAAGCAAAGAGCCGCATTCATTTTGGCCGGGAGCCTTGTCCAGTCGTGTTGTCGCCGCAGTACTGATGAGCCCTTGCGCCCGTGGATGCTCCAATCGAAGCATCCTGTTTGCATCCATCAGTGACGCTAAAATATTTTTTTCCATTACTCTTACAATAAAGCCGCCATAAAAAGAGAGATTGCATATTTTTTTCTTAGTATTAAACATTGCACACACTAATGTATACACTGTATATTATATTAACACAGACACATCAATATTTTGTGGCTTGTCACCTAATCGGTTTGTTGAATGTTGTTTCTCAGCACAAAGAAAAAATAGTCTTCTTATATCTTTTACAGTGTATGCACTGCGCGAGCGATTACGATTGTTCTATTACAGTAGAATAAAAACGTGGGAACATTGATAACAAGCCACTCGAGGTTTCGGGGGAAATAGCACGGATTTGAGCGGAGGGACACCATCGTGCTGCGGTCTGTGTGCGGATAGATACTATTGAGTGCTCTCGGGTCATGCGGAGAAACACTAGTCTAAAATGTAGTTGTAATGCGGTTCAATGTTCCACGGTTTATTTTTCAAGCAAGGAGAAAAAGGACTGACGTTCGAGCTGGTGGATACTACTAGATTTAAATCCCACGGGTTGTTTACCCATTTAGCAACGAATTGCGTTCGTTTTAATTTTATTTTTTAAATGTTCATTCTATCGTTGGCGTCCTTCAGACCGTTTTAATGTCGTAAGAGGCCGATCTGCAAGGGCGTCATAGTTGGGAAGTTTTTTCCAAGGGAGGGTTTTCGGCTAGCGAAGGGCCATGGCATTCGAGGCTCGGCCGGAGCTAGTCGGGAAGAGGTTCCTCTGTGTTAGCGGAGACCAGCTGCCAGAAATCGGGGACATAGCTCGATGGCCGTGGAGGTCCGGTGTCGTACGAGCAGTGAACCATCGAGATAGTGACAATCCCGACCTGACGGTAAGGAAAACGCCGACTTGGTCTACCCGCTTGCTTGACTGTTACATGCTAAGGCATAGGGAGAAATGTCTGTGGTTGTTGGTTGGCCAGCCAGGCAATGCAGTAAGGCGGACATTATTTTTGTTGGTGCGCGCGCTACTCCTCAATGTATTAAAAATCTTTGCAAAGGCTATAAATCGTTTGGTAGTTAAAGCATTGTAATTTTAGTGGTGTGTGATGTGGAACTTTACCTTTCATAAATTTAAATAAACGATAGTCCAGACAGAATTACTACGTTATGAGTATTAAAACAACAACGCATACATCTGTGTACTGTATGTGTATGTACATTAAAAGTAAATGCATGACGTCCAAAAACTGTCATTCATTAATTTAAATCTACCTGCATTATATTTAGAGGTAAACAAGATGAAGTACTATACAAACAAACAAAAACACTTGAAATGTACGCTGTATTTATTAATTTTAGTTAGCAGCTCCAATTGCAAAGGGTGTTAAGGAATTTGACTACCAAGCAGCTGAACGCTTTAATCTCCTTTATGCTACAAATCAGCTGACTGGTGTAGTAAGGTGAGCTTTTTCGAATCAGACATTACTGAATCCTTGCTCTATTTTTTATTTGTACATGCAATGTGCAGTATATAAACGTGAAGGTTTGATGAGACCTTACGTTTAAACTGTTTTTTTCGAGGGACGAAAAAATTCCCTTGATTTACAAGGGTCCATAGGAATGCCTAGCTAGACTCATTGTCTTAAAACTGTCTCGCTGGCGGCCGAACAATGGGCGATGAAATTTTCTATGAGTGTTTGTAGTATACATCATGTATGATTATTCATTGAAACGGGAAATTTTGGCTATAAAATGGTGTACCTCTAAAATAAGATATTTTAACAGGCAATACCCAGCACCAATGTATTGTTAGTAAAAGTCTAAAATTATTTGCCCAACCAAGCCCTCTACTGCCTAATCCACAAAGGGTACTACGTGTTTATTTTCTTTCTTTTTGTTCTGATCTATAAACAGTGCTTATGTATACAGTGCTTTGGCCAAATTTATGTTTATTTTTATGTTCTTGTACATGCGGTTGTCTGTGCATTTGCAAATGATTATTGTAATGTGCTTGATGCAGGCATATGCCGAGGAAAATATATTGTCATTAGCAAGGGTTTAGTTGTTATCTTTCAATGTCCTGTCTGAGTTTTAGTGATGTGAATATAATGTTTTGCTTTGATTGCAAGTTGTTCCTCCATGGCTTTTTCATTTAACATTATGTTGGAGTTATTCTGGTTTCTAATTTCTATAGTTATATTAGCCAAATTAGGCGTGAATAAGATTGACTAGGCCAGGGGTGGCGAACAGGTGGCTCTTGAGCCACATGTGGCTCTTTACGTTTTATCACATTTTGTATATACTGTGGCTCTTTGCCTTGTTTCATGTTTCTCTTATTTTTGTTCTCTCTGAAAACAAAAAAAAAATGTTTACAAATAAATCTGAGATTGGATTTTTTTAATGCTGCTTCTGACTCAAGTTCTGGCTCTTTGAGTTTAACAGTTTCAAATTTTGGCTCTTTGTGTCTAACTTGTTCGCCACCCCTGGACTAGACCAACATACTTGCATGTCTGTTCTTACCTTATGTTGACAACGTCATTGCGTATGTTATTTGGATGCAACAGTGCCAGAAAATTATCATATAACTGTCATTGCTGTATGTTATATGCAGTGTTCTAGTCTATGTATTGCTAAGTCAAAGTATATGGTGTATCCCCATGGGAAAAGGTCAGTGATTTGCATATACAGACGCTCCCCTACTTACGAACATTCAACTTACGAACAACGGTACATACGAACATGTCTGCAAATTGCGTTTAAGTCCAAAAATGTTCGCAAGTCCAATTTTGTATTTCGCGTCTTTTTCGGAGTAGTACTTCTTTCCGCCGCTAATACCGACGCCTGGCGCTGTGAGAGCTCAGCTCACCCAGCATCTACCTTCTTCGTTGCAATGCGGAAGTGCGTGAATGTATCTCCAGTGTGCAAAGAACCTTTTTCATTTGTATCATTAAATATCTCATGCATCCAATATTGAATATGGTTGGTAAAAAGCTAAAGGCTTCTATTGAGGGAGTTGCAATGAAGAGGCAAGCCATTTCATTTGAAACGAGTGGCAATAATAACGAAGCTTGATGCGCGTCAGAAAGTGGTGAGCGTTGCACATTCAGTACCATTTATAAACAGAAAGATCGAGCAGCAGGACCCAAATATTGAACGTTGCACAAAGTTTGCAAATCAATTGAATGATGCCATACAGTGCTACTGCATCATTTATGATGAAAAAAAGAAGAAAACTGTGCAATCGTCATTAGGTCGCTTCTTTTGGCCAGTTTCTAATACATAAATCTATCTCTCTCTCTACAGTACTGTACATATTCTCTCCATTTTATTAAATGTTTTTTTTTTCAGTACAAACCAATGCGTGTTACTTATACAAGCCTTAAACATACAAATGCACTTATATAAACCTTCAATATACTTATATAGGCCTTAAACATAAATTATAATACAAAATATAGCACTAAATCAACTTACAAACAAATTCAACTTATGAACAATCGCTCGGAACCAATTGCGTTCGTAAGTTGAGGAGTGTCTGTACTCACTGGTTTAGTTTGCGTGATGTGCATGTGTGTACCTGAAATAGTTGCTTTTTTTTCCCCTTTCTTTACATCCACTTGATGCGTGAGCATATGAGACAATTATCTTGTGGCAGCCTTGACACGTTGATTAATGCTTTTAATTGCCTGTGTTGCTCAAATGATTGTTCCACCTCTGAGGCTTTTGTTACCTGTCGACAACAGCAAAAAAAAGTTTTGTGGCCATTTAAATTTTTTTGCCAGTAATATATTGTTAGGTATGCATTTGTGCGTTTTGAAGTCTGCTGTCGTGTGTCAGCGGGAGTTCTAGCTTGTTTGTGGGACACTGAAGTTCAGTAGCATGGGCACGCTGAATGGTCAATCGTCAGGTTAATAAGTAACTTAAACATGCTAATTTCATTATTTGTCATCACATACATAGTTGATATATTTCCGTTTTATTTTATTTATACCTTAGTTGCTTTTATAATAATATTAGATTAGATTAGATAACTTTATTCATTCCGTTTTCGGGAAATTCACTGTCAAGAGCAGGGGTGTCAAACTGTTCCTCAAACGGCCGCAGTGGGTGCAGGTTTTCATTCCAACTCAACAAGAGGATACCTTTTGCAAGTGTAATCAGTTAATTAAAGTCAGGTGCTACTTATTTTAGAAGACACCTGATTGGTTAAAATGTCGGTACTGGATCGGTTGGAACAAAGACCAGGACCCACTGCGGCCCTCAGTGGAATAGGTTTGAGACATGTAGTCGAGAGTGAGAATAGAGACACAGAAAAATACGTTTTAGACATAAAGTAAAGTAAAGACAAAGAGTTCTATCTTGTCTCTAATCTTCCAGGTGATGTATCATTTATCACTTCTGTCCACATTGGTATGTGTTTTCAATAATGAGCCTAAATGCAACAAATGAAGCCTTTCCAAACTGAAATCCCAGGTGTGTTACACCGTGCTATCGATCATAGGGCAAATATAAACATCTATGTGCCCACTCATGTTCACAGCAATGTAGAGTCCTATGTATACCAACTACAGGCATCAGGCGGGGGACAGACACCCTGAATTGGTGGCCAGCCAATCGCAGGGCACAAGTAGACGGACAACTATTCACACTCATACTTAACTAACTTTACATACAAGTTGCACGAGTGCACTAAACTTTTTTTGCTAGGTGCACGAGCATACAAGTAGGATGCACCCACATTCTATGCATTCCCTCTGTTATGTGGAGAAAAAAACCTAGCTAATCTCGTTTTTGTGTGATGACCTCTTTGCACACCCCCACCGTTGAAGGGAAGTGTGGGAAGGAGAAACATAGGTAGTGCATTTGTCACATGTCGCACTTGGCAACTTTTATTACCGAGTTCATAAATTGATAATGTTTTCAGACTATGGCTGAGCATAACCTGGGAACTTTATAGTTCTCTGTCAGAGCGTCTTTTGTGACTTTTGGATGAATTAAAATGAACCTAATATTATTTTATGAAGAAGCTGTCAATTGTTGTCTTCATTTTACCATCCCTGGCTATTTACACTTTCAATCTGACCTGCCTAAGGCAGCCACTTGCTTTTCTCTAGCTGACCGGAATACGCAAGTATTTGAAATACCGTCTTTTCTCGCTAATTAGCGGCCTCCGCGTATAAGCCGTACCTGATTCACAATTTTCACCTTATATTCATGGTTTTAATACGGAGTACAAGTGTGTTACTTTGAAGGGAAAATCTTTAGAAAAATCATCACACGTATTTTTGAGATCCTGTATTAATCGATAGGATCGTCTTCTGGATTGCACACTCCGAAAGGGTGTTGCCTGCTCGAAGACAAATTCACAAAGGTAGTCACGTGAGCAGTACAAACAGGAAGTATGTCTGTCCGTAGTGGTCTAGTTTTCACCAAGTCTCTGGGTGCAATAATAGCATGAGATACACATTATGCAGGTATCAAGGCTGGATATTTTAATGATCGACCCCAAGACCTTCGATCAGCTTTAACAACTGTTGGGATGTGCTGACATGGTAAACACTACGAACACTTGTATCAAGGCTACTCGCATCTGGCCAGTCAGAGCACATTTAACTATGCTAAGATGGCGGCGCCCTGAGCGAGCAATGGCAGGCACAAATAAGTGAGTTTTTTTCACATTTTATGCAAGATACGTTTTTTTCCTTGAATTTCATTCATAGACATCAAAATAAATTTTATTTCTCGTTTTATCTAATTATCTTTTCTCTATTTTGAAATAAAATACCGTATGGACCGCATAGTCTTCCGTTATGGCGTTTTTCTTTGTTACCTTGCAGTTTCGTGCATGTCAAGTCTAATTTGTTCACATATGAGCTGTACCCTTTTTTGAGCGACAAATACGGTGTAAATGGGAGAAAATACGGTGAGAAATCTCTTAAGTGTTCAACAAAATATTATTAATAATAAAAAAACAGACAGCATTATCTAAACCATGTCCAATCAGAGGCAGTTGCAAGCCTTCTCTATCTGGACCAGAACATTAGCATAATCTTGTTGTCTGTTGTTGAAGCAAATTGAGGGTTTTTGAGATGTGTAGCCTTTTTGCTCTTTGAAGGGTTGTTCACAATGGTGCATGCATACATTTTTTTGCTGCACCATGGAGAAATTAGCTTGCACATGTGACTGAAGTGGTCCTACTCTAGAGCCCTTCATATCCATCATGGTTAATGGCAAACATATGGAAAAATATGAGAATAGTCGTGCTTAAAATTGGCAACCAATCCACATAGAAACAAATCAGGAAATTAGATCATGGAGAAGATGTGGCAAACATGGTACATTCATACAGCAATAATTGGTTTGGGCTTTTAAAACAGACTTTCCAGATGGTGCCTTTTTTGGGACAGTGCCTTGAAAATAGAATTCAGGGAAGATATCCCTATGCTCTCTAGCTCTACACTCTCACATAGTCATAGAGCGTGAACTTCTGACTGATTGGTATGTTTATTTAGTTTTCATGTGTTCAAGAAACATGGCAAGTCAATTAGTGCGCCAACAAAAAAAACTGGGTCGAAAAGTTCTTGAGGCCATGTAGGAAAACATAGGAAATGAAAAGCTACATTGGAAAGTACAAAACAAAGAGTTAACAAAATAAAAAATGAACAGCTTTGTGTAATGTAACACATCCGTAAGCAGGGTTAAGGCCAATTCACACGAGCAAGCAGGCCCCAGTTTCTCTTGTACAAACTAATTTATTATTTATGTTGTGAGGTGGAGTTGCTCATGCAAAGGAGCTTCAGTGGTCTTCTGAGTGATGTAGCCCAGCACGACGTGAGTGAATTTCCCGGTAAGGGGTGGAGCCACAAATAGAAACGCGTTCTAATCCAGAGGATAGCCGTTCTGCTGTATAGAAAAAAAAATCCAATTGAAGCAGAGCCAGAGGAGGGTATCAAGCTATTTGGAGAGAGTATGATTAGATGTCATCATAGAGAACGACGACGCAGATGCACTTTATTCAAATTTCATGGGATTTGGGACAATTGAAATTAGTCTTTCAAACTTCTGCCTCTTAAGCCTAACTGTTTTCTAGAAGAGAAACTGTAGTTCATGAACGACGCTAAACTGTCCATGTTCATGCTGAAACTACGGTAGAATTTTGCAGCATTAAACAAATAAATGCATTCGCAATTGGGACTAGAGTACTCCCATCACTGTTTACCTCCTAAATGCAGGTATATCGGTATTGCCAAATTTGGACAGAAGCTCTGTTTTTCTTGGATTAATTTTTTTATGCACACAGCACTTCTCTGTCAAGAATCGTGTTAATGTACAATTTTCAGGCAAACATCTTGAGTGGTAAACTCATTAACATTTGCTGTGTTCTGGAAATATCTGACGGTACCTGAAATAACCTACCGTATTTTCACACCTATAGAGCGCACTTAAAAGTCTAACATTTTCTCAAAAATGGTCGATGCGCCCAATCGGTCGGTGCGCCTTGTCTGTGCACTAAATATTTTTGTTTGTTTGGCCCTGACCGCTTGAGTGACCGGTTTTATTTCTTGCTGGCACGCTACTTATTGCAATCAACCAAGCAGATGTTCATCCTAAAAATAGCCTCCCCGCGCATTCCAAGCATTACGGTAAATCCATTCAAAACATCCCAGGGGAGTGGTGAGTTTTATAGGTGTGAAAATACGGTATTTCAATATTTTCTGGACAAAGCATTTAGATGGGCCATTCTTCAATTATCATGGCTCGACATTAACCTACTGGCCGAATGCCCACGGCAGCCAAGTACCGTAATTTCACACCTATACATCAATCATGTTCCGTTTGGGATTTCGTCTACTCATAAAATATTTCATCATATCTGTGTTTAGTATTACATTATAAATTATGGCAGGTAGATTGCCACCTCTAGCAGGTAAGATAGATGGGTTAAAAAGTTTATGTAGAACCCTGGTGCGGATGATTGTCTGCCTCTCATACAATCATACCCAGGCTCATTGGCTTTCACCACAATAGATAGTGTGGGAAATATTCACCTCACAACATTTGTTTCCATTCGCCATTGGTAATGTAGTTCAAAAGCTAGTTTGGGAACTGCAATATATAATTTTCAAACAGTAAAACGTAATATATATATTTTTTGATTTCCCGTTTCAATTGTTTTTCTTACATTTTGTTTTATATTGTTTTATTATATTTTTGTTTTACATTTTAATATAAAACACATTTTCAATTTCTTAATTAAGTCTAGTTGTTTTCTATGTAACCTAAAGCACTTTAAATTACTATGGGTTGAATTGTTCTTTACCAATATAATCTATAATGATAGATAATTATAGAGGCAAGGTAAATTTTCAAATATTTATAATTTCAACAAATTGACAAATACATCAAAGTAAAACATTCACCCACATGCAAACCTGCCATATTGTATAACTGCTGTAATCGTCTTGTTTGACAGTGAAAGGAAAGAGAAGATTGTCTGTACCATTGCCTGGAGGATCCTTTGTTTTCTAGTCACAGTCTCCATTGTTTGTTTGCGTGTGTATAGTGGCTCCACCTCTAATTTGCTTTCGTGGCATGATATTTCCTCTGTGGCTAATCATCAGAAAATGACTAGGACTGACTAGAGAACCTTTCACATACAGCATCCATGCATGGTGTTGTAGTTCAGTGTTGTAGAAAACAAGCCATGGCTATGCTGAACTTGAGCATGGCTAGTGAATAACATCTTCGTTTAGAGAACAAACACATGGGACCATAAGTATAATGTAGGTGAAACACGCGTTGCAAATCTTGTGTATATTTAAAGTGATTTGGGAGTTGGATCAATGGTAGGAATGGGCAAAAAGTGTTTTTGCAACTTTTGATTGGTAGGACCTTACATGGAATGTTTTCAATTTTATGCACAAATATACTGTATGTTTTGTATTTTCAGGTCCATCACAACTTCTGTTTTTAGACTCGGTCTGTGGAGTTCAGCGTACATAACATAGAATAAAAAGGCTGCTATCTTCTGTCTACTGTAAAACATTGTGCTTATTCTAAGCTAACACAATGAGCTAAACTCTGAAAGATGATTAAAGGTGTCATTGTGTGATTTGTTGCTTTAAATGAGCAATTGAGACATCACACTTACCAGAGTGAAACAGAACTGAAAACACTAATCAACAGGTCTTCAATGATATACATACAGATACATTCACTGCAAACATAAATAAGCAACTTAAATTAGCAGCTAATGCAGTAGTAACACATGTGAAACAGTTGACATACGTTAGTTAACATCACACAGTAATTTATTAACTTCCCTTCTGATCTCTTCCCCCATCACTTCAGCAATAGCAGTGATCAGGTCATTTTGTATTTTGCCCGACATCCCACTAAACACTTTATTAGTGGACAGGTGGTAATGTAAATCCGCGTTTCTCTCAGCAATGAGAGAAAGAAGCTCCACATACTTTCCTTTATTTTTGGATCCAGCGCTTTCATCGTTTCCCCGAAATAAAGTTCCTGCTTGCCCAAAAAAATCACACAGTCTATCACTCTTTTTAAGATTTCTGTTTTTCTTTAGATTTTCTTTGTGGAGCTCCGTTTCTCTGCGCACTTGCTGGCTGAGCTGTAGCTCCACTCTCCACTGTAGCTTCGGAGTTGTCCGACATTTCTTATGTGCAGCTTTTAAAAAAAAAGTCTTTCTTGAAAATGACTTTGACATTAAATTTGCAACCAAATCCATTTCTTCTCCTTCAGCCATTGTGGGTTGACAAAACCGCTATTAAATCAACACAACAATATATTTGCTTGTGCAGCTCACTACAGGTACAGTTTGCTAGCTCTGGCTAGTAGACTATCACTAGCCGATCATTGTTTGTGAAAGCGATGACGTTTCCCTACGCCTGCGAGAAGGCCTTGGTGTCGCAAACTCGAAATCTGATTGGTTGAAGCAACAGTTTTATCAACGCTTATTTTATGCTACAGGGCCTGCAGAACTGATTGTGAAGGCCTCCAGGTAGATTTCTGACCTTGGCAGAATGTCTGCATCCTCACCCTCTTGCTACTGTGATTACGAAATTTCCCGAATACGGGATGAATAAAGTTATCCAATCCAAATAATGGCTGAAATGTGATTGGTTAAATGCCTAAATATGAAAACACACATCTGGAAGCAGCGCAACCAGGGGAAAACCAATGAAAAGAAGCTGACAGACAATTTGGAATTATTTGATAATTATTCATTTACAAAATATAATTAACATCAGTCTGTGATTCCGATATTTTTAGGCCAGCAGAGAAGGCCTTGCAGGCCCTGACGGTCCACGGAGAAAAAATAAACAATTAAAACAAGGTTAAAACGTTGCATTAATTATTTTAACATTAGTCGAACTGAAAGCGGTTCGGGGTCTGCGGACATCAACTTTGATGATGTTAGATCTGTGTGAAAAAAAATGATTTTGGAATAATTTGGGGGGATTATTTAATTCCTGTTAGAAAAACTTTTATGAGAACGACTTTACCATGTTAATTTAGGGAACATAGTTTTAAATTAGAAGATTTTCAGCTAGTAGTGTGCCTTGAGATTTTTTCAATGCATAAAGTGTGCCGCAGCTCAAAAAAAGTTTGGGAAACACTGATGTAGAAAGAAATTGCCTAAATATCTTGATGAATTTGTAATAATGCACGCAGTGCTTGAGAATTTTGCACAGATGGTCTATGACAGCAGACATTTGAAATGCAAATAACAACAGTTACAGGATATTATAATGGAAAAATATCTTTTTATTGATTCTGATTCACCACCTACTCAGAAAGTATCTAGTGGTTACGATCTTCAGACTTGACGGACATGATTGTAACATAACATAAACTTGAAATTTAACTTAAATGAAATTAGATTACTATACACACTAAAAATATTTTTTTTATCTTATGTTATGCTAAATTTAAACCTTTTTGTGCTATAACCGAGGCAAAGATGTTAATGTATTCCACCGTGGCTTTTGAGGCGGAACTTCCTGCTTCTCCATGCCTCAGAATCGAGTGTTTGTTAGGTCCAGTTAGTTTTCTAAAATTATCGAACAAGCCACTACTTGCTTATAAGGGTTTTGCTGGTGTCTTTTTCATATGCTTGCTTTGCTTTTAACTCCATGGAGATTTTGCTGGCTTTTTCGCAGATTGTCGACTCAGTCACCCCATCTCCCGCTAACTGTTTATCTTTTAACCATATTAAACAAAGATTCTCCATCTCGTAATGAATGTCACTGCACAGCTTGGAAATGGTTAGCCCTTATTTGCTCTGACCAGGATTGGACCCATTGTTTTCCCCCTTAATTTTTCACTGATTAATGCAAAAAATGCAACCTCTATGGCCGGTGCTTGTAGATATCTTTACGCCAAAGAGATGCGGCGAGAAAGACAATGCACTGTTATCATAAGCATCCTCTCGTGGATTCGGCCACCAGGCTGTCTCGTATGCCCGTATCTCAAGGCAAATATTTGTTCGAAATGTTCCTCGTATCTCAAATTTATCATACGTTGAGGCACTCGTATTTCAAGGTATTACTGTATTAATAATAGAGGTGATCCTACTTTGCGGTTTTTCTATTGTCGCAGCCATGTGTTGTCTACATTATCTGCGATATTCGAGGGATTACTGTCATCATCATTACTAGCCCCCTTTAAGGATTACAGTGCAGCAAGGAGAGTAAACGAGACAGAAAATTGGAACGTGAGAGAGTTCTTTCTGCTCTGACTGGCCTCTCTCCCATAGCAACAGTGATTTAGTCACGTGAAGTCCAGTTCCTTTGAGTTCACCCACTGCACACAATTTAACCCCCTTGCTGCTGGATTACACCACAATGTGTCATTGCATAGAGAATTGGACATGATTATTCCACCATATTTAATTGTCTTGGATCTCTTTAGTGTTCTTTTTCGCAGTACTAATTACCATATTTTTACACCTATAAAATGCACCGTGTGATAGGGCGCAGTATCATTTGCGGGTATATTTTCTGTTTTTTGTCAATACATTGGACGTTTCGTCCGATAAGGCGCGAGCATGACACTAGGCTAGCGTATGTTACGCTAGCTGCTAGTGTATGTTGGCCATCCGTTAGCAATCTGTTAGCAATCCGTTAGCAAAGCTGTTAAATTGTGTTCGATACATGGCTTCAGTCCATTTTCCAATTGTTCACACCCGCATTGTGTTGCCATTCACATCAGGCATTTCCTCTGTATAGCTCTAATATGCTGTTTCTTTGAACATTGGGTGTGTTTTTTAGGGTTAAAAGCGCTGCAAGCACACGGAAGTTAAATGCCTTGCCACTCCCCTGGGATGTTTTGAATGGGTTTACCGTAATGCTTGGAACGCGTGGGGAGGCTATTTTTAGGGTGAACGTCCGCTGGGTTGATCGCAATAAGTAGCGTGCCGGCAAGAAATAAAACAAGTCACTCAAGCGGTTAGGCCCATACAAAAATGTAATTTAGTGGACAGACAAGAAGCACCGACCGATTGGGCGCATCGACCATTTCGGAGAAAATTTAAGACTTTTAAGTGCGCCCGATAGGTGTGAAAATATGGTGTGTGTATGAAGAAATTTAATTTTGCAGGTTGCATTTCTTTTGTTATTTTATTTGTTAGAGAAGTAAATGTCCGTCTGTCATGAACCCTTTTTGTTTTAGGTGATATATTGAGAGCATGGTCTCATTTTTTTCATTAATGCCTGTATGGCTTCATTTAACCATGGGAGGTGATTCTTTTTTGATGGTTTTGCTTTAATTTTTCTTGGAAATGCAGACATTTTGTCTTGGATCACAGTCATGAAAATATCAGGGCTGTCATTAGCATGATTATGGCAGAGATAATCGTCCTTATTGATATTTTTGGCGCCTGTGTCAAATTTGGCATCTCCCTTTTTCATACTCTCATTTGCTCTGTTATGCTCTGGTTTTCTGAGCGCATAAGTGAAATTTTAGGAAACTTTCTTGAGAACATTTTCTGTTTTTTTATTGTTTATAAATGCCCTCAACAAGCGAGCTTTCATATTTGAAGTGTCAGTGTTTGTGTTTTAAAGACTACAATTATTTCATACCAAGTTAATGTGGTTTGTACATTGTTATTCACCATTAGCTTCAATGTAGCAAGATTAACACTTCACAATGTGTAATCTAGTTTTTTTTTTTGTATTTAGTTTTTATTATTGTATTTAGTTTTTATTATTGTATGTCTGAGTATTAGTGCAGTGCAGTGTTTTAATGACAAATAAAGATCTTTGAACAGAACTGTACAGTTTAAACACGCATGTGTGCCAAGAGTTCAGGCACACAAGCACATAACAAAAAATAGCAGCCGTTAAAATTACTGACCCCAATTTAATTTATCGTTTGATAAATTGACTTATTGCCTATCGCGACAGGCTTACTCTCAGCACCCCGTGCAAACGTTAGGAATCCAGAGCATGTCACTGTAGGTACAGTTGTGGTCAAAAGTTTACATACACTGAAGAAGAACATAATGTCATGGCTCCCTTGAGTTTCCAGTTATTTCTACAACTCAGATTTTTCTCTGATCGAGTGATTGGAACAGATACTTCTTATTCACAAAAAACATTCATGAAGTTGGTTCTTTTATGACTTTATTATGGGTGAACAGAAAAAAAGTGATCAAATCTGCTGGGTCAAAAATATACATACAACAACACGAATTAGCAATTTTGGTGACTTAGAAAGTCGTGTCAGTGAATTGAGCTTCATAGCATGGCCTCTTAACTTCTTGTGAGTGATTATGAGTGACTACAGCTGGTGACTTCTCTGAGAACAAGTCAGGAAAGTCACTTGGAGCCATTTCAAAGCAGCTGCAGGTCCCAAGAGCAACAGTGCAAACAATTGTTTGTAAGTATAAAGTGCATGGCACTGTTTTGTCACTGCCACGATCAGGAAGAAAACGCTAGTGTGTGTGTTTATTAAGATTCTCTCGCTACGTTTGTCAAACCGTGCAACGTAGAGTTGAAATTTATGGTGGCCAGAAACTGCTGTCAGATCCTAATAGACGTGTGATTGAATTTCTTCACCTTCTCTAAGCGTGTAAACTCAACTTTTATTTGTTACAGCTGAAAGTAGAATTGATGTATGCCGCTCTCTTGTTATTGAAAAAACAAAAGGTGTTCATTAAACAGAAGGTAATTACCTATCTTTTCTGTAAATTTGGTGCCAATGCGTCAAATTGCTTAGGAGCTATTGAAGATATTTGGTGCTAATAACAGTAATAAATTAATAATTAATAAATGGAGAGTGTGTGTATGTTAAGATTCTTAGAGAGCTGAAAATTTTAATGGTGGCCAGAAACGGCTGTCGGATTCTAATAGACGAGTGATTGAATTTCTTCACCTTCTCTGTGTGTAAACTCAATCTTTTATTTGTTAAAAAAATTTTTTCAAAAGAGAATTTTTTTTAATAGCGCAACAATTGTGTTTTGGTTCTAAACAAGCTTCGCCGGCCCCCCCTGCTTATTTGAAATAAAACTAATTTAACCACTAATGTGACAGTATATTCTAAACCACCCATTCATTGCAATAAACGGCCATTATTGAATATAACACAGAAACTAGTGGAGCCTCGGTTTTGAATGTCCCAGGCTACAAACAAATCGGTTTGTTCCAAATTTTCTTCTTCTGATTTTTAATGAAAATCTAGAACTCTAATGCCCCCAACAAAAGCCATCCCGACCAGCTGACGCACGACGCGCTTTGTTATTGTGGATAATGCAACTTCTGTACGCAGATGTCTCCCCCCAGTGTCATGTTTTTGGGGGTTTTATGTTTATTTTTATGTTTTCCCCCATTAAGTTAGTGTCATGGGCGCCCCGGTGGGATGAGTGGTTAGTGCATCGGCCTCACAGCTGTGGGGTCCTGGGTTCAATTCCAGGTCGGTCAACCTGTGTGGAGTTTGCATGTTATCCCCAGGCCTGCGTGGGTTTCCTTTGGGTACTCTGGTTTCCTCCCACATTCCAAAAAACATGCATTGTAGGCTGATTGCACACTCTAAATTGACCCTAGCTATGGGTATGGGTGTGAGTGTGCATGGTTGCCTGTCTCCTTGTATCCTGGGATCGGCTGGTCACCGATACAGGGTGTCCCCTGCCTCTGGCCCAGAGACAGCTGGGATAGGCTCCATCACACCCCGCGACTATAATGAGCATAATGCGGTTCAGAAAATGAGATGAGAAATTAGTTTTGTTCTATTGTTACTTTTTTCCCAGTTTTTTGTACTTAACGCTTTATTTTATGAAGCACCTTGCCATTGAATTTTATGTTAGTTCACCCGCACTCGCCGGTGCCCGCTTGATGACCTGCGTTTGTCTCCAACCCCGCTTCATCAACGCGAGACTCATAACAGTTACCTACATTTACTGAATGTTTGGTTAGCACCCTGCATTTCACAATTAGCTTGAAGTTAGGAATGTTAATGCACCACAATTCAATTCAATTCAATTCAATTTATTTGGCAATAAAAAAAGCACTAGGCTAAGGGCCATGTAACAAGACACAAGAAATGTGCAACAAACGCGGTGTAGTCACTGGTTCACGGCCAAGAAGTCATCCAGAGCCCGCTTGAACTGGGCGACCGTCGGCTTCTCGACCACACCCTGCGGAAGCCGGTTCCAAGGACCGGCGATGCGCACTGAAAAAGCCGCCTTCCGCCGATTCAACCGGAACCCGCGAGGGTACAGCTTCCACGGATGACCCCTCAGACCACGATCAGGTGCGGGCGTGAAGAAGAGGTCGCGGGGCACGCTGTAGATGCCGTGGAGGATGTTGTAGGCCAGTATTAGGTCCCCTCGCAGACGCCTAGCCTCAAGGGTCGGCAGGTTGAGTTGCTGGCATCTTTCCTCGTAGGACAATAGCCTGAGGCCGCGGACCATCCTCGTTGCAAGCCTCTGGACCCGCTCCAGATGCTGGATGTCCTTGGCGAGGTACGGTGATGCGGCTTGGATCCCATACTCGAGAATGGGCCTCACCAGGGAAACATACAACGGAAGGAAGATGTCTGCTGTGATGACGGCAAAGGACCGGAACATTAGGAACAGAACTCCGCGAGCTTTGTTGGCTGCTTGGATGCATTGGGCCGTTGGTTTGAACGTGTCGTCGACAATGATGCCCAGATCTTTGCACCGTTGAGTTCGTTCCAGTTCCAGGCGTCCCGGTTCAAAGTCAAGAGGTGAATCAGGAGGAGCCCCAATAGCCAGATGACTGCATTTCGTGATATTGAGCCGCAGGTCCCACAGGTTCGACCAACTCCACACATGATGAAGGCACCTACGCAGGTCCTCGTAGTCGCTCCGGGGAGCAACGAGCTTCACATCATCGGCGAAGAGGAGAACCCGCTGGGAGATGTGCTCTGGCAGGTCGTTTACAAACACCACGAACAGCAGTGGTCCAAGAACGGAGCCTTGGGGGACACCGCTGGGGGCGTTGTGAGTCTCTGAAAGTATGCCATTGACTTGTACTTGAAAGGTGCGGCCAGCCAAAAACGCATCAATCCACCTCACGACCGCTGGGTGAATCGCATACGCTTCCAACTTGCGGAGTAGCAAGCGATGGTTGACCGAGTCAAACGCCTTGGCGAAGTCCAGGAAGACCAGGTCGGCAATTTGTCGATCGTCCATTAATTGAGTGACCCATTCTTCCATCATCAGCAAGTTGGTGAGGCAGGATCTGTTGGACACGAATCCATGCTGACTATCGGAGATCGCCGCTGTGATCTGGAGATGGGCCATCATGGACGTTTTGATAATTGATTCTAACATTTTGCAGATTACTGAAGTGAGGGAGACCGGTCGGTAATTCAACGGGTCCTCTCGGTCTCCTTTCTTGTAGATAGGGCAGATGACGGCCCGTCTCCAGTCTTCGGGGACTTCACCTGATTGCAGGGACAGTGTGAAGAGATGTGCCAGGGGAAGTGCTATGGTCGGAGCGAGTGCCTGGAGGACCCTCTGGTGAATACCATCCGGACCATGGCTTTTAGTGGCGTCCAGACACATCAAGGCTCGGTAGACTTCGATGAGTGGCTGTATTTTACTTCTTCACTGTTTTGATTACCATTAAACGTGTGAACAGAATTTTAGTCCAATATGCATGTAATGGGCGAAGTTTAAACACATTATTATGATGTTATTATTTATTTATATTTATTATTTTTACGATAACAAATTAAACACACATCTGTAAGATCACAGTGCGTCAGGATACAAAACACAAAATCTACTTTGTGGAATAACAGTCAGGGTACCGCAGGGGTCAGTTCTAGGCCCAGTTCAGTCTCTACATAAATGATCTGCCAAGTTCCTGTCCTTCAACTGTCACCTGCCAAATGTATGCCAATGATGCCATCCTTTATGTCCACGCGAAAGACCAAAAACATGCTGCACAGGAACTCACAGATGCAATTACGGGTGTCAATAACTTGAAAAATCTCGACTACATTTAAACATACCTAAGACTGTCTTATGTACTTCTCGAAAAGAGCAACAAATAACAGCGACCCCAACATTTTTGTCCAAGGAAAAACAATCAATGTTGTCCAAGAATTTAAATACCTAGGAATCACTCTTGACTTTCAATTAGCCAATCGAATGACAGATAAAAAACACTCTAAATAAAATTAAATTCAATTTGTCCAATTTTAGATTCACTAGAAACAATCTAACACCTAAATCAGCAAAATTATATTTTGACACAATAATCATATCACATATGACCTACTCCCTAACAATTTGGTCATCGGCCTTCAAAACAACACTAAAAACAATTGAAACCAGTTCTCTGTAGTTTACCGCTCTCCAGCAGTTCTGGACCCAAATACATCTAGTAAAGGAGCCACATTTGTGATGCACATTTTTTTAAATTATGTTTTATGCCGTGGGACTTTCATGAGACACACTCTCATGGGACTAAGACTAGAAATACACTGGCCCGTGACTCCACGTGTTGATTTGGCAAACGGCCAAATGCCCTGTATTAAAAACAATCATTCGTCTTCAAAGTTTTTGCGTGAGGCTATTTGTTTACCAACCACCTTTGTCGCATAGAACCTTGAGTTTACTATGACTGAGTAAAATTTACATTGGCGACATATACAGGGTAACAAAAAACGGGAACTTTTTAACAATCCAATTAAACCAATAGTAATGGAAGAAACATTTTGTCCATAGTAAATGTAAACTTTCATCCAGTCTTTCAGATAGCATATTGTTAAATTAATGCATTCTTAAAATCTGCTGTTCAGATTCCTCTTTGACCGCTGCAACTTCTCAACTGGGATACTGTTGATTTCATCCTAATTTTACCATGGTTATTAAAATGGTGGCGTGTTTATTTTCTCAAGGCCGGTGTCTTGCAGTACTGTCACTTGCTGATGCCTGCCAATACGCACTGGAAAAATTCCATTTTTTTCTCCTTATATACCACCAAGTTCATTACTCTGGCTTAATTCCCATAACAGTGTTGTCAAGACATGTCTTCACACTGACTACCTATAGTTATTTTTTTTTAACATAAATTCAAATATGTTTTACATCTAATGATATCAGGTTCATCCCTGAATATAAATCATTGGTGTCAGTAAAAAACTTAAATGTTATAGAAATTGTTAATTTATGCCACAATAATTATTGAATTAATGGTCGTAAAACCCTTTCTAAAAAAATAAATGCTTTGTACTTTAGGGGATAAAAGTGCTTGGAATGCCGAAACATACTTTGGACACTGGCCCCCAGAAGCTCATGTTGCTCAAAACATGAGTAAACTTGGTATTTGACATGCCTCTGCTGGAATACCAACCACAAATAAACACGCCAATTCTTGATACAAATACAGTAATCCCTCGTATATTGTGGTTAATGTAGACCAGACATGGCCGTGGTAATCGAAAAATCGTGAAGCAGGGTCACCCCTATTATAACCATTTTTTTTCTAAAGTGCTGAGTCCTAGTAGCAAGAGTGGCTTCCGCTTATGAGTTTCAGCGTGGATTTTCACATTTTTATGAACTTAAAAAAATATAATAAATAATTAATAGCAGAAAGAAATGTGCGATAAGTGAAGTCGCAATAATCGAGGTAAGAGTGTAGCTAAGAACGCATTTTCAGTTCTTACTCTGCCTTTCACTCACATCTCTCTCTTGCCGTCATAAAATAATTAACTTCAGGTGCACCTCCTGACTCATCGTTACTAATTAAAACAGTTGCAAAAAGGTTTGCTCTACACCAGTGCTTTAAGTTTTATTATCATCAACATGTCTGGACTAATTCAGTTTTTAAAAAAATGTTAACTATATCTCAAACTATAGTAAATTTGCATTTCCACACTTATTGATTGATGAAATTTGTCACTGCTAGTCACCAAGATCAATCTCGAATATGTTTTTGATCTACAATCTAAATCAGGGGTCGGGAACCTTTTTGACAGAGAGAGCCATAAACAATTCATATTTTCTAATGTTATTTCTTGAGAGCCATTTTCAGAATTGAAAGGTAAAAATACATGAAAATGTGTCATGTTTTTTTGTCATTTCACCACTTTTAAAGTGCAAAAAGTCTCTGAATTCTTTTAACATTGTTATGCTGTTGCTAATAAATCAGTATCGATGAGATCATCAAACAAAATTATGATTAAAGTGGTGGTAGAGGTAGTGTCAACATGACATGACATTCCTATTAGTGGGTTTAGGACTCAGCCATTTCACCAGTGAATTCCATATTTTATATCACAGGTTAGTGGAGAGCCATATGCACCCATGGAAAGAGCCACATATGGCTCCCGAGCCACAGGTTCCCTACCCCTGATCTAAATCATAAAATCGATAAGCCCAATGAAAATTAAGGGTATGCAAGTAGACTTTTTAGGGACAAATTGAAGGAATTTTATGATTTATTCTATGAATTAAAAGAAGGCAAAAAATAATTTAAGAAGTGGAGGATTATTCCTATTACACTTAGTAAAGTTGTGTTAAAATAATTGAATCTGTGATATTGCAGATTTCCTCCCACATTCCAGAAACATGCACGGTAGGCTGATTGCACACTCTTAATTGGCCCCAGGTATGAGAGTGCGTATGAATGGTTGTCCATCTTCCCGTGCTCTGTGATCGGCTGGCCACCGATTCCGGGTGTTGTCCCCCGCCTCTGGCCCCAAGTCAGATGGGATAGGTTCCAGGACACTCCCGTGACCCTAGTGGGGATAAAGCGGTTCAGAAAATGAATGAGAGAAGAAAAAAATATTCCATAAATGTACAGCAATGGCCAAACAAAAACGAGTGTACCTCACTTGAATAAGTTATTTTTGTCTTTTGGCCCTGTGGTGGTTAGTATATCTGGAATGTTTAAGTCAACGTTTTAAACTGCCATTTAAAAAAAATAAATGTTCAATATTGAGTGCTTAAGCGGCCTGGTGGGATGAGTGGTTAGCGCGTCGGCCTAACAGCTCTGGGATCCTGGGTTCAAATCCAGTTCGGTCCACCTGTGTGGAGTTTACTTATGGAACGTAGCGAACGAAGCGAACGAACGTAGCGAACGAGAAGTAATACAGTGGTACCTCGTCACACAACCGCTCGTAATACAATATTCTCGTCTTACGACGGAAATTTCGATCGAATAATTCGCCCGTCATGCGATCAAAATTTCGTGATGCGACCAAGCCAGGTGGCCATGGCACTCTTTTTTGCATATCTTTCGTGTAACAATACTACGAGCACCGAATGAGTTCTTCAGACGAGTTGCGACCAGGAAACGCACAACGCGCATGCGCGGGAAAAAGAGGGCTTTCTGGGTAATGAAGTATACTCGTGCACACAACGCCAATAGGCAATGGCACTCTTTCTCAGAATAAAACTTCATTACCCACAATCAATACGTGGGTAAGCTCAGCTGTTGATTTCCTGTTATTCTTCTCTAATACGAGGAGTTTTATATTACTTCTCGTTCGCTGCTCATAACATCCAGCGGCACCGGCCCGCAATTCCCTCCTCGCAATATTTCCGGTCGCAACTCTCTCTCATAGGCGCTGTTCAAAGCGGTTGCGACCAGATCCATTACAACGAGGGAGTTGCGAGTCGGTGCCCCCGATGTCCCCACGAGCAGCGGAGCGATCGCTAAAATGTACTACAAGACTATTTCTCGTTGGCAAGTGGTTGTGGGTTATCCTATTGTGAGGACATTTGTGTGCATCATTTTCGGAATATTTTGAAGGGAATACGTAGTACAACAGCAAACAGCCCATCGATAGCGAACGTCAGGGTGGAGGCGTGGCAAACAACTAACCCGGCCAGAACGAAGGTTAAAAAAAAGATTAAAATAAAATTAGAATTCAGTTTTGTGTAAAGTTACATTAAACATATGTTTGAGTGTCTGTATATATTAATCCAAGTTAATTTAAATTTGTTTGTTCCGTTTACGAGTGCGTTGTCGTGGGATATATAAGTCCCCCCCCCCACACCCCCAAACGTCTATGTCTCCCGTCGGCGAAATCTGCCAAATTTTAGTTTGATTAAACACATTTTATTACTATTAAACCACTAGTTATGTGTTACTTTGTTAATAGATGGCGAATTAGAAGAAATAAAACATTTTTTCCAATCCAATATCCTGTTTTTGGTGTTTTTTCAGAGAGTTGGAATGAATTAATTTGTTTCCCATTCATTTCAATGGGAAACATCCGCTCGAGTTACGAGAATCTCGTCATACGATCTCAGTCCCGGAACGGATTAAGATCGTATGTCGAGGTACCACTGTATAAAACTCCTCGTATTAGATAAGAATAACAGGAAATTCAACAGCTGAGCTTACCCACGTATTGATTGTGGGTAATGAAGTTTTATTCTGAGAAAGAGTGCCATTGCCTATCGGCGTTGTGTGCACGAGTATACTTCATTACCCAGAAAGCCCTCTTTTTCCCGCGCATGCGCGTTGTGCGTTTCCTGGTCGCAACTCGTCTGAAGAACTCATTCGGTGCTCGTAGTATTGTTATACACGAAAGATATGCAAAAAAGACAGTGCCATGGCCACCTGGCTTGGTCGCATCACGAAATTTTGATTGCATGACGGGCGAATTATTCGATCGAAATTTCCGTCGTAAAACGAGAACATTGTATTAAGAGCGGTCGTGTGACGAGGTACCACTGTATACGGGTACCTTGTCGGGGCGTGCCTTTAGCGTCTGACCCCACCCACATCCGCCTTCTCTCTATATAAGAAGCGTGTCGGCAAGAAGTGTTCTCAATCAGGCTTCAGAGCTTACACACAGCGCTCCACATTATAAGGCGCCCTGTCTATTTTGGAGAAAATTTAAGACTTTTTAGTGCGCCTTATAGTCGTGAAAATACGGTAAATAAATATAATTTGATTGAAATGAACAGCATCCAGCACACTTAAACTTGTCGTGTGTTTGTTACTATACAGTGTGTTTTTAACAAGTGTTTCCTTCTCTTACCAATTATTGTATCATGATGAGGTAAAGGATCACTATGTGATCTGGATTTTTCCTCAATTTCGTTTTAACCTAATTCATTAATTAATTAGTTTTCTGAATCACTCATCCTCACCAGTGTCGCGGGCGGTGCTGGAGCCTATCACCGCTAATTACGGGCATCAGGCAGGGGGCAACCTGAATTGGTGGCCAGCCAGTCGCAGGGGACATAGGACAACCATTCATGCTCACAATCATACCTAAGGGCAAATTAGAATGTTCAACCAGCCTACCCAAAATCAAATTTACATTGTTTTACAATTCTGATCTTAAAATTGCCTAGTCGTACCGGAGAGCAGAGATTAAGAATTCCAACAACAACATTAACCACATTAATCAACAACAAAAACATTTTTTTATGATTTCTTTGGAATTTAATTTTTCACCCATTTTTTTACGGTTTCTTACCTGTTTGTATTTAACTTGCCCTTCTGCAATGCCGGTTGACGGACGTTTAAAAAAAAAACTATCCAAAGATGATAGCCTTTGACGACTTTTAGTAATGTTTCTATAATGCAACAAACAAACATCGTCAATGTGGGCACAACTTGTGTACACTTTTTGGGATGTGTTATTTCGACGAAGACAGAAAGTTCGTGAAATTCTCCAGGATTTCTTTGATTTTTGCTGTTGGAATGCTAGCTGCTTCCTCCTCGTCCGCCTTCTCGTTATATTCTTCCTATATCGCCAAATGTCTCATTAACTCTAGTTCATTTAGATCTAACGTTGAAAGTTCATTTTTGTGCCCCTCGAGCAACTCCTGAGCCCCTCGAGCAACTCCTCAATGTCCTCCTCGCTGACCACTTGCAATGCATGCGCGCAGAAAAACACCCAAGACACGCACCTGCACGTTTCGAAGCATATTGCGAGCATTTCTCCATGCGTTCAAGGTCAAATGCTGCGAGTGCGTGCAGTACACGCATACGCCTGCATTCGTAATCCGTGTGATCCTAAAGCGTCTGGAGAGTCTGAGATGTCCTATGCCCAAAGCCTACTAAAGAGACATCACCTTTGCATGGAGAAGCCCAGTCACACCCAATTTATGGACACTAAGTTCATTTTGCTGACTTCAAATATCGTTGAACGTTTTTTCAGCGGGACTTCACTTGTTTTGCACAGCATCTCCCCCGAGTGCTTGGAAATGCAACTTTTTTTTTACACACCAATCACCGTTTTCGGGATCGTGAGTTGGTGTCCCGTATCGTTTCATAAAATGCCCCTTCAGAAGGTTCCTCATAGTTATTTTTTTAATGAGTGAATTGATTGATCTCAATCCACAATCGCAAATCCCAAACTCAATTTTCTTCTTGATTTCTGATGGGAACTTTGGGACTGCAATCCTGACCTCTTGGACGTGGTGTGGGAATCATGTAATGGTTAGTAGGCAGACTATGTCAATTTTCCCTCAAAAATTCAGATTGTAAACGAGTCAAAAGCGCTAAACATGCATTTTATATTTGCAAAATAACTTCTTTTTTTTAACTTATCGAGTCAAACACCGATTTTCGTTTGTAAGCGTGCAAAAGATATAATAGCGGGAGTTGAAATATATTGCAACAAGTTTCAATTTTTACTCGGCGAAACAAAATTAAAAATAATTATTTTTTTTGCAGCCAAAGTTAAAATTGATTTCATTGGCGAGACAAATACATTTTTAGCACAAAAATAAAACTTTCCAGGCCCTGCCTTTAACACTTAGTCCCAGTTGCACCCAGTAGCTCTGACACCGCCTTGGATGGCAGAAGGATCAGCCCCTTGGGGTGTATATAAGTAAAGTTACTTGACTGCTTGCTGTCTGTCCGTAGATGTATAGAAAGAAGTACGTATTCCGAATGTTGTACCTAGTATACATTTTGAAATTGAAGACATGATGTGGTTTTGAACTATTTCATTTGTACATATATGAAACATCTGTACTGTGTTTGTGTATGTGTCAGTAACAGACGGTGTGTGTGCGCGTGTGCTCTTTTTACGAGCCAGGAAATATGGAATTTGAAACAGTGGAATACTGGACTTTCCAGCCCACTTAAAGTGGTGAGCCAGTTGGAGAGAGAGGAAGGGGGAGGGAGAGAGACTGCTGTATTGCACTACTTTTCTGTCGCTTTCTATGGTATGCTACCTGTTTCTCATTAAATATTATATACATATATCAGAGCTGCCAACCTCCGTCGACCCCATTTCCGGACTACCCTTGTCCCATTTCCAGAGTATTTCGGGAGTGAATGCGATTCACGCAAAATCGATATAAAATGGAAAAAAAATAAGTGTAGGACAATTTAAATCAAACTGTTATTATCATGTTTACACATCAATTGAAATATTGTGTTTTTACAAACTATTGAAAAAGTACAGCATAATGAAAATAAGTATAAAAAGTGAACAAAGTTTAATTTGTTGATCATTTATTGGCAAATTAAAATTTCCACAACATTAACATACATTTTTCAGCTGGTCCAACGGGTCAACATGGGATATTTCGTCAAATGAAAAGCAATAAAGTTCTGCGAGTGTCCCGAGTTTCATCCAAATTGTGATCCATTTTGCGCTTAATCCGAGGAGGCATATTGACTTACCAGTACTGTGTATGCCTACTTCCTTTAGAACAACCAAAAACAAAAATGTTAAAACGATAGAGGCTACCTATGCAATCGATTCCGAATCGATTGCCATGCTGAAGTCACACAAGACGAATCATTCGTCAGAACTCTTAACTCGAATGATACACAATGCACTCGTGTTACCGAATTCTTTCGGTTTACAGTGCAGTTGAATCAAGATGGCAGAAGCCGTAGAGATGGTGTGAATTTCGAGGCAATTAATTTGGAAATTTGGTACTTATCCGAAATGATTGCTTCAAAAAAATGTAAGTGACAATTTTTGGGGATTTTCAGAGTTTAGGGAGGTTGTCCGGAGTTCCGGGGTTTGCGTTACATTTCCGGATAAACTCTGGAAATTCCGGAATAGTTGGCAGCTCTGATATATATATATATATATATATATATATACATATATACATATATACATATATACATATATACATATATACATATATACATATATACTTATATACTTATATACTTATATACTTATATACTTATATACTTATATACTTATATACTTATATACTTATATACTTATATACTTATATACTTATATACTTATATACTTATATACTTATATACTTATATACTTATATACTTATATACTTATATACTTATATACTTATATACTTATATACTTATATACTTATATACTTATATACTTATATACTTATATACTTATATACTTATATACTTATATACTTATATACTTATATACTTATATACTTATATACTTATATACTTATATACTTATATACTTATATACTTATATACTTATATACTTATATACTTATATAGTAAGGTAGACCAGACATGGCCATGTTAACTGAAAAACCGCAAAGAAGGATCCCCCTATTATTACTACCATACTGCATGTTTTCGCGCCTATACAAAAATACAACTATACTCTTACAGTTATGGAGTGTATTTATTAAATATTACAAGCATATGAAAAAAGACTTGTGTTATCTTTCATCTTGCTCATCCAGTAGACAGGCAGCTTTGTTCTTGTTTTTTAGAGCATGAGGATGGTCGAACTTGTAGATTAACGCTTGCTTTATCATGAAGCCAGCAGCATTCCCACACATGATGATGATCCGCACTTTCAGTTCATCTTTGAATAAGAATGTAAGAATGTGAATGAATAGAAGGCATTCTCTTCCCAAAAAGTTCAGTGTCATCCATGTTAAAAGCTCACTCCGGAAGATGACCAACCATTCTCTTGAATTAAACGAGGGAACTATTCCTCGATGTACCTTTTTTGTTGCTTCTTAGTCTGCCTAGGAGGCTTCCTCATACAGCGAAACAATTTGTAGACCATACCTGTTCTTAAACTTTTCAAACCAGCCCTTGCTTGCAATAAAACCACAAGGTTCACTTGCAGCTCAGGAACGAGGCTGAAGTTATGCTTCAATCAGTTGTGTGGGTTAAGGATACCAGCAAGTTCCAACTCGAAAGCCGCGGCGGAATACATTCCTTGGTTTTAGCACAACAATGTTACATCAATTTTAAGTGTGTACATTTAAGTTAGATTTAAAGTTTATGTCATGTAGTGTTACAAAATTGTAGCATACCAAATGTCTTGCTGTCAAGTCTCTCTCTTGCCCTCTCTCTCTCTCTCTCTCTCTCTCTCTCTCTCTCTCTCTCTCTCTCTCTCTCTCTCTCTCTCTCTCTCTCTCTCTCTCTCTCTCTCTCTCCCTCCTCCTCCGCACACACTGCCATTAGCCACTAACGTCTGTCTCCATACAGAACTGTACATAATATTGTCACATATTATTGCAGATGTTAACCACTTAATAGGTATTTGTTACTTTGTAAGCATAGGTGGTGAATTGGAACATTTTTCCATTTTAATATCCTGTTTTAGGTATTTTTCCAGATGATTGGAACAGATTAATTTGTACAGTGATACCTTGACATACGAGTGTCCCAACATACGAGAAATTTGACATACAAGGGAAATTCCGAGCAAATTTGCCCTGTGATACGCGACAAATGTGACACACGAGCATATGATTTAAAGTTTGTTTACCTAGTGTCACAAAAGTGTAGCGAACTCTTTCGTGCATGTCAAGTCTAACTTGTGAGCATATAAGCCGTACCGTGGATTCAGTAATCATTTTTTTGAGTGAGTTAGTTTTTTTATATGGGAAAAATTGATTTAAGATACTAGTAAATTGACATACGAGCTCAGACCTGGAACGCATTAAGATCATATCTCAAGGTTTTACTGTACTTACTTATTTTAATATGGGAAAAATTCATTTGAGATTCGAGTGAATTGACACACGAGCTCGGGTCCCTGAACGCATTAAGCTCGTATTTCGAGGTATTACCATACATGGGTTGTGGAAAATTGAGAAAATATAAACCTTAAACTATATCTGCATGAAAATGGATGGAGCTGCATGTTTCAGCCAGTTTTTTTTCCTCAGGAATTTGTCAGAAACAACCTTGTGCTATTTATGGATGTGCCTTTTCATTCCCTCTTCCTCACCCTCCCTCTTCTCTCCTGGGCTCACACATCCTTAGGATGAAGACACAAAGAGGAGTAAAGGGGGGGTGTTGGGGCAGTTTCACATCTCTGTGCTGAAAGTGGGATGTGAAGACTCTTTCTCTCGCCCTTGTTGTATTCATCCCTCTTCTGTATATCGTGTATACTTGGTCTTTCTCTTCTATTTCCTCATTCTTCCCTTCTCTCCCCGTTATGACCTTGCAGGAAAGGGAATGTCATTGACTAAAAAAAGTTCTTAAAAATGTGAAAATCCACGCTGAAACTCGCAATCGGATAGCCACATACCCCCCGCCCCCCCCCCCCCCCCACCCCCCCTTCCGCTTGCCACTCGGAAAATTGCGGAAGACAGAAGAAGAAGGTCAAAGTCCCTCAACTGAGGGGAAAAAATGGTGGGCAAAGGGGGGTGGCCGTCACTTTTAACCGAGAATTGCGATTTTTGGGCGGCCGGGAACCCGTGTTTTTTTTATTTTTTCAAGTTTTTTTTTTAGAAATGCGATCCCCGGGCGATGTTACGCTGGATGGAATCGGCCTTGTCCGAAAACAGATCACTTTGGCCGGCGAGGAGGGTGGGTTGTAGATGTGGAACAACGTGGAAGTGGAGATTCCATTTACGTCTGGACTCTATCCGACAATAGAGCTCCTTGGACGGCTAATTGACGGTTGGATGGTGCAGAGGAGCGAAGTGGAAGTTTCATTTCTCAGTCGCCGATCTGGTGGTGCATTCCGGCGGCGAGCGAGGTCTGCCCTGCAATCCGGCCCTGGCCGGACGGAACAGGCCGCAACAAGTTTTTGGGAAGCGGATGACTTCTCGGACATTTTTATTCAAAGATTTAACTGAACGTGTGGATCATCATCATCATATGTGGGAATGCTGTTCCTTGCCTTCAAGGTAAAGCCAGCTTCAATCAACAAGTTTGACCGTCCTCGTGCTTTAAAAACAAGAACAAAGCCTATTTTTGATTGATTCGTCCAGAACAGACAATTGTGTTTTTTAGGTTGTTTTGTAAATAAAATGCAAGGTTTCATTTTTAAAGACGTTAGTCTAGTCTGGAATTGTTTTTGTTCCTTAAACTTGGCATCTTTTGGCCTGTACAAGTGCATCAACATCAGGTGTCATGTCCTGACTAGCTGTCACTTTCAGAATGTCATTTAAGTGCTTGTGGGTGAGCCTTGAATTCATTTTTGTTTTATTGATATTCACTACTGAGAAAATCTGTCCACATAGGTTGGCATGTCCTCGGCTGTTGTGGTGTCCATCATAGGCACCAACTCAACAAACTCTTCAGTAACAGTCAATGTCTCATCAACTCCACAAATAAATATGGCCAGTTGAGGCACGTCCGTGATGTCAGTGCTCTCATCAATTGCAACGGAAAATGCAATAAATGACATGAGTTTCTGTTTCAATTGGCTGTCCAAATCTGCCGATAGTTCCGAATTCCTCTCTGCTATAATGTTCCTCGTCAGGCTAATATTGGCAAAAGCTTTTCGAGACATAGATCGAGTTCAGCTGCCTTCATCATCCATCTTTAAACAAAGTCACCGTCGAAATACGGCTTTGATGGTAATGCTATTTCACTAGCAATTAAGTAGCTGGCTTTTACCACAGCTTCAATGACTTCTCGGCTCTAAGTGAAAGTTGACTGCTGTTTCCTCAGACCTGTCAGCAATTCATTGACCTTATCTGTTCTCAGCTGTCCTTGTAAGCTGTCACATTTTGCACTGTGGCGAGTCTCGTAGTGTTGCCGAATATTATACGTATTCCTTAAATACTGAAACTTGTTGCAAACACATCAAGTACAAAGGTTTACCGTGCGTTTTCGTATATAAATAGGATGTGGTCCATTTTTCTTGGAAAATTCTACACTCCATCTACCTTACTCTTTTTTGATAAAGCCATTTCTGCTTATGATGGTGTAGCGGGCAGGTAGAGAACTGGGTAGAAATAACGTCATAAGAAGCAGCAGCTGGCTCAAAACAGTGTGCCTCTAGCGCAGGGGTCTCGAACTCAATTTACCTGGGGGCCGCTAGAGGCCGAGTCTGGGTGAGACTGGGCCGCATCAGGATTTCCATAAGAAAAGCACTGATAAAACTTTCCAACGTTATCAAATATCTTTATTTTTTAACAAAAAATAATGAATTAAATAAATTAACTTAAAGATGAATAAAAAATCAATCAATCAGTAATATAAAACCAAATAATACTAATGAGCATACAGTAGATATACACTGGCTGGCTAAGTAGAGAAAATGAATTATTTTTATTCCGTTTCAAATGTCTGTATTAACAGCTCTTTAACCTTTAACTTTCTGAACTTGAATGGAACATTGAACATGAAATATTCTGAACACGGCTTCTTTTGCCTACTCCTTGCTGCTAGAGACCTGGCAGCGCTTCTTCTCACATAGTCACATTTGGCTTGAGGGAGGAAGCAGTGGAGACCCTCAGTAGAGCTTGAAGATGCTCATCAGTAAGTCTGGACCTGTACTTGGACTTATTGAAGTTCAAGGTGGAGAAGAGCTTCTCACACAAGTATGTGCTCCCAAAAGGGCACATGGTCCGCTTGAACCTTCGGGAAAGTTCAGGGAAGCTGGGGGTCAACTCTCTCAAAAATTGCCCAAGCTTGTCTGCTTCTCCACTCACCTCCCTGAACTTGGCTTTGAGTGCAGAGTTGCACTGCAGTTCAATGAGCTCCATTTGAAGCTCAGGAGGGGCATCTTGCACATCAAAGGAGAAGGGGTCCGCAAAAATTTGAAATGTGGCTTTGTGTGTCTTGAAGTCTGCAAATCTGTGATCAAATTCCTCCTGTAGCTTCGAAATGGCCTCAACATACTTCTCACCACTGAATGGTGTGCCTGCATCCACGAGAGCCTTGCATGCTGGGAAATGGCAAAGGTTTGTCTGAGAGAGCTGGGCTTTCCATAACACAAGTTTAGTGCAGAATGCTCTCACGTTGTCATAGGCAGCACTGACAAGTTGTCCCTGGCCTTGTAGCTTCTTGTTCAGTACATTAAGCTCATGTGTGATATCAACAAGAAAAGCCAAGTCCATGAGCCATTTGGGATCACTTAGCACAGGATAAATCAACTCACAAACGGCGTAGCTAGCTTTGACTGCTGCATTACTGTCTTTGGTAGCCTTCTTGAAGAGATCCTGTTGCCTCAGAAGACGTGTTTTAAGACTGGCAACCTGGTTGGCTCTCTCATCTCCCTGGTATTTTTCGTACTCCTCAGCATGTCTCATAGTACAATTACGTTTCAAATTGTATTCCTTGTGCACCGCAACTTTTTCAGTGTAAATGAGACACGTCGGGGTGCCCCTGTGTTCAACAAAGAAATATTGCACTCCCCACTTTTCTTGAAACTGTCTGTGCTCATCACCGACCTTTCTCTTCACGGCAGGCTTTGAAAGAGACATCTCTGGGGCTCTGTAATATGTTTTTCCACTTGGAATGAGTCTCGGGTTGATCTTTCACATTCAGTCGCGCGGGTTTGTGGCGCATGTGCACTTTCGCTCTCCGTTTCAATCGCGGAGATGGCTACAGACACTGACACAGGCTGGATCACGGATCATAGCGCCTCATTCAGTTCTATGCTGAGAGCAGCGGAGGAGTGTGCGCGCCGAGCGGAGTGATTGGCCTCACGGCTTCTCCTCCGCCCAGCTGATTGGAGGAATGAATGAGTGAGTGAGCGAGGCACTGGACAGCCCGGCCGATGTCCCGCCCTCCAGAGCCGTATACCTCACCGTGATTGGTTCATTCAGCTCCGAACCAAAGTTCCCTCTAATTTTTTGTTGGTCTGAGCAGAAAGACAACCTCCCTGAGCGCACTGAGTACCAGTGTGAGCGACATCATCGGTACTCGGATGATTCGCCTAAAGACGTTTCGCCGACGGACGTTTGACAGACGGGCAGGTCGCCGAATGGACGTTCCACCGAACGTTCATTCGGCCGAACGGAGGTTTCGCCGAAACGGGATTCGAACGTTCGCCCCGCCGGATCGTGTGTGTACAAGTTTTTCAACCTCGGCCCGCGGGCCATATACGGCCCGTTAGGATTTTTAATCCGGCCCGCCGCCGGTGTTGTCCAAATTATAGTAAAAATCAATGTTCGTCTACCATCAATGGCAGTCCGGGAATAAGCACTCTTGGGCAGGCAGATGTAGCAGAACCGAGCCGTAAAATGACAGCAATCGGGTCAAATCCATCCTAAAACAGCATTTAATGATTAAATACAAATACTGGATGATATCGCGATGGAGGCAAAAAAACGTCTATAGACGTCCATTCGCCAAACGGCTCAAAATGCTCTCAAATTCGGTCAAATCCAGCTGAAAACAGCGTTTAATGATTAAATACAAATACTAGTATTTGTATTTAATCATTAAACTAACAAATACTAGTACGACCAGTCCGTCTGTCAAACGTCCGTCGGCGAAACGTCTTTAGGCGAATCATCCGGTCACGACATCATCATTGCTCGCTATCGGCACACCAGTATCACACCTGCCACAAGCAGGTGCATGTCAATGTTCCCTCTAATTTTTCATGTAAAACATGCTGTAAAACAAGAAAAACATGAGTGGACAGAGCTACTGCCACTGGCTGCCACTTAAACGGCACCATCATGGGGAAAGGGGTAAAAAAAATAAAAAAAAATCGATCTTTCATATTAAGACGGGGGCCGCAAATTATCGTCCCGCGGGCCGCAGTTGGCCCGCGGGCCGCAAGTTTGAGACCCCTGCTCTAGCGGATAATTCTTGCATTTAATTCAAATAATTTAATCCATGTCTTTATTATATGCATTTTTTTTTCACTTTCAAATTATCGTGCGGGCCTGATCGAACCTCCTCGCAGGCTGGTTTCGGCCTACGGGCCGTATGTTTGACACCCCTGGTTTTCACTTTATTTCGTAAGGTTCCGTGCGTGTTCATTCATATAAGAACTCCAGTAAAACCCACTTGTTCTAAGCCAAATAATTTATTAACCTGACAAAGGAGTCACAAACAGCGTGCTGGTAAAAAGCAAAGAGTTGTCTTTCTCTGATCGGTCACCAGTTTCATTCATTAACTTGTACCTGCTGTCCATGAGGTGTGGGGGATTTTGGTTTTCCATATGTCCATTCATCTGATAACATAAGGGAGCTTCCTTGGTGCCTCTTTTGAGGTATTCTGTAAACGGGCCTTTTTTCTTCCTTTATTTTCATCTGTTTTATGGCCTCTCCTCTATGCATCAGTGGTGTTACCAAGGAATTCCCTGCTCTAGAAAAACAGACTGCTCTTTTTATTGGACATATTTCAATGTTTCCTTTTTAAACATTAATACTGGGTTTTAAATATTATTTCCCTTCATAAATATCCCTCCCAACCACTGGATAAATCGCAGATGCGTTGAGATAAAAGTCAGATGAGAAATATGAGTGTGAATGTTTAATCTATTTTGATTTTTGGTATTGTCGTCCTGTATAACATGCCCGCCCTAGAGCCATTTTGGTGGGGGTGCTGAAAGATGTTCTCTTGCCTCTACCATGAACTGAAATGTGTTTTTCACCAGTGCACGTCCCAAGTATTTGATCATTTGTTGATAGGGCACCATTGGCTCATGATCACTATTGTCTGTTATAAACGAATCAGTCAAAACATAGGCTTTGTTCGTTTTTTTTAAAGAATGAGGATGCCCCCCATTTTCCATTTTCAAACATTTTTGAAAAGCTCCAGGGAGCCACTAGGGCAGTGCTAAAGAGCTGCATGAAAATACGTTTTTCTAAAACCCTCAAAATGTAGTAGTTTAAATAACCGCTTGCCAATGGCATTCGATGTACATGTAGCAGATAGCAGTCAAGAACTAGTAGTTAGGCTGGTTTAAGGTTAAGCAGGTTCGAGTGTCACAAAGAAATAGGATAAAAACACACGGCAAAGGACTAGAAGCTCCAACTAATCCTAACAGCAGTATTTCAAATTCAAAAGCTTATTTGAATATCTATATGTAGTAAAGGTAGTCGTCGACCTACGACAGTGCTTGTTACTGATTTTCTGATTATCCGCGATATTCGAGGGATTACTGTATAGATATTTTATAGTGCCTGTACATGTTGCAGCTGTGAATAAAATTTGTTTAAATTTGATTAGATACTGTTAAAAATACAAACGCTTCTTGAAATGGTTTCAGTCAAATTAAACACGGTATAACTTATTACAGGCCACTTGATGGTGCAGTAGTTCTTTCACAAAATTTAAAAAATAAACTGACAGTAAAACTGGAACATACTCGGCATACTCACACTTTGAATGTCTTGGTCACTCCTTGACAGGCGTGACAGGGGTGTGGCAAAACTGCAAACTTAATACTTGCCAGATGGTGGCCACTTTCACAAGATCATCTTCCATTTTTGTAGCGCATAGTTTGCACATGCTTTAAGGAATGGTTTGGGTTTTCTATTTTTTCCATTGGAACACGCTGTTAAGCTTTATTGTTTACCACTGCTGTTGCAAATATTTACTAAATTTAAATGTGAAGAAAGTTGCGTTATAAGAATCATGGCATGGTTACCACAGTCTTACTTCACCTTTGCTTCAAACGGCACTTAATGTGTATTAGGGGAAGTGAGGACACTACTGTAATTAGTGAAACATTGTACTTGGAACTCTTTCCCATTCTTGCTTGATCTACAACTCTAGTTTCCAATCCAGGCCCTTGTTGTTCCATTGCGTGCTTTATATTTTGCCATATACTGTATTTTCAATGGGAGACGGGTCTTTTCCTATTAGCAGGTTAGCCTAGTATTCTCACTCTTTTACAACAAACCCACACTTTTGATCATATTATATAAATCATTGGCAAAATTCCATTCTTCTAATTTCTCACTTTCCCTTTCCTTTCCTTTTTACTGTGGACAGAAAGTACAAACAGAAGTGTCTGTGTGTGTGTGTGTGCGTGTGTAAAAATGTGTCCGTGCAGCGCTGCTGCCTCCAGTTACTATAGCAACAGACATTTTTATCATTCTTGTCACATGTATGTTTTGTAGCTCCAAAAAATGTGTTTTGGACCATGCATGTGCATGTAGACAGAACATTAGAAACGCTCGCCAGGACACGAGGGTCATTCGCATGGCCAATTGCCAATTGTTACTCGGATACACAGATGGAGCAGGATGTGAGTCACTAGTTTGTGTATGTTAGACAGTATGGATTTTTGGTGTCCTTCCACACATTTGGTTCGGTGTCTTTTTTTAAAATTCAAAATACTCCACCACTTAGCGGCCTCACTCAATCGTGGTATTTTGTATTAAGTATCCAAATAAAACATGTTAATAAAATTGTCAAAGTTCACGTTGAAATCGCAAGTGGAAGATACTTCCCTGTCTTTCGCTTCCCACCCAGAAAAATGGTGGACTACAGGGGAGGGTCACTCAACTCAATTCCAAAGAAGAAAAATGGCAGGGCCTTTGCTCCTATCAGAAAATAGAGCTCTCTGAGCGGACTGGATGGCCGGGAGACTCGGTGAGCCTGGATTTATTTTTTATTTTTTTGCAAAAACGCAAGTCCTGGGCAACCTTACAGCAGACGCCGTCGGCCTTCTAAAGAAATAGACCTCTCTGTGCGGACTGGGCGGCCAGGAGCCTTTGTGAGAGTCCATTTTTCCACACACGTGAGCTCCCAAGCGACGTTACGGGGGACGCCGTCGCCCTCACCCAAAAATAGACCTCTCTAGTCGGCTATGACCGTGACCGGACGTTTGGTCGCCGAACATTTGGTCGCCGGACATTTACGAGATGACGTAAAATCCGTGCGTCGGCTTTACGAGATGACGTAAAATCCGTGCGTCGGCTTTACGAGATGACGTAAAATCCGTGCGTCGGCTTTACGAGATGACGTAAAATCCGTGCGTCAAAGTGAGTTTGACAATGCTTTTTTCGATCGAAAATTTGTAATTTATTTTAGTTATTGATTATAACACGCACCCCCATCTATTGGAATTAATTATATAGCAAAAATCTGCGTGTTATATTCGAGTAATTACGGTACATGTATCTCAAATAAATTTTTCCCATAGAATATAACTAAATACAAATTAATTTGTTCTCAACCGCTGAAAAAACACCAAAAAATGGATATTACAATGGAAAAACATCTTTTTATTTGTTCTAATTCACCACCTATTCACAAAGTAACTAATACTTATCTAGTAGTTATGATCTTCAATACTAAAATGTGACATTACTCAGCACAGACAGAGTCTGTTTTAATAAGTTTAAATCATATGTTACACTAAATTTAAACCTGGTGCGATTACCGAGGCAAAGATGTTAATGTATTCCACCACGGCTTTCAAGTCGGAACTTGCTTCCCCATGCCTTAGTACCAAGTTCCAAGTTCCTTTTTAAAAAATTATCGAACCAGCCACAAATCGCTTTGAAGGGTTCAGCTGGTGTCTTTTTCAGATGCTTGGTTTGCTTTCAAATCCATGTAGATTCCGCTGGCTTTTTCGTTATCTTCAGTAAAAAATGCAACCTGTACGGCCTGGTGCTTATAGACATCCTTATGCGAGAGAGGTTCGGAGAGAAAGTAAGAGCGATGCTGTTCTCATAAGCAGCCTCTCGCATACTCGGCCACCCGGTCGGCCGCATCAGGGACCATCTGGTATTCTCGTATTTCAAATCTTCTGGTATCTCAAGTCAAGAATTTGCTCGGAACTTTCCTTGTATCTCAAATTTCTCGTATGTTTGGGACACTCGTTTGTCAAGGGTTAGGGTTAGTTTTTTTTAAATTACCGTGGAACGAATGATAGAATTTACCATCAAATAATAATCTACTTACAAAAACATCCAAGTTATGAGACAAGTTCCAGAACTAAAATAATTTCTTCAACTAGAAGCGCCACTGTATGTTCCAATGTATGTAAAAGTTGTTCAATTTACTCACAGGGCAGGTTGTTCTATTGTTCCTGTGTGACAGTTGTCTTCATGGGGGCTCGTGATTAATTTAAAATGTTTTTCATTCACAAACTTTAAGACAAAATTGTAAATGTATGTTACCTTTAATTGTCACTTTTGGTGTATATGATATACATGCATGCAAACAAGGGCTGTGTGATCTTGGATTGGATTGGATAACTTTATTCATCCTGTATTCGGGAAATTTCATTGTGACAGTAGCAAGAAAAGGCATAGTTATAAGTTAGACAGTACAGTCGCAAAGGCTGCAGAATAACAAAGCAAAAGAAAAAAGTACTAAAAACAAATCATAGTAAATGGGATCATTAAGAATCACCAAGTCAAATCATCAAGACAGAAAAGCAGCAAAAACACAAAACGAGCAAGAGTGGACGGAGCCACCACCACCGGCTGCCACTTGAACGGCGCCATCCCGGCCGCGGTAGCAAAGACGGACACAGACTCAAAAAGACGTTGCAAAGTTGGACAAAAACTGGAACCTCTTGGAAACAAAAGATAACTTGATCAATTTAATAATTGTAATTGGATGATATAAGGAGATCTTCAAATTGCAATTATATTTTAAATATTTTTTCTTTAGGTGGCATGGTAGCCAAATGGTTAGCTCGTTCTAGGGTTGATCCCCACTAGTTCCTCACTGTGTGGAGTTTGTATGCTGGATGATATAGGGAGATCTTCAAATTGCAATTATATTTTAAATATTTGTTCTTTAGGCGGCCTGGTAGCCAAGTGGTTAGCTTGTTCTATGGTTGATCCTCACTAGTTCCTCACTGTGTGGAGTTTGTGTGTTCTCCCTGAGCTTGCGTGGGGTTTCTTCGGGTACTCCTGTTTCCTCCCACATCCAGAAAGCATACGGGGCTGGTTGAACACGCTAAATTGCCCCTGGGTATGAGTGTGAGTGTGAAATGTTGTCTGTCTACTTGTCCCCTGCAATCGATTGGCTGGCTACTGATTCAGGGTGACCCCCTTCCTGGTCCCTGTAGCTGGGATAGGGTCCAGCTCCCAGCGCAACTCTTGTGAGGCCAAGTGGTTCGGAAAATGTATGAATGAATGTTTTATTTTTACTAAATTATTATATTGGTTTACTGATTGTTCTGAAAACTCAAACCACAGAGTTAGGCAACTTTTTATTTATTAACATGTGAACTAAAGTGAATTAGCCTACATAAAGTAAGTCAGTAATACAAATATAGAAATGAAATAAGAAAGAACTGCACTCAACAGTATGTTTGAAAATAACGTCTCACAAGTTCATTCTCATTATTGTTTGTTTATGTCTGCACACACTCAAAAGAGAGCAGCAGCATGTCAGCGTTTGCTGATAATGATTTCATTATATGTGCCGAAAAGGGTGTCTGGAATGCTTAGAAATCAGTACATAATAAATCGTATAATAAATAGTCGGAAACAATGAATATTGAAAATGTGAAAATGAATAGGATGTCATCACTCTCCTCTCATAACAGGCCATTTCATCGAATACAATATGGGTCACAACTTGTATTCGTATATTTTAATCTTGTACCCTTTTGTGATATTTATTTTTTGGGGCGCTGTACTCTGTTGAAAAGGATGGAAACCCACTAATTTAGACAAAGACTTCACATTTTAGAATGGCACAATACAAAAGCATTGCAATTATGCACGCAAAGTTCAAGGGGTGGTAATACTTGTCTAAGTCAATCTAAATATTGTATTTTCTGGACTATAAGTTGCACTTTTTTAATATAGTTTTTATTTCAGTAAATTTGCTAGGGTTTTGACTTCATGGCAACTGATGTTTAAAAAAGAAACTGACAATCGTGGGAAATGCCCTGAAGCATCTCCTCTCCATTCAGAGTTGGTAGAGTTCTTCAGAAGTGAATACGTGAACCTGTATAGATTTGATGGTGGCAGTATAGAACACAATTCAAGGCCTTTATCACTTCCAATATCATTGGGCCCACAGGCATTCCAGTGCCATTCCAGACTTTTGAAGGTTTTTTTCTCTCATTTTCTTGTCTTGTGTGATGCATTTTAGATTAGTTTTTCACAAAATTTTGTTTACAAGTTGACCCCAGTTTATGTTTGGTCTTTTTCTTACCACACAAAATGTTATTTAAAATAATAAAAATAATTTAAAAAAACGACAACATTTTGTATATTAACCGTCACATGTTCTATTATCAATAATTCACGCTTTGGCTATAAAGGGCTATGAAAAATACAATCTTCCCCATAGTTCGCTGCTGTCAACAAGAACCGAAAATGAGGCCGTGAAACTCGCTCCCAGTTTTTTTTTATTTGGGAGCAATAGACACCAGAAAACCAGAGATATGATTGTTTTAATTTGATGGTAGATTGTCTTTTGCCAGTCACGTGTGGGCACCAGACACTAGAGGGCAATCATACTCTTGGGATTAACCGCTTCACTTAATAAATACGTACAAGCAGCAATCGACTTATGACCACATTGGAGAATGACAGATTTGTACAGTTTTTAATCGCTTAATAAGGGGAATTGCAATCATTTAATAAGGGGAGCATTTAACCGAGGTGGACAGGTGTGTAAGAGAGAATCTTAAAACATGGATAGTGGTTGTTGTGAGACAGCCTATTGAATTGAATGCTTTTATTGTCATTATACGAGATAGAATGAGAGCGATGAAATGAAAGGCCATTAGAGGGTAGCGATGTTCTAAAGTAAGAATCAATGCATCCGTGACTTTTTAAAATAAAATAATTGATAAGGGAATGCATTTACATTTTGGGGCATTTCGTAACTTAGATCTTTTTCGTATCTCGAGTCACTCATTTGCATATAAAAAATTCGTAACCTGAAACTTTCTTCCCTAGAGCCATTAACGCTGCTCTGAACAGTTAGAAAGTGAAGCTGCATCATGTAATGATTGGCCTTTTAAGATGCTCGCACTGCCAGCTGTCGTACGCAACACTCGCGTTGCACTGTCATGAATCATGCATCATGACTTCTGCAGTCATATAGTTGAACAGACTTAACTTTCATGGGTCGTAAATCGACGACTGCCTGTATTTTCATGTATTTCTTTGTCTACTATCATACTTGTCAATCTCGGCCAATTGCTTCCCTTATTAATGATTGGATCCCCGTATTAAGCGATAATAAACCGTACAATCTCAACGCGGCACATATTTACTCACATGGGGCGTACTTTAAAGTACATAATTTTCCCTAAAGTGAACGGGGTGCCACCAGCCTTTTGAATGTACTAAATTCAAGATTCTGTAGATGTCGCTGTATGACGCTGACAGCTTGACTGTCTCAGTTCGCGCTATATAGTGAAAAGGCAGACATGACGGATGTGCGTGCGCACATCATGCTTAAAGCATGACAATATCAGCAATCGAAGACTGTTTTCCTCTGCGACCAGTGACCGAGGCGATCCGGATTTGAGCCGAAACGGCTAAAACGAGATCGGTTTTACAAAAAATGTACTTTTTAATTTTTTTCCCATACAAAAGAAACACAGGACAAACATATGTTGATAGGTATGTACTATGGTAATATAATAATTTATGGTGTAATAATAACAGTTTATGTAGATGTTGTTGTGCTGAAAAGAAATATACCAAGCAAGATACTTAAGGCATATTAATAATATTTACATGCTGTAAAGGGCCAAAATAAAAAATAAATTAAAAAAACTGACAAACAGTGTCCCAGGGCCGTAAGGCTTAAATTATATATTTTTAAATTAAACAGAACATTTATGTTTTTAAATTCTAGTATTTTTAAATTCACATTAAAGTAATGATTTAAATGGGGAGGCAACAGTGAACAAAGGACATACTGATCTAACTGCTGTTTGCTATCTTATGAGTGATTACTCGTTTGACTGCAGTATTGCAAATCAGCATAGGGGGAGGGTGACTGAGGAGAGGTGCACTTGCTGATCTGTTGGATGCACTCTCTGGCTATGGATGGGGGAGGGGGAGTTTTATAGGCCAAGGAATAAGATTGAAAGAACATGATGTGTACAATAAGGAGAGGATGCTTGCATGCCTTTAGACTTCGTTTATAATTTGTACAATGACGACAATGTGTCTTACAGGACACCCACTAATGAAACTGAAGAAATGTGGTGTGTTTTAATTTTACTGAATAGTTTATGGGATTTGCAGTGAGAAATTTGGATATGTCTGAATAGTTTATGGGATTTGCAGTGAGAAATTTGGATATGTAGGGTTGTGTTTTTACTTTATGCTCTTCATCAAAAAAAGGCTCCATAATGCCAGTGTTATAGTATTTGCTGAACCACAAGTTATTAACAAGGTTGAGGATGGTGGATAATGGTGGCCATACAGTGAATGTTTTCTTGCTTTACCCATAGCGACTAGTAGGCTGTAGGCGGTGAAGCTCCTCTAACAAATCTCAAAGATTGTGTCGCGGATGGGCCTCTCTTTCTAATGTTGACAGTGAAAATGGAAAGCTAAGCCTGTCGCGATGTCCACTTTGGGTACCGAGTGTAAATAAATCAATTTATCACTCAATAAATAAAAATCAGGGATTTTCACCTACGCAATTATCGCCGCGGGGTGTGGTCTGGGCACACATACCGTACTTTCTCGCATATAAGCCATATTTGGAACTAAAAAAATGATGACTGAATCAATGGTATGTCTTGGATGCGCACAAGACTTGCTACACTCCTTTTCACCAGTAGATGTCAGCAAAATAACATTTACTATTTATGGGTTATTTTCTGTTTTGCAGTAAGAAAACAACCATTACTGGATGAATTAATTCCTTATGATATTGACCCTAATAATGTGCTTTTGATTTATACAGTATCTCAGAAATACCACATGTGATTATTTTTCTAAGATTTTCCCTTCAAAGTACCACATTTGGACTCCCTATTAAAACCATGAATATGGAGGTGAAAATTGTGAATCAGGGGGCGGCTTATACGCGAGAAATTGTAAAATTAAACGATTTTAAGGGAGCGGCTTATACGCGGGGGTGGCTTATATCCGAGTAAATACGGTACATGTTTAAAATTCAGACATACAAAAAACATCCACATATACACAGTAGTGAGCGTTAGAATTACTATTTTGAGGCTAACGATGAAAGACAATGTACTAACTTTAGCTTTCTATGAACTTACGGTAATTTTCTCCAAAACGCAATCTTCGCGGTTTGAAGTTACATTCATTCATCCATTCATCTTCCTTACCGTGCATCCTCCTTGTAAGGGTTGCGGGGGTTACCGGAGCCTATCCTAACTAAGTTCGGGCGAAAAGCAGACTACTCTAGACTGGTTGCCAGTCAGCCATGGGCAGTGGTCGTCAATAAATAAATGTTAGAAAATTATTGCAATACATTTCCATAAATATATTTTCAGTTGAGCTTTTCCGATATAAATATATTTTTATGCTGAAAAATGAACAAAAATTATTTGCTGTAATTTTCCTCAGCCATTCGCCGCAGTACGTGAGAAATTTGCAAATGCATGGGCGCAGAAAAAACATGCAAGACACGCACACTTGCACGCTCATTGCGAGCATTTCTCTATGCGTTCAAGGTCAAATGCTGTGAGTGTTTGCAGTGTCTGCAGTGTCTGCAGTGCATGCACACACATGCGTAATCCGAGTGATCCCAAAGCGTCTGGAAAGTCCGAGATGTTATGACCAAAGCCTACTAAAGAGACGTCGCCTCGGTATGGAGAAGCCCAGTCGTGCCCAATTTATGGACATGTCGCTCATTTTGTCCGCTTCAAATATCGTCTAACATTTTTTCAGCGTGGCTTCACTTGTTTTTGACGACCGTAGGCACAGCATCTCATCCGAGTGCTTGAAAATGCAACGTTTTTTTTACACGATAATCACCGTTTTTGGGATGGTGAGTTTGTCTCCCGTATCATTTAATCAAATGCTGCTTCGGAAGGCACCCCTTTTTTTTTTCTTTTATGATCGAAATTCAGGGGCTCTTTATGGATGCGATTTGCAATTGATTTTATCCTTTTTCTGCGGGCATGCATTTGCAAATTTCTATCGCGCAATAGGGAATGGCTGAGTAAAACTACAATACAATTACTGATTTTATCTTGTAAATCCACATTTTGAAAAGATTTTCTTTTGTAAACGTGCAAAAGATTTAATAGCAGGAGTTGAAATATCTTACATTAATTTTCAATTGTTGTTTTTATGGTTAAAATTACATTCATTATTTTTCTGCAGCCAAAATTAAAATTGATTTACTTGGCGAGCAAAATTTATTTTTGGCACAAAGATTATTATTTTTTCCTGGCCCTGGCTGTAGGGCACACAGAGACACAAATGACCATTCACACTCACAATCATACTGCCATCAGCGGGAATCGAACCGGCGCCTGTCCACACCGAATTCAGGCGAGTGAACCACTACACCATCTGGTGGCGTGGTTAATGGGTGACACTTGAATTTTGAAAAAAACTCACTGATATACAGTAATCCCTCGAATTTTGCGGTTAATGTAATCCAGACATGATCGCGATAATCGAAAAAGTAGGATCACCCCTATTATTACTACCATACTACATGTTTTTGTGCCTATACAAAAATACAAATACATAAGCATATTTATCATGAAGTGTATTCATCAATTACTACAGCTATAGCATATAAAAAGATGAATTTATTAATATCTAAATATAATCTATATATAAAAAAAGTTGTTACTACTTTAAATACAGTACTCACTGCCAAAATAGTTCCTCCCTGCTTGATATAAATAAAAAAACAGGTTAATACGAGTTTTAGTGTAAGTCTTTTATACTTGTATAAAGACAATAAAGGCATTCACTTCAATTCAAGTCCTCCTACACAGTCCAGATTTTGAATGGCAGCCCCTTTTCAGGGAGGTTCACCTTCGCATTTGGGACGAAACAGTTTGTGAAGACTTTTGTCATCCAGGCTTTGCATTTGCTCATCCAGTAGACAGTAGAAAAATTCCACCAACAACTACGTGACCCCGAGGCTCCCGACCGTCCAGTCCGCTCAGAAAGCTCTATTTCCGGATAAAAGGGACGGCCACCGCCTGTTGCCTGCCATTTTTTTGCTTCGGAGTTGTGTTAAGTGATATTCCCCGGTGTCTTTCCATTTTTCTCAGTGGCAAGCGGGAGACAGAGACGTGTCTTCTGCTTGTGATTTTCTGCCAAAAATTTGTCAATTTTTTAAAACATTTTTCATTTGGATACTTAATATAAAATAATGTGATGTAGTGAAGCCGTGAATGTTGAAGCTGCGAAGTGGTAAATAATGATGACAGTATACAGAGGAAAGGCCTGAAGTGAATAACAACGGGATGCAGATGTGATAACTTGAAAGAAGGACCATGGATCGAACACGAAAGATCAGCCGGGAGAAGCGACGTTGCGAACGGTTCGGGATCAATGTATGTCGGATGGTTAACATGCATAGTTATACAAAGACTGGCAGGCAGCATCGCAATGGAATGGAGTGTGAAGGCTTGGGCTAAAGTGTCGGCGAGCAAGGCAAGCTTTCGCCTAAGCCGGTCGGCATCACTTTTACGAAAGCACACGGTGACAGTGAAATGGAACCCAGCGTGTTGGACGGCGAACTCGCCCACTTGGTCGAACTCTTTATGTCGGATACGGAAGATGAGGACTTGAACGGATTAGTGAATGTTTGAATGCTTTGACTTATATTAATGCAAATACACTGTCAATAAAGCACAATCAAACTGAGTTTTGCTCCTGTTTCCTTTTAAACATAGGTTAGTATGCATGCCAACGTCTGTTTAATGCTAGAATTACCATATGTTACGCCCATTGACCCGGAGCACCTTGTGTATGGGCTCAATACTGAAATTGCACTCGCAAGTGAGAAAGCGCCCTTGAAGAATTAATAAGTGGTTGTTTATATGGCATATTTTAAGCGAATGCTATCCCCCTCCCTGAAGTCAACCGTATCTCCCGCATTATAAGGCGCAACTAAAAGACAATTTTCTCAAAAGCCGGCATTGTGCCACATAATCCGATGCACCTTAAATATGGATCAATGTGGGTTAATGAAATTCCCTTTAGCACAACTCCATCTAGTTGATGTATAACCCAATTCCTTACCACCACTACTGCTACTACAGTTCCATCTTGTGGATGTATAACGAAATCCCCATAATATTTGTTGACTTGGTTAAGATTATTGTAATTTAAATGTTCTTAGGTTTGTGATGTTGATCCATTTGTGTTGTGTGTTGCAGGTATATGTAGAGTTTGATGATCAGGAGTGGGAGAAAAGAGAGTGGGTGAAGGTTTATGATGATTTCCAGCTGTTTCTCCTTGAGCACCAGCTGGTCTGGGCAAAGAGGAAGCAAGGACCTGAAGGAGCAGGTGGAGAAGTAGGTGGCCTGCTGCTGGGAATCAAGGCTAAACACATACAGTGGCCTGCCCTGGTAAGAAATTTGTTATTGATAGAAATGACAGTCACCACAACTGTTGGTCTTATAACCATATATCTTCCTGGCCTTGTAGCATTGAAGGCTATTTTAAATTGTGTAAATTCAATTTCCAGGGGCAATTTTTCAATTTCATAACTTTTCTTGGAGAGTTGCATTGTTTCTGCATTGTATGTCTACTTAGTGAGTGGAGCTAAGTATTGTTCTCTATTGTTTGTTAATGGCATGATTGATAGCTGGTTTCTTTGGTCTTGTTAAGGAATGCTTATGGTTGTTTTATCTGGCAATTTCAACAATTTTTTTTACATTTATCTTATAAATGGGCAATAAACATTAAAACGAGCACTGGGAGAATTAAAAAACATTATTCTAAGTAAAGCATTTATCATTGCTGTCAGTTTCTCGAATACAGTGAAAGTACTTGGAGTTAAAAATAAAATTTTCAGTATAGACAACATTTTAAAAAAGATTTTTGGAGTTTTTTTGTAGGGATGCAGATGCTTGTCCTTGTGTAAAAGATCTTCTCCCCAAAACTACATATATTTCGCAATATTCAGTAAGTTATAAATTCAGTAGGCCTATATATTATACCAGGGAAGGTGAACATACAGCTCACGAGCAGCATGCGGCTCCCGGCCATAGTAAATGTTTATTTGCTTTTTATACATGGTTCTTAGATATGTATGTACACTAATCCCTCAATTTCCACGGATAATGTAGACCAGACATTGGATTGGATTGGATAACTTTATTCATCCCGTATTCGGGAAATTTCGTTGTCACAGTAGCAAGAGGCTGAGGATGCAGGAATAGGAAAGGCATTTTAGACATAAATAGATAGGTAATAAGTAAGTTAATTAATAAATACATGAATAAAATAAATACATGAATAAATATATAAATAAATAAGTGTGTTGCTTAGCACATATATACATACATACACATAAATGTACATGCATGCATACGGTAGGTCTTAACACTCAGCCATTTTTTGTTAAAGAGCCTCACTGCTGATGGGAGGAAGGATCTGCGGAAGCGCTCCTTCCTGCAATGAGGGTGCCGCAGTCTATTGCTAAAGGAGCTTCGGAGGGACTCCACAGACTCATGCAGGGGGTGGGAGGTGCTGTCTATGATGGACATCATCCTGGTCAGCATTCTCCGCTCTCCCACTTCCTCCACAGAGTCCAGAGGACAGCCCAGAAAAGAGCTGGCCCTCCTGACTAGCTTATTCAGCCTGTTCCTGTCCCTCTCCGTGCTCCCGCATCCCCAACAGAGCACTGCATAAAACACTGTAGATGCCACCACAGTGTCGTAGAAAGTCCTCAGCAGTGTCCTGCACACTCCAAAGGACCGTAGACTCCTCAGTAGGTAGAGGCGGCTCTGGCCCCTTTTGTACAGGGCATCTATGTTTGTGGACCAATCTGGTTTGTTGTTGAGGTGAACACCCAGGTACTTAAAATTCTCCACGATTTCAATGTCTGTACCCTGGATGTTCACCTGAGTGGTCTGTTGAGGATTCCTCCGAAAATCGATGACCATTTCCTTTGTCTTACTGGTGTTGATGTAGAGGTAGTTTTGCCCACACCAGTCAACAAAGGCTGTGATGACTCCCCTGTACTCCAGGTCGTTCCCGTATCACATGGCTGCGATAATCGAAAAACCGCAGTCGGATCACGACTCTTATTACAACCATACTTCATGTTGTCAAGCACATGCAAAAACACAAGTACAGTTATAAAGTGTATTTATTAAATATTACCAGTTATAATCATATGAAACGACTAATGTATTAATACCTAAATATAATATACAGTGGTACCGCGACATACGATCGTAATCCGTTCCGAGACTGAGATCGTATGTCAAGATTTTCGTAACTTTTTTCCACGACAACGCACTCGTGAACGGAACAAACTAATTTAAATTAACTTGGATTAATATATACAGACACACTCAAACACGTTTAATGTAACTTCACACAAAACTGAATTCAAATTTTATTTTAATCTTTTTTTTTTACCTTCGTTCTGGCCGGGTTAGTTGTTTGCCACGCCTCCACCCTGACGTTCGCTATCGATGGGCTGTTTGCTGTTGTACTACGTATTCCCTTCAAAATATTCCGAAAATGATGCACACAAATGTCCTCACAATAGGATAACGCACGACAACTTGCCAACGAGAAGTAGTCTTGTAGTATTAGCGATCGCTCCGCTGCTCATAAGAACATCAGTGGCACTGGCTCGCACTGCCTGATCGCCGGCCGACCGGCTGCTCGCACATGCGCCGCCCTCAGCTCGCTGAAGCTCTGCTTTTCACCCAGGTCACGCTTTTCACCAAGTCTCCGCTCTGCAACGGGGAGGCGGCGGTGGCTCCGGTAATGATTCTTCCTTAGGATGCTTAGTAGGCATTTTAAACGACGAAGTCCAAAGAAAGATATATTCAAAAAATAATTTGGCAGATTTGATTTTTTTGTGGTGCTTCTGACATAAGGGACCACCAATCATTTCTGTCTGTTTTGGCAGGTCACTGCGTGGTTTGGCTCTTTTTTTTGCTCATTGTGTCTAACTTGTGTGGCAATCAAATATTATACAGTAAATTGATGCACTGTATCTACTACGCCTGAACAATGTTTTGTTTCAAACGCACCATCACGATGTGCACGTGCAATACTCGCATCGCTGGACGTGTGGTACTTTTATTATTAGAGGTCATTGCTTGGGAGACATATCTGGCTCTTTTATTGAGCGCTTCAGGCACTAACTTTTAAAGGGTGTCTTGCCTAACGTAAACGAGCGGTGAGAGGTGCTCATTAAGTTCTACATTGATCTTGGATACTTGTAGCGCATTTAGACACTTCATGTGATGGGATGGGTACTGTCTCAGCTCCACACACCCAGACACACACACACAATTGCCAAAAGTTGAAGTCCGTGGACCCGTGGTCATCATGGTACATCAGGTAGCATAAAAATAAGTAGAATAATGATTTGAATATCTTTCATTTATTCATTTTCTGTACCGCTTATTCTCACAATGGTGCTTTGATACACACGAGTTGTTCCATTTATTTGGGGGCCAGGTACATTTTCACAACTATTTTTTTATACTGTGAATTTATGTCATTGCAATTAATGTATTGAGACATTTCCATATCCACATCGAGGAGAAATAATTGAATGGTTGTACAACAACATTCATCAAAAAGTACCTTATTTACCTGACTTAGAGGACACTGTCTCAGTTCCGAGTGCAATTTCTGTATTTAGCCTATACACAAGGCGCTCCATTCATTTATTAATATGATAATGTTAGCATGAAACATACGCTAGCATGCATGCCTGCTAGTCTTTTTATAACAATGCTCCCAAGCCATTCACAACTTTGCTTCTCCCAGCTGCTTTTCGCAGGCAAGCACACACAAGTCTGACGTGGCATTTTCTATTTATTGTCATTGTCCCGGGGCCGGGTGTAGGTTACAAAGGAATCAGCATAGAAAAGTCAGTTTTCGTAGTGTGGTGGTCGATCGTCTAGAGGTCTGCAGAGGGGTCCAAAGTGAAAGCACAAGGTGCGTGGTTGTGGTCCTATGGCAAAAACAAGAGGTCGGGAATCAGGCAAGACGAAAAAGGAGGTAGCGTGAGAAAGTACTTAACAGTAAACTGATTAAGACGTGGTCAAGCGCTGGCTGTCTTAAATAGCTCTATGATTGTGAAGAGCCACACCTGGTGTTGCTTGACCCTTCTGGTGCTGGACCTGTGATTGGCTGAATGGCGCATCCACTCACCTGTCTGGCCCTGGGCCTGACAGTCCCCCCTCTATGTGGGCCAACTGGCACGCAACTTAGAGCCTATGGGTGAGCCCAGCAGAAATCTCGAATGAGGGACCGGCAGAGGATCTGGCAAGCTGGGATTCAACTGCGTTCCTCCGGACCGTACCCCTTCCAGTCGGTGGGGTACTGAAGGCCATGGCCCCGGTGGCGGACGTCCAGAAGGCGCTCCACCCTGAAGGCCACACCTCCGCCGATCATCAGCGGAGGCAGTGGGGGATGGATAGAGGGGGACAACGAGCTCGTCTTGACTGGCTTGATCTATGAGACGTGAAAGGTGGGATGGGCGCGGAGGGCTGCCGGAAGCTTGAAGCGCACTGCGCATGGATTTATTAAACGCCGTTTTAAGATGGATTTTGAAAAATTTCTGGAGCTGCAGAAATTCAGCAGGGCGTCGTCCAACCCAGTCCGCTCACGGCACACTATTCTCAGATAGGCTCGGGGGGAACCCCCGCCGATTTTTAAAGTGCTCAAACTCAGGAAATATATGGAGCTTGATAATGAAACTCAGCATGTGTCATTAAAATCCGCCCACAAAGCACTGTTCCCGGAAAGAAACCCCTCCGATGACCGTAGGGATATGATTTAACTACTCGGCGGGCCGGATTAAAAATCCTAACGGGCCGTATATGGCCCGCGGGCCGAGGTTGCAAAACTTGCACACACACAATCCGGGGGCGGGGCGAGCGTGCGAATCCCGTTTCAGCGAAACCTCCGTTCGGCCGAATGACCGTTCGGTGGAACGTCCATTCGGCGACCTGTCTGTCTGTCAAACGTCCGTCGGCGAAACGTCTTTAGGCGAATCATCCGGCCACGATGAGTTACACCTTTCTGTTTTAGGATCAAATTCCTAATGAAGATTATAGATGTATATTATATTTCCTGATTTTTCCCTTTTTAAATCAATAATTGCATTTTTTATCCATTTTTTCTTTTGGTGTTTTAGGTCAAAAAGCATTTTGTAAAATCTAAAAATAAATATATAAAAATATTTTCGTTTTTCCACTTCAATATTGAATATAATTTAAGAAAAATTGTTTCCATTTGAAATGAAAAACAAATGATTATTAGATGTTTTCCCTTACTAAGAAAAAAAGTTCAAATAAACAGTTTTATATCTATAAAAAAACTGAATATTTAGGGCTTTTGATCCAGTTCTTATAATCCAATAAAAATTTAAAAAAAAAAAAAATCTAAAATGGTCCGGCCCACATGAAATCGAGTTGATGTTATTGCGGCCCGTGAACCAACCCGAGTTTGACACCCTTGCTTTGTAGTCTTTTCCTGTTGACTTCTGTGCAACTTGAGTGTCACACTGACACAGCCTAGGTCAGCATGCTCTCAATGGCTGACCGGTAGATGGTCACCAGCAGGTTGGTGTTTAGTTGCTCCTTTCTGAGCACTCTCAGGAAATGGAGCCTCTGCTGCGCCTTCTTGACTAGTGCTCTGATGTTTACTGCCCAAGTGAGATTAGCAGAGATATGGCTCCCCAGAAATTCAAAAGTCTCCACATGCTCCACACATTCACCGTTGATATACAGTGGGCATGGGGCGGCCTTGTTCTGTCGTAAATCCAGGATGAGTTGTCTGGTTTTGGAGATGTTCAGTGCCAAGTTGTTGAGACCCGACCGCTCGCTGAGTCACAGGATCTCATCTCTGTAGTCCGTCTCATTCCCCTCTGTGATCATCCCCACTACCGTAGTACAGTAAACCCTCGATTATCGCGTCTTCACTCAGGGATTACTGTATCGTCCACAAATTTCACAATGATGTTCTCAGGGTGTGTGGGTCTGCAGTCGCGTGTGTAGAGCGAGTAGAGTAGTAGTCTGGTTGTTTTTGTTCTATGTGCATTGCACTTTACACAACATCAAATTCTGAAGTTGTACAAGCGGTATTTTCCTTGCTAATATGTTTCCCATTAAATTTACAAACTTGATGTATTGGACCCTTGTCTGGCAACAAATATCCCCTAAAATATATTGTTGTGTTTTGTTTAAACCAGAACATTGTGTGCTTATTTTTAAAGTAATAATGCTATTCATTCATTCATTTTATGAACCGCTTATCCTGGTACCCGGACTTTTCGTCGACGGACGCTTCGTCCGCGGACGCCTCGTCGAACGGACGCTTCGTCGCCGGACAGTTCGTCGACCGGACACTTCGTCGACGGACAATTCGTCGCCGTACACTTCGTCGCCAGACAGTTGGCCTAACCTTAACCACTATTAGAGAAGACAAAGGAAATTCACATTCTTTATTAAAGAAAATAAAACAGCAAAACCTGGCTCAACAACACAAACACATTAATATTTGGGCGTGTGCAAGTAACGTGCACGTTATGAGGCAACGGAGCTAGACGACGTCGCTTGTCGGCCATTTTAAGAACAGGCCCATTCGCTCCTCACGACGCGCATCGGAAATCTAGTCTGTATACACGATACCTATGGGAATACCAAGCAAAAAAAAGGAAGACGACGAAGAATATGTGAATTTCTTTTTAATAATTTTTTTGATAAAATAATTTTAATTATTGCCTTTTATTTTAAAAATGGAGCGCTCAACGTAGGAACCGTTTCGTGCGTAGTGTGTTTAGAGACGAGCACATCTAGTACTTGCACACGCCCAAATATTAATGTGTTTTTGGTGTTTTATTTTCTTTAATAAAGAATATGTGAATTTCCTTTGTCTTCTTTAATAGTGGTTAAGGTTAGGCGAACTGTCTGGCGACGAAGTGTCCGTCGACGAATTGTCTGTCGACGAACTGTCCGCCGATGAAGCGTCCGTTCGACGAAGCATCCGTTCGACAAAGCGTCCGGGGACGAAGCGTCCGTCGACGAAATGTCCGGTCACGGCTTATCCTCACAAGGGCCGCGCACAAATAGTACGAATAACAAAATATTCACTGTCTTTTTTTTTAAGTTAATGGATAGTGTGTGGTGCTTTCATTTATCATACGTAAATAGATTTTACAGTGAGTTGCCACAGTTAAAGCCAAAGTCATTCCATTCCATGTAAATTAAGGAAAAGGAACTTGCGAGTTGTTGTTTACAAATGGTTTTACATATATGTTTATCAATTGATTTGATAAATTATTAGCTGGTGCTTAAAAATATATCATCTAATTTTCTGAACCGCTTTATCCTCATTAGGGTCGCGGTGGGTGCTGGAGCCAATCCCAGCTGTCTCCGGGCCAGAGGCGGGGGACACCCCTAATCAGTGGACAGCCAATCGCAGGGCAAAAGGAGACGGACAACCATGCACACTCACACCCACACCTAGGGGCAATTTAGAGTGTCCAATCAGCCTACCATGCATGTTTTTGGAATGTGGGAGGAAACCGGAGTACCCGGAGGAAACCCACGCAGGCCCCGGGGAGAACATGCAAACTCCCCACAGATGGACGTGACCTGGATTTGAACCCCAGACCCCAGGGCTGTGAGGCCGACGCACCAACCACTCGCCTCACCGGGCCTTAAAATATAATATCTATTAAGTATGTTTTATATTAAAGAATGATTTTTAAATCAGGGATGCTTTGTTTTTCCATAATAATGATTGGAAAATGAGTTACTGCCTTCCCTCCAATTTCGCGGATTATCTAGACCAGATATAACTGATAATTGAAAAGCCGCAAAGTACGATCACTCCATTATATCTACATTACTTACATGTTTTCCCGTCTGTACAATATCAAGAAGTGTATTTATTAAATATTACACAGTTACCATATTTTCACAACTATAGGGCGCACTTAAAATTTTCTCTAAAATGGAAGCTGCACCCAATCAGCCTGTTCGCCTTGTGTATACACTAAATTCAAAGTTTTGTACTGTGATCCTTCTTTACTTTGCGGCTTCAACTTTCACGGCTTCAACAAGTTAATAAAAATTTCAAAATCCATGGTTAAACTTGCAACTGGAAGACAAATGAAAAATGGCAGAGGTCAGGGCCCCGCTTCTTCGGACCTGAAATGGTTGGCTCTAAGCGCCAGAGAAGAAGCACTATACCATAGAAGAAAATGGGCGTGGCGAAAACTATAAATAGCTGTGAAACACCCTGCCTTGCCTTTTCTTGTTTCCAACAGGTTGCGTTTTGCATCGCGTATGTTATACCTCATGGAGAGTAAATACTTCGGGTAAATTCCAGCTTTTTTGGATTTTACATCGCCTCCGAAAATGCGTCCAGTGTTGTCTAAGCCACAGCGAGCCAAGGTTGGCACCTCTGAGCAAAACCACAGCAAGCCATTGCAGAGCGACAACACGGCTCAAAAGCGTAGCTATGGTGTTCCGGCGGCGTCGACCGGTGATCCGGTGGGGCATGCTGGCGGCGAGCGAGGTCTGCCCCACGAACTGGCCCCGGGCGGAACAAGCAGCGACTAGTCTTTTGGAAGGAGGGAGATGCTGGTGTTGTGTTCTTTCTGTTTAATGGAATGCGTGTATTAAATATGCAACATCAAAGTCGGGTGTACTTCCTTTGAACTGTCAGACTTCCTCATTTTATTGATTTATTCATCATTCTGAAGCTTCTTTTCTCTGTTTCAATCCATTTTTCTTACTGTGACTCTTCATCATGTCTTCATTTGTGCTTTTCACATTTTATTTATGTTTTGTTATTTATCTATTTATTCCATTATTTTATGAGGGTGTGGGTCTTTTAATTCTGATTATGGCTATGATCTTTAAACCACATTATTGAAAACTGACATTTGGTCCATATACGTTTGTTTTTCTGGCGGTTTCAGGCGTTTAAACCAGTGGTGGGGAAGAGTCGGTTGTCATCAGTAACAGCGGTGGAATTCTTGCTAGATCGACATCTGGACTTTCTGTCAGACCATTCCAGCTACCAGCCATACCAGGTAATTAATGCATTATGATGATGATGGAACTCATCAATACAAATGAATTACAGGTTAAGTGTTGTGTAGAAGTTGTGGGATGTCCAGTTTATTTGCTGCTTGCTCTGCTTGGTACCGTGGAAAAATTTTGTGGTCACAAATTTTATTTTCTCTGAAGTGTCAGGTCACAGATATAGGCTAGTCAGGTAAAGCTTACGACTTCATCGATGTTACAATATATTTTACAGCATCATCCCTGCCTCCTTTCTGTGCTCAGTTAATGTCCCCTATCACACAGTTTGGATTGTTTCACACGGTGTACTTTGTGGTTTCTCTCTTTTTTTAGTGATTGCATTAACTCCTGCCATGCCTCACAAGCATGTTTTCTTTTTCTAAGGATGTTACTAAGTCTAAATGGCAATGGAAAATGTTAACAATCGTTGGGAAGGTGCAAGTTTTCCATATGCTAAAGGAAGGGGAAAAATTAGGTTCCCATCTCGCTCAATTTTAGAATAAAGGACGAGGCTAACATGAAGATGCCTTCCATCACTTTTTAATAAGACGGCAAAGAGGGTTGCTACATCTCATAATAAGACTATTGTCTATGTGGAAGCTACTTTGGCCATATGGATAGCACTGCCCAAAGAAAAACCTAGTTTTACAAATATCACAAAAAAGAACAGTACAATCTTTATTTTTATTTAATATTACATGTTATTTCTTAAGCCATTCTCAGTTGTTTTTAGAAGTTACAGGCGATTACCGTATTTTCACGACAATATGGCGCATCGTATTTTTAGCCGCAGTGTCAGTAACGAGTGCTATTTCTGTATTTTAAACACATAAAGGACGCACCGTTTTTTTAGACGCATATATGTTATATATTATATATGAATATCTAACCACAATAGCGCTGGCTACCAGAAGCAGCCCCAGGCTCTTTTTCCGGTTTCCGGTGCGCAGTGACTGCTGGGATACATAGTTCTTGCATGCTACACACACACGCTAAAAACACGTTTTTAAAAAGGCAACGGAAGCAAAACTGAGTTCGGTTGTACTTTATTTAAGCATTTTACAACGTACTCACGTCATCATCACCCACAAATCCATCAAAGTCCTCGTTTTGTGTGTCTGAATTGAACAATTGTCCAAATTAGTCATCAAAAACGCTGAGTTTTATACGTTCGTCCAGGCGGCCACAATCCATTCGCCAATAGTAGCTCGCTGGTAGCTAGCGTAACCTTTCCAATGGTGCTTTCCATGCTTTGTCAAGCTGTATTGATGTCGATGTATACAGGCCACAATCCATTCACAAATAGTAGCTAGCTGGTAGTTAGCGTAACTTTTCCACTGGTGCTTTCCATGCTTTGTCAAGCTGTATTGATGTCGATGTATACAGGCCACAATCCATTCACAAATAGTAGCTAGCTGGTAGCTAGCGTAACTTTTCCAAGGGTGCTTCCCATGCTTTGTCAAGCTGTATTGATGTCGATGTATACAGGCCACAATCCATTCGTAAATAGTAGCTAGCTGGTAGCTAGCGTAACTTTTCCAACAGTGCTTTCCATGCTTTGTCAAGCTGTATTGATGTCGATGTATACAGGCCACAATCCATTCGTAAATAGTAGCTAGCTGGTAGCTAGCGTAACTTTTCCAACAGTGCTTTCCATGCTTTGTCAAGCTGTATTGATGTCGATGTATACAGGCCACAATCCATTCGTAAATAGTAGCTAGCTGGTAGCTAGCGTAACTTTTCCAACAGTGCTTTCCATGCTTTGTCAAGCTGTATTGATGCCGATGTATACAGGCCACAGTCCATTGGGTGTATTGACAAAAGAACTACTACATATCCCAGCAGTCACTGCGCAGTACTTTGTCTACGGGAAAATAGTAGAGTCGTTGTACCCTATCAACTGATTCATTTTATTTTATCGTGATAACAATTTTAGTATTAGTCCATATATAAAGCGTACTGGATTATTAGGCGCCCTGTCGATTTTGGAGAAAATTTAAGACTTTTATGTGCGCCTTATAGTCGTGAAAATATGGTATATGGGTTCGCTATGGCGACCCCTGAGGGGATAGGTCACCACCATATTGAAATGATCACTACAAAACTAGAACTCCCTCTTGCCCTTCAGTGTAAAAAGAACAGGTGGAATTTGTGTGAATGAAATCACACAAGTTGGACTGGAGTATAAGTCACACTCCCTGGCCAAACTATAAAAAACCAGAGACTTATAGTCTGAAAAATACAGTAGCACCTACTCAATTTTTTAAATTGCTTTTTATTATTATTTTCAGTAGCTATTGTATATGTGTATATATACCTTCTAGCTCAGTGGTTCTTAACCCTAGAATGGTAACCCTCTATTTCAGGGGTTACCTTTTACGCTTCTGAAATAGAGGGTTACCATGGTTACCAGGGGAAAAATGGGTACTCTTCATCTTGCTTAGGATCCATTCCCCCCCCCCCCCCCCGGTAACCATGGTAACCCTCTATTTCAAAAGCGTGAAAGGTAACCCCTGAAATAGAGGGTTACCATTCTAGGGTTAACCTGGGTACGGTGGAGCCTTTGCCACGGCGGTCAAGACACATTGACTCATCATGTCTTTACACGATAACATGCCCCGCTTGACTGGCTGCAGACGATCATGTGACAGTCCCTGGCCAATCAGTGCTGCAAGGAATTTCTACATCTTGAATTTGAATTTTTTAAAATTGTATTTTACACTAGAGTAGGGTTCGGTGAATGTGCATATGAAACTGGTGGAGTTCGGTAGCTCCAACAAGGTTAAGAACCACTGTTCTAGATATTAGTAAAATCAATAGCCACCACAATGCAACATCCTATACTTCCAGTTAATCCTATTAGCAATAACTGTACCAATCTGAAATAAAGGAAAGTGGTAGTCTCACATTCTTCTTGACACTTTCAAGCTTACAGACATTCACTAAAACAGCTGAATGGATTCATCCTTTCAACACTGACTTCATTGTACAGGTTATGCCAAACAGACTGTAGACGCCTCCCTCATAGTTCCTTACTTGGGTCTTTATGACCAATTGAAAAAACAGAGGAGTGGCCAGTTTCATTGCTTTGTGTGTGTGTGTGTTTGTGAAAAAGAGTGAGTGAGAAAAGCACTGTTTTTACAGCTCGGAGGGGTTCAAAGGTTTCCTGAATCGGGAGCTTTGTATAGTAGGCATGGGTGATTTAGCAATAGAAGATTGTCTGGGTGTGTTCGTTTATCCCTGCATGTGAAGTGAGAGTGAGCAAAAGGACAGAGGGTAGAAAATATAAACCCTTACTGCTGACTCAATATTTTAACCAACTACTGTGATCCTTCTTCACTTCGCTTCTTCAACTTTCACGGCTTCCCTCTTAGGTTACACTAAATTTAAACCTTTTTGTGCAATAACCAAGACATAGATGTTAATGTATTCCACCGCGGCTTTCGAGACAGAACTTGCTGCTTGCATGCCTCAGAACCGAGTGTTCATCTCATCTCATTTTCTGAACCACTTTATCCTCATTAGAGTCGTGGGGAATGCTGGAGCCTATCCCAGCTGACTCTGGGCCAGAAGCGGGGAATACCCTGAATCGGTGGCCAGCCAATCGCAGGGCACAAGGTGATGGACAACCATGCACACTCACACCCATACCTAGCGGCAATTTAGATTGTCCAATCAGCCCACCATTCATGTTTTTGGAATGTGGGAGGAAACCAGAGTACCCGGAGGAAACCCACGCAGGAGAACATGCAAACTCCACACAGGTGGACCGACCTGGATTTGAACCCAGCACCACAGAGCTGTAATGCCGACGCACTAACCACTCCCGCCACCGGCCCGCCCAGCCTTTTTAAAATTATCGAATCAGCCACGACTTGCTTTTAAAGGTTCAGCTGGTGTCTTCTTCAGATGCTTGCTTTGCTTTGAAGTCCATTTAAATTCCGCTGACTTTTTCGCAGATTACCTTTTAACCATGTTAAACGAAGGCTCCCCATCTCGTTATGAATGTCACTGCGCAGCTTGGAAATTATAGTTAGCCCTTCGTTGCACTGGCTTGCTTTGGACCCATTGTTTTTCCCTTAATCTTTCACTGATTAATTAAAAAAATGCAACCTGTACGGCCAAGCTCGTAGATATCTTTACGTGAGGGAGATGCGGTGAGAAAGACAGAGCGATGCTGTTCTCATTAGCAGACTCTCGCATACTCGGCCACTTGGCGGCCGCATCGGGAACCGTCTCGTATGCTCGTGTCTCAAATTTGTCTCGTATCTCATCTCCATTTATGAACCGCTTTATCATCAGGGTAGCGGGGTGTGCTGGAGCCAATCCCAGCTGACTCCGGGCCACAGGCGGAGGGCACCCTGAATCGGTGGCCAGCCGATCGCAGGGCACAAGGAGACGGACAACCATGTCCACTCACACCCATACCTAGGGGCAATTTAGAGTGTCCAATAAGCCTACCATGCATGTTTTTGGAATGTGGAAGGAAGCCGGAGTATTTGTCTCGTATCTCAAGGCAAAAATTTGCTTGAAATTTTCCTCGTATCTTAAAATTCTCATATGTTGGGACACTCGTATGTCACGGTATTACTGTACATATACATACATAGAGCTGGCCACTAAAACGATAACGATAATTACCCTGAAATATTTTTTGTCAACAATCATGAAAACGATAAAAATTACAACTGCAATTACACGACCTGACCCCCACCGAGAGCGGGGGCGCTGTTACGAGATGAACGCTAGTTCCAGACCAACGCTAAAGAGACAAGGATGATAAGAAAACGTGTTTTTAGCATGTTAGCAATAGAGGCTAACACGGATCATTAACGCAAAGGAATATTGTCTCCAAATATCGGTTACTATCTATCCTCTTCTAACTATTAATAATCTGTATCGGTCAATCTGTAATATTATTAGATATTATACATATTATATTTGTAACAATGATAATGCCCAATCTATTTAATTTTCTTCTGTGTCTTAAGTTTTAAAGTTCATCTTAATTGGAGTGTAAAAATGGCAAGACATTTATTTGTATTGGACTCATTAGTGGGATTGTTTGTGCCTGTAAATTTTATCAACCGTGTGACATTTTTCAATGATATGACCTATTTTAATTTTTTTGTAAACGAGGTGCCACAAATTCAAAAGCAATGGTTTGTTATGTTTCAAAATGAAATATTGCTAAACCATGAAGCAAAGGTGATTTTCACATTGTCAGGATTGATTATAAAGTGAGATAATTACGAATTGACTTTGAGTGATCGTCCTGTGTCATGACATAGCTCTGCCTAACAAATCAACAAGGAAAAGCATCTTTTTGTACAATAAATATAACAGACAGTTTTTTCCTCACCATTTTCTGACCAATAAACGTTCATCTTGTGAAACAAGTCAGGCACACAGTTATTTTTATGGCTGGGATTCTTTTACAACAACACAATGTACAAATGCACACTATGTAAAGGATATTGAACTCCACAAAGCTGCATTCCAGTGTGCTATTTTAAGTGTGTATGCTGGTTTTAATTTAGAGTTGAACAAAGCTGAGAAAGTAGAACACTGCAGAGCGAAAAGCACAAAGGCTCAAATGAAAGCCATACGTTGCTTAATCTGTTCTTCCTGCTAGTTGCATCCTCATGGCTTGGCCCTTTTTTGAGTCCTTCAGCTTTGCGTTATGATCATTATCTATATAGAATAAAACATTGTTTTCCAAATATTACTTCATGTCTACGTTCACAGACTTTTTTTTTTTTTAAATAAAAAATATTTTAGAACTTCTGACAGAAAGATCTGTTTTGATACCATGACGTTTCCTAAATTAACAATTCAAACAGGCAATTTTGAATGCTTCCAGTACCTTTGGAAGCAGGTTTATTGTAAGTCATCCTCACTACGGGAGGACGTAGTTCCCATCTTGTAAGAATTACATAAAGATCTTGACATACAAGTGCCTCAACATGTGAGAAATTTGAGATACGAGTAAAATTCTGATCAAATATTTGCCTTGAGATACGAGACAAATTTGAGATGCAAGCATATGAGGCAGCCAGGTTGCCGAGTACGTGAGATGCTGCTTATCCTCCTGACTACCATTAGTTCAAATTTGTCCCCGGGAGAGGACATTTGTAAACCTAAACATCTCCCACCCAGTGCCTCCAATCACATTAACTCCTTTTGTGCTCTATCGAGGACATTCAGAGCCTTTCAATGATACCAAATTCTTTTGCAGTATTCCAATTACTTCACACAGATTGGGGAATTTCAAAATAAATATGATTGGACAATTTTTTTTCCTGGTAGTCAGGAGGTTATGATAACAGCCCAGTGTCTTTCTCGCTGCATCTCCCTCACGTAAAGATATCTACAAGCACTGGGCGTACAGCGTATATATAGATCAATATTGAACCGCAACTACGGTACGCAGGCCCTGACTCCTTTTCCCCCGTAGAAGTAGTGCGCGGTGCATGCTGGGATATATAGTGTTGGGATATGTTGTTCTTTTGTCAATCCACCCGGAATGACTGCGAACCACCTATTTATTATATGTTGATCAAGGTTGAGCCGCCACAGGTCTCGCAATTTCGCAACTACGGCAAGCAGCCGCCGACTCCAGTTACCCCGTAGAAGTAGTGACTGCGAACCACCTATTTATTATATGTTGATCAAGGTTGAGCCGCCACAGGTCTCGCAAGTTCGCAACTACGGCAAGCAGCCGCCGACTCCAATTACCCCGTAGAAGTAGTGTGCGGTGCATGCTGGGATATATACCATATTTACTCGCATGTATGCCGCCCGCACGTGTAAGCCACACCCTTAAAATTGTAGAATTTTACAATTTCTCGAGCATAAGCCACCCCCTGATTCCCAATTTTCACCTCCATATTCATGGTTTCAATAGGGAGTACAAATGTGTTACTTTGAAGGGAAAATTTTAAGAAAAATAATCGCACATGGTATTTAATAATTTAATAATACGTAAATACAACAAAAAACATCAAAGAGGAATTTTGTTTTATTTCAAAACCAAGGCTACTCGCCTCTGGCCAATCATAGCACGTTTTATTAGGTTTAGACGGCAGCGCCCTAGGTAAGATGGCCGTGCCCCGACCTAGGTCAGATGGCCACGCCCCGACCTAGGTAAGATGCCCGTGCCCCGAGCGAGCAGTGACGGGAATGTTTTTTTTCACGTTTTATGCAAGATGTGTGCATTCTTTTCTTGAATTTAATTCATAGACGTCAAAATAAATTTTGTTTAGCGTTTTTTCTGTTGATCTGTTCTCTATTTTGAAATAAATGACCGTATCGGCATGAATTGTCTCCCTCCCCCCCCCCACTCACTCTCACTCTCTTTCGTAATTACCGTTTCTTGTCGTTTGTCAGTGACAGGCTGCCACCCTGAGTTTCGTTGTAAAACCACAATTGACTGAGCCAAACTCCGCCTCTTGGCTCTCTTATAACACAATGTGTTTTTTTTTTTACAATTCAGATTGGATTTCTTTTTTTGTGCACTGCATATGTTTGCTGTGTGTGGAGAACGAGAGTAGTGCGCTATTGTGCACGCGGGCAATTTGGAGGGAACATTGCTCCTAACTGACTCTCGTGAGGCTAAGCAATATTGAAGATGAATGAGTGTCTGCTCTGAAATATCATTTCACGCTGACCAAGACACCAAAGTAAACATTACTCGCATCCAGCTGCAAAGTGACACTTATGTATAATTGAGCATACATTTGTAATATTTAACAAAATGGAGCTGTTTGATTAAATTTATGTAGTTCTATGCCCGGCATAGTTGAAAAACCAGTATGTCTACATTCATCCCACTCCAGTACTGCATCTTTTTGTGTATTACTCCGTTGTTAAAAGGCTAAAGGACTTGACAAGCCTACTCAAGTAGTTGTTCTTTTTCTTGTGGAATCCATCTTTAATTCATTAACACATTGTCTTGAAACTTAAAAGCTATGAAGCATGGGCCAGTATCTATCAATCCTTGCAGCCGACATTTGACTTTTTTTGTATCAGGGCTCATTTCCTTAATTACTGCACTACAGAATACACCTGACTATAAGCCTTACTTCATTGACCAGCCATTCTTCGGCTGGGACAATGCAATGGAGAGATGTTACACAGAAACCTTTGATTAATCAAAACTCTATACACTAATCCCTTGATTTTCGCAGATATTGTTGACCAGACATGGCCACGATAATCGAAAAAATGCAAAGTAGGATAACCCTTATTAATACTACCATACTACATGTTTTTGCGCCTATACAAAAATACAAGTACAGTGGTACCTCGTCATACGACCGTTCGTCATACGGAATGCTCGTCTTACGGAATGCTCGTCTTACGGGGGAAATTTCGATCGAATAATTCGCCCGTGATGCGGTCAAAATTTCATGATGCGACCAAGCCAGGTCGCCATGGCATTTTTTTGTTTTTGCATCTCTTTCGTGTAAAAAATATGTCTACGAGCACTGGTGGGCGGACTTTGCATTTCCACACCCGTTTTCCCCCCACTTGGTCTACATTTACATACCAGGTAAACAATACGTATTACAATGGATCGGCAAAGTTTTGCTAAGAAAAGGCGACCGTTGACAATGGACATGAAACGCGAAATAATTGAAAAACATGAGCGTGGGGTACGTGTTACCGAGCTCGCTCGGCAATACGAGAGGAATACGTCAACCATATCCTCCATCCTTAAGCAGAGGGACGCAATTAAGGAGAAGAGGCCGACCAAAGGACTATCTATCATTTCCCACCGGCGCAGTGACATTCACGACGAGATGGAGAACCTTCTTTTATTGTGGATAAAAGATAAACAATTAGCAGGAGATAGCCTGGCCGAGTCTACCATTTGTGAAAAAGCCAGCCGAATTTACATAGATTTGATATCAACGAAAGGAGAGCCTTCAACAACTTCACAAACATTTAAAGCGAGTCATGGCTGGTTCGAAAAATTTAAAAAACGATCTGGAATACACTCTGTAATCCGACACGGAGAAGCGGCGAGTTGCAATTCAAAAGCTGCGGTGGAATTTATTAAGACATTTGCCTTGATTATCGCCCAGGAAAATTACACCCCCCAGCAAGTTTTCAACTGCGATGAAACTGGTCTTTTTTGGAAAAAAATGCCCAGGCGGACAGGATTTAATCGACCTACAGGAGCGTGAACATTTGTTGCCGGAACTTAGTAGCGAGGAGGCGGTGGAAGAGGCGGCTACAAAAGATATCAAAAACATGCTCGCGAAGTGGCAAGAGCTTTCGGATTTTGTTGAAAAGACTCACCCTGACAAACTGGCAAGTGGTCGCGCATCATCGTATTATGATGACATTTGTATTCGACATTATCGAAATATTTTGAAGGGTAGACAAAACCAAACAACGCTTGATGCGTTTGTTTTGAAGACTTCGGCGGAGCGGCCAGGTGGTGTCAACCCGTAGAACTAAGTAAGGTAAAAAAGATTACAACTAATTTAGAATTTAGTTTTGTTTGAAGTTACATTAAAGGTTGAGTGTCTGTTTTTTTAGTTATCCAAGTTAATTTAAATTTGTTTGTTCGTTTAAGAGTGCAATGTTGCCGTGGAGAAAGTCACCCCGAACAGTCCCCCCCCCCCCCCCCCCCCTCCGCCTCCGTGTGTGTTGTTCTCTCCCCTCCGCGAAATGTGTCTAATTTTACTCCTATTAAACACATTATTACTATCAAACCACTCGTTATTTATTACTTTGTTAATAGATGGTGAATTATAAGAAATAAAACATGTTTTCCAATCCAATATCCTGTTTTTGGTGTTTTCTTCAGATAGTTGGAACGAATTAATTTGTTTCCCATTCATTTCAATGGGAAACGTTCGTTCGAGTTACGAGAACCTCGTCATACGAGCTCAGTTCCGGAACGGATTAAGCTCGTATCTCGAGGTACCACTGTACAATTATCAAGAAGTGTATTCATTAAATATTACAGTTATAAGCACATCAAGACTGTGATGTATTAATATCTAAAAATATATTTACATATGAAAAAAATGTAAACACTTTAAATACTGTACTCAGTGAAAATAGTTCCTTTCCACTTCATATAAATAAATTAAAAAAACAGGTTAATGGGAGTTTTTGTCCAAGTCCTTGAAGGGGAGCCAGCCCCCTTGCAGTGAGATACAGCTTCACCTTTGGTATGAAACCATTTATGAAGGCTTTCGTGTTCCAGGCTTTCCGGTTGCTCATCCAGTAGGATGGAAAAGGCTCGGTGAAGTCTTTATCCAAGTGGTAATGTGCGCGATGGGAAATGCACTCGCAACAAAGCAGGAGAAGGCAAAACGCTGCCAACTCAGCTTTTTAGAATAGTCATCATTCTTCTCCTGTGAAATTCTTCTTCGGCGTGTCATTCTTCTTCTTTGGCGCCGAGTCCCACCCTATTCACCGCAGTAGTGTGGCCCTGACATCCACCATTTTCCATCTCTCGTCTTCCGGTTGTGATTTCAGCGTCAATTTTGACATTTTTATAAACTTTTTTATACTTAATAAAAAGTCTGCGATGTACTGAAGTCGCAAATGTTGCTACAAAATTACATGGGTTTTGAAAAGAGAGTTTACGTTGAGAAAGCTACTTTCTGGGAGTTTATCTGAGAGTATTTGTAACTTTTTTTAACTTTTACCTCTGTATTCTGTCTTATTTGGGGGCATGTCCCAGAAACGCATTTTTCTCAATTTTCATTCATTTTTCGTACTGTGTATCCTCGCAAGAATTGCTGGAGCCTATCCCAGCGGACTTTAAGTGAAAGGCTTACTACACCCTAGATTGGTCACCAGTCAGTAGTAGGGCACACAGTCAGACAACCATTTGGACACCTAATCATAAACCACCACCGAATGGGAATCGATCCCACGCTTGCCCGCACTGAGGTTAGGCGAATGAACCCCTATACCAGGGGTCGGGAACTTTTTTGACGGAGAGAGCCATAAACAATTCATATTTTCAAATGTTATTCCTTGAGAGCCATACTCAAAATTTAAAAGGAAAAATACACTAAAATGTGTGCTATTTGTAGTAATGTCACCACTTTTAAAGTACAAACGTTCTCTGAGATCTTTTGACAACATTGTCGCGCTGTTGCTAATCAATGATAATCAATGGGAGTATGCATGCAGAAGAATCTAATGGAAAAAAAATGTTTAAAGCCGCACTAGAAGTAGTGTCGGCGCCACAATGATCACATAACGCTCCTACTGATGCATTCAGGACTGAGCTCTCTCAACAGCGGTTACCATATTTTACTTCACATTTTAGCGGAGAGCCGTATGCACCTATCAAAAGAGCCACATATGGCTCCCGAGCCATAGGTTCCCTACCCCTGCCCTATACCATCAGATGTTTTGATTAATCATAGGTTTCTGTGTAACATCTCTCCATTACATTGTCCCATCCAAAGGATGGCTGGTTAATGAAGTACGGCTTATAGTCAGGTGTATTCTGCATTGATTTAAAAAAATGTATTATTTTTAATATCGCTTGAGTTTTTAATTTAAGAACTGCCATTTATTGCATTTGAATGGATTGTTTATTAAGATAAACTGTCACATTGGTGGTGAATTTTTTTTCAATTGACTATACGTATTGAGAAAATATTTTGCCCACTAAAAGTTGTTTACGCCACAGCCCCACCATTTAAATAAAGATCCCTGTTCATTATGTGTGTGCTGATATGTTATTTTTCATTTTCAGGATGAGGAAGACGGTCAGAGTCCAGTATTAAGAGAGAATCCTCAGCTCCACGAGGAATTGAAGGGCTGGCTTAAAGACCAGAAAGTTCAGGAAATTTTCATGCAAGGTGAGTGTGAACTGTGTGTAGTCATCGAAACCTTTGTGCTTCACAATATGATTATCTTGTGAATTTTTTTCTTTTTATTTAAAATATTTGATCACATTTCTTGTCTCTCTTAGGTCCCTATTCATTGAATGGCTACCGTGTACGTGTATATAGACAAGACTCGGCCACCCAGTGGTTCACAGGCATCATTACACATCATGACCTCTTTACTCGAAACATGATCGTTATGAATGACCAGGTACATACACATTAATTTTTTAAAACCATGTTGCATTTTTATGATCCTACAACTTGCAGCAGAGATCAAGAATTTATTAAAAACACAAAATATCTGAGCTAGCGTTTTAGGTTTGGATTGTTATTTTTAGGTGCTCGAGCCTCAGAATGTGGATCCATCCATGATCCAGATGACCTTTCTTGATGATGTGGTTCACTCTCTACTGAAAGGAGAAAATATAGGAATCACCTCAAGACGAAGGTCGCGATCCAGTCAGAATAACAATTCAGCCCATGTGAGTATGCTTGTCCACATTCACTGCTTTTTTTATTTTACGACGAAAACACTTAGAAAAATATTTTAAAGTTTAATAGTTAATCCCAAAATATGTAAGGCACAAAATAGTAAACATATCGTACTTTCACGCCTATTGGGCTCACCAACTTAAAGGGCGCTGTCTCAGTTGGTGAAAAGTTGTTGAAATGTATGTATTTTCCCCATACACTAAGTAGGCCAGGGGTGGTGAACAGGCGGCTCTCGAGCCGCATGCGGTTCCCGGCTGAAATGAATGCGCCTCTTTGCTTCATATAATATTTGTATGTACTGCGGCTCTCTGCCTCGTTTAATGTTTCTCTTATTTTTCCTCTCTCTTAAAACACAGTCAAATTCACCAGGGCCAAATTAACACCACCACCAATTATCTCTGCGTGTTTTTGTGTGTGTCTGTCTGTTTTGGCACGTCACTGCGTGGTGTGGGTCACGAAATACTGTGATCCTTTACCACTTTGCGGCTTCAGTACATCACGTTTTTTATATTAAGTATAAAAAAGAATGTTCATAAAAAATGTCAAAATTCACGCTGAAACTCGTGAGCGGAGGACAGGAGATGGAAAATGGCGAAAGTCAGGGCACTCGTTCTAAATGGGTGTCACTCAGCGCAGAAGCAGAAGAGAAATTTCATTTTAGAAGAACGACGCGCCGAATGATACAAACAGCCGGAGGTTGTCTTGCCTTTTCTTTGGATTACATTTCACATCGCACACAGGACTACAACGAGCGTATTCCAGAATTGTTAGGATTTTGAATCGCCGTTTGAAATGCCTCCTAAGCGTCCTGCGTCATTTATCTAAGGCAGACCTGGGCATTGTACGGCCACTGGACCGCCTATGGCCCTTTGGTCGGTTGAGACCGGTTTTAAGGTTGATTGGAATTACAAAATAAATGTAATTTCTAATTTTACCTCACGCATGCACTAAACTCTCATTGCTTTTATTTTGAAGTCATTGTTATCTTCATTTGCACAATGACGCAATACGAAAACGTAAGCCCTCCAAAATGCCGCTTGATGCTAAAAAAAGAAAGATAGATGCTGAATTTTTTTAACACTATGGACCACCAAGTATTTATTTATTGAAATCAGTGGTAAAGCCGTATGTTTAGTTTGCGGAGGTCTTTCCATGTCAGGTTTGATTTTATTTGATCCGAAGTCCTTGTTATTTTCTGAAGATTCCTGCGCTTAATTAAAATGTTAACTGCTTCCCTGCATTTGGGTCCGACTAAGTTTCACCCGATACGTAACAGTATGATCCGACCAGTCATGGACCTAGCGGGGAGCCGTTGACACTCACGCCGACAACAGCCTGCCAGTTTCCCATCCTCAGATTATTATCCCTTACCTCCATTCCCGCTTTCCTACCTATTCTCCCGAAGATAACATTCAACGTCCATCGCCCTCCGCCAATCGACCTTGCTATCTCAATTTGGACTCAGACCTTGCATTATGAGGACGGTCCGGATCTGGTTGGTAAATCTGTTAGCCTCGGACTCGGACAATGACATCATCGCCCGACCTGGATTTCGGTGCTCCCCCGGAAACTTTCCCCACAGAACCCTACCTGGGTTCCCGTCTGGCCATCTGCATTGGCCCACCGCGTGGTGGCCGGCGAGGGAGCTCAGGTAGGAGTTTTGGTCAATGCGCGACAAAACCATTCCAGTGTCGCGGAGTAGGATGATGGTCAGGCTACGCCGTCCTCCCGAAGGCGGAAGCGAGCGCCACGGTGGGGAGGGAGAAAGGAAAAATGGCTTGGCGCTCGGGCCCCCAAATTCGCCAGCTCCACTCCCTACCTCTCGCTCACCTGCACCGGTTCAAACTCCCTGCTCACTGGGACCAAGCAACCAGGATGGGGGGTCGGCGGCGACAACCACGAGGCCGAGGGCGGAGACCCTCTCGGTGCCGAATACCACGAGGCTGAGGGCGGAGTTTCTCTTGGCGGAGACTCTGATGGCGATACCCTCCAGGCTTCCCGGTCAAGGCATCCTGCGAAATTCCTTTTGTTTTGGGTGAGTTGCTTCGCCACTTCGCTGTCACCTCTCCACGAACTGTCCAGGGCAAGACGCACTGCTACCGCCTAGCGGGACTGCTTGGACGATCTCCTGACGGACCAGCTCGCCGCTTCTTCGCCGGCCGGCCGGGATGACCCCCTGGCGGACCAGCTCGCTGCTTCCTCATAGGCCGGACCGGGCGCCTGCCAGACCGGCCAGCCCAACGACTCTCCACAGGCCGGACAGACCAGACCACTGCTGGTCCGGCCAGCCCGACGCCTCCTTAAGGGCCAGAGCAGCCAGCCCGACGCCTCCTTAAGGGCCAGAGCAGCCAGCCCGACGCCTCCTTTAAGGGCCAGAACAGCCAGCCTGATGCCTCCTTAAGGGCCGGAGCAGCCAGCCTGACGTCTCCTTAAGGGCCAGAGCAGCCAGCCTGACGTCTCCTTAAGGGCCGGACCGGCGAGCCCGACACCTCCTCAAGGGCCGGACCGGTCGACCGCCGGACCGGCGAGCCCAACGCCTCCTCAAGGGCCGGACCAGTCGACCGCCGGACCGGCCAACCCGACGCCTCCTCACAGGCTGGACCGGATGACCGACGGACCTCCCAGCCCAACACCTCGTCACGGGCTGGACCAGACGACCTCCGGACTGACCAGCCTGCCGCTTCCTCACGGGGCGGACCGGACGAATGCCAGACTGGCCAGCCTGCCGCTTCCCCCACGGGCCGGAACCGGATGACCGCCAGACTGGCCAGCCTACCGCTTCGTCACAGGCCGTACCGAACGACTATGTTTCGAGGCCCCACCATGCCCTCCCGCCTGGAAATTTATTTTTTTCCTATGGACATTCGGTTTTGAGTCACGTTTTGGACAGCGCGCAATAAAATGTGACATTATTATGTACAGTACTGTATGGAGTTCTTACCTTCAAGACAGACGGTAGCGGCTAATGCTGGTGTGTGCGGTGGAGGAGTGAAACTTGACGGCAACACCTTCGGTTTGCTACACTTTAACAGAAACTTAAAATTTAACTTAAATCAACTTATATTACTATACACACCCTTAAAAATAGGAGCCAGCTCAGTCACGTATACATCACTCATTCTTTAATATAATTTCATGCTTAATATCGATTGTCATCATACGCTGTTTCTTCTCACCTTCATTGCACCGGCTTGCTTTGGACCCATTATTTTTTCACTTAATTCTGCACTGATTAATGCAAAAAAACACGTAAAAATGCTAACTGTACGACCGGTGTTTGTAGTTATCTTTGCGCAACGGAGACCGGCGAGAAAGACAGAGCGATGCTGTTCTCATAAGCAGCTACCTGGCGGCGGCATCGGGAACCGTCTCGTATGCTCGTATCTCAAATTTGTCTCGTGTCTTAGGGCAAAAATTTGCTCGGAATTTTTCCCGTATCTCAAATTTCTCGTATGTTGGGACACTCGTAGGTCGAGGTATTACTGTACACCTTTATGTCCTAGACCTGCTAAAATTGAAAACGTGCACAATAATTTTTCTTTTTCTAGACCTCTGACAACGGAGAAAACAATAGTTAAACACAAAGCACAGCCATTGCTAGACCTCAATGCAGGTATAATGAAGTGAGCAAAAAATATCCCAACGCAATAATTACTGTACCTGTTCAATCTGGAAATGCCTTCTCCTTTTCCTTCTGTCGTTTTTGAGAAAATTACAATTGTCAAACTGATATCCTTGCACCCACGTATATATACGTATATATATAGTACATATATATATATATATACACATACATATATATACACATATATACATATATATATGCATATATATACACACACATACATATATATAAATATATATATATACATATACATATATACACACACACACATGTATATATATATACATATACATATATACACACACACATATATACATATATACACTCGCCCCTTCAAATTCACGGGAGTTAGGGACCAGGCATTGCTGCAAATACCTAAAACGTCCTTAAAACTGCTCACAATGCCTTATTTTGATGTCAATGTTGTTTAATTTGCCATAGCAGATATGTTCATTCTCCTCAAAATAGCTCACAACGATTTCTAAAAAACTCCCTAAACTCTAGGCTAGAGCTGGGCGATAAAATAATAATAATTATCGTGAAATAATTTGTCGACAATAATAAAACCTTTCGATATTTTTTTTAATCGTAATAACCATTTTCTTCATATCGCCAAGCTCTACTTTGGCTATGAATTCTAGCACTTTTTATGCAATTCTTACCCATTCGTCGATAGTTTTCCAAAAATGCTGTCGCCTTTCGATGTGGCAGAGGTGCACAGCGAATGTAAACAGATTTGTACAACAAAAGGATTCTCAATTCTCAATGTTTCTTCAGCACAGGTTAGACACATTAAAGTAAGGGTGCTCAAATATCTACTTTTAAAGTAACGAACTTTGCGGGTTCTACCCCTTTTTCCGGGCCCCTGACAAACCTCAGCAGTCATGTATGCTGATGATATACCTGATGCCAGCAGGACCCAAAATAGTGTAGGCAGCTAGTAATCGTGCTTGGACTCGCAATGGCGGTGTTTCCCACCTCAAGCCCACTATAAAATTTTATTGCAAGTCCAATCCATGGATCAAATCTTACTGTCATGCGATCTACAAATAATATCTTAGCAATTGACGGGTAGCTCGCGAGCGACGTATTGAGCACCGTTGCATTAAATGGTTCTCGTATGCCATTGTTCTGGCTTCTGACTCAGGCACAGACATGATTTTAGTGTGATACTCCGGGCTACGGACAATTTGTCTTAATGACAGCCGTCTAAATTAGGATAGATTTAATGATGTTCTGGGAGCAATTGCATTTTCAATTACTTCAATGTGAAAATTACCTCGATGAACAAGAAGCGTTTTGCATAGCAAGCGAGGTCACAACATGATATTGGAAACCAAGGTTCCTCACAATTCCAAAGACTTTATTGACCTTTTATTGTAACTGTACTGATATATACACACTTTCATTTAAGTCTTTGTGATATGAACATTGGAAATAAATCTCATTTGTATATCTTCTATTTCTATATGTTTATTTATCGTATTTAAGTCTAAAATGTATTTTCTTGTCCGTCTTTTTACCTTCATGCTACTGCAACAAAGTGAATTTCCCGAGAATGGAATGAATAAAATTTTTACACTATTCCACAATTAGGCATTTGACTGTTTATACGTAGATTCATTCTCAAGTGGTCTAACACAACCCTTTTATCACAGTTAAAACACTAAACCTAATTTAATCTACTGTTGTAGGTTCTCACCAGAAATGTACTGTTTAATTCTTGTATTGCCCAGAATTCAATATTCTCTTACTCTGACAGAACTTCACAATCACAAATGGCATCTTGCCTGACATTTCTTTTCTGTTGAACATCTTGCAAGTCACTTATATACAGGCGTACCTCTACTTACAAAATTAATTGGTTCCAAGATTTTTTCATAACTTGAAAATTTCGTAAGTAGAGGTGTACTTTATATGTAAATTCTCTAGTTCGTTCCACTGTCCTCACAAAACTACCAAAGAGACCCTTTAAAATTGGTCAAAGTGTCCCAATGTTGTATGAAAGATGTGAGGAAACACACAGAAATGAGAGATAATTATAAGGAAATTATTTATCAATGTCTTAAAATAAATAAAGCATATGAAAATGTGCCCTGCGCTGCTGAAATATCTCCCTCCACGGCCATTATAGATGTAATGCCCGTGTTTGTCCGCAAGATCCCATTCTATCAGGGCCGAAACCGGTCCACTTTGTAGTTCATTTTAGACTTTTATGTGTTCGCTGTGTGTGTGCGTGGAAATATGTGCCACGTTGCATTTGTACAGTTTTTAATCGCTTAGTAAGGTGAATTCAAAATAAAATATTGGATAAGGAAATGCATTTACTTTTGGGGGGATTTCGTAACGTGGATCTTTTTCGTATCTCGAGTCACTCATTTGCATATAGAAATTTTCGGAACCTGAAACTTTCGTACCTAGAGGCATTCGTAAGTAGAGGTATGACCTTATTTTTCTTACTTAACAAATGTGTCCTTGTCCCATGTTATCTTTTTCTCGATTTCACTCTGTATTTCTACTTTGTTTACATGTCAAAGATGGTGGGAGGGAGGCCCAGCGGAACAACTGGCTGCTCTCAGGTATCTTGCCTTCAATCATCCCAAACAATTTGAATGTACCTTCATTAACAAGCATGCTCTTTTACTTCATTCAGGATTTAAACTATTATCACAGATTATTGCATTTTTTTCCTGCCTTCCCACTTAATGTCAGGGTTTGATCAAGTTTGATTCTGTTGCCATTTTATTGAATCATCCAGTAGTCTGATTTGATTAACAGAGATCAGTGGAGTGTTACTGTGGTGTTGTCGAAACAAATTCAAAATGACCCATGGCGGCCCAGCTCACACCTCTAAATGTCTCATCAGCCCAGATATAAAAAGAACAACCAAAGAACACAGATGCCTTCTCGCTAACTTGTAACCTACGGGAAACAATAAGTCTAAAATTAATTTATTCATTCATCTTCCTTAATGCTTATCCACAGAAGCTTGAATTGGTTGGCAGGCAATCACAGGGCAGAATGAAAGGGACAGCCACTCATGCTCACAATCACACCGCCACCAAGTGGGAATCAAACCCATACTGCACGCTACAAATTCATGTGGAAGACAACTGGACCATCGTGAGGCAAAGTCAGAATTAATTTAAGCAATTAATTACGTTGAGATAAAAAAAAACAATCAGTCTCCACAGATTGATGCAATCAACTGACTTCCAGATTAACTAGCTGCTGTTTCTAGATTTAGCTGTAACAAAATACTCCCACCACATTGTAATAATGACTTCTTTGAACGTCATGCCTTGTTAGCATATAGCATAATGATGCTTTTGCCAGGAGCAGAGTTTATTGTGATTGTGGAGGCGCCCATAACTGTGTTCCTTCTGCGCCCCCAAATGACTTGCTACGGCAAAAACCAAGGTATCGCCGCTGCTGAATGGCTGGCCGGATGGCCCAAAGCCACTGAACTGTTGTTAGTGGCTCGTGCGTTTATGAACATAAATTACTCTGAATCGCAGGTCTCATTGATCGTTGTCATTTCAACATTTCAGCATGCTAATTTGCTTAAATTTGCTACACAGTGCAGAGCACCGCAATGACGACGGGATAATCAGAGCAAGTTGCCCCTGATTTTTCTGTTTTTGCTTGTCAAAAAAGCAGTGGTGGCTCCCCCTGACTATGTACTGAATTGAAATGTATCACAAAGTGGAGAAAATACCCAAATACTTGAATTAATGGGTGTGTCCAGTTTTGCTTTCTTTGGTCAGCACTACTTGTAAGCTTAAGACTCTGAGCCCCGGTATGGCTGTTAATGAACATAAAAGACAAAATTCCAAGTAAATGTGTGCATTTTTTGTAATATCAACACTTTAAAGTACAATAAGTTTCTGAATTCTTTCGACAACAATGTTGCGCTTTAGCTAATCGAGTATTATTGGAGTTGAACAAAATGCACAATGCACTTCGGTTCCAGGCAGGAGGCAAGGGCTACTTTATTGTACAACTTGGCGTCTTTTGGGGAGGGAACATGGAGGACATCTTCTCTCCTTCGTCATCGTTTTGGCAATGTCTGATATCTTTCTTGGAAGGTCAGCCCGACCCTGGCTCATAAACACATGATGCTATCTGCGACTAACGGCCACCTGGTAATTCCACAATAGGTGATATCGAGACTAACGGGCACCACAATATTCCACAATAGTATCAATGAGAATATGCATGCGCAAAGGAGTCTAACTAAAAAACAACGTTTAAAGCAGCACTAGCGGCATTGTCGATGCCACAGTGGTGTACCAATACAACACTCTTTTTGGTGGGGCGCTACAGGTACTACAGGTAGTACCTGATTTTTCTGTTTTTGCTTGTCAAAAAAGCAGTGGCGGCTCCCCCTGACTATGTACTGGGGCGCTACAGGTACTACAGGTAGTACCTGTAGCGCCCCACCAAAAAGAGTGTTGTATTGGTACACCACTGTGGCATCGACAATGCCGCTAGTGCTGTATACCAGTATACCAAATATATGGAGGAGCTATTTTCTCTCCACACAGAAGAAGCAAAAGTGTTTCTGTAAACAATCCTGTTAGAATTATTATGGAATATTCTATATGTGTTGTAAGCATTTTTCAATAAGTAGTAAGGCTATAAATCAAGTCATGGGAACATGGACTTTTTCCTCCACATTCGACTCCTCAAGGCCCAAAGAAAAGAGGACACAGTGTTACGGACACTTCTCCCGGCAGGACCCAATGAGACTGTTATGACGAGACTCCAGCAGCAGATTTGAAAATACGGCTTTGCTTACATTATAATACTGCTTTGTTTACATTATAATCCTGCTTGGTTTACTTAAGAATGCTTTGTTTACATTATAATCCTGCTTGGTTTACTTTAGAATGCTTTGTTTACATTATAATACTACTTTGTTTACCTTATAATGAAAATATTATGCAATTCCTCACACCATTGTTTTGGGGGTTCTCACACCATTTCATTTCTCAGACTGTTGTTTTTCTAAACCAGCGAGGGTGTTATTGTACTGATTACATAAACATGTTTTTCGAATGTCGCGATTAAATACAATGATTCAGTTACTGCAATTCAGAATGCATTGTGGACTGAGACGACGTCACAAGGCATCTCCTTCGAAGTTGTAAGCAGCTATGTTGAAGGATGTTTTTCCTTTTTTAATTAAATATTACTAATAATGATTTAAAAGGTTTGAATCATTATTCCAACAAATCCCTAAACCCAGACCGCTGTTGCAGCGCAATGTTGACAGCTTTGGATTCCAGTGGCATGCACCAGCTCCATGGGAATAATGATATTATCTCACATGATGCCAAATGTGTTCTTTTGTGTGCACGGATGACTCAAAAAACAAACTAGCGGATAAAGTGAAACTAAAAATTTCAGTGGTACTACCTGTAGTACCTGTAGCGCCCCACCAAAAAGAGTGTTGTATTGGTACACCACTGTGGCACCGACCATGCCGCTAGTGCTGCTTTAAACGTTGTTTTTTAGTTAGACTCCTTTGCGCATGCATATTCTCATTGATACTATTGTGGAATATTGTGGTGCCCGTTAGTCTCGATATCACCTATTGTTTTCCACACCACTGTGGCACCAACACTACCTGGTAGTGTTGGTGCCACAGTGAGGTGGAAATGTGATATTCCTATTGGTGCATTCAGGACTCAACACTCTTACTTGCGGGTTCCACATTTTAGCTTACAGGTTAGTGAAGAGCCATTTTGCAGCCATCAAAGTAGACATAGATGGCTTGCGAACCAGAGGTTCCCAAGCCCTGGATTATATATCACCCATTTCCATAAGCTTGTCGACCAGGAATGTTGTATGTTTTAGTACTTTACCTGTGATGTTTAGTTGCACAGGGAAGTCGGGAACTGTTTAACTTCGAGCCCTGGTAATTATTGCCATGTAAGGTACACATCGTGAGTGATTTTTTGACAAATGTCTTGCTCCTCGTAAATGATTGGCTATTCTGTTGAGAGAAAGTTCAGAAAGTACTGCTTGTTATGAAAACGTGGAGAGTTCAGACTAAAGGGGCTTGTCACATAGTGAAGGCATGCAGACGTGAAAATAGGATGGACCCAAACGCAGGGAAACAGAGATGCCAGGAACAGTGGTATACCCAACGGGGTTTAAGTACAGAGACAAAAATGAACCGAAAGCCATACATACCTGGAACGCACACCTAACACTGATGTGACAATGACCAGGATGCAGCAAGAACTGAATAAACAAAGAGCACTTAAATACACAGACATGGGTTAACAAGATATTGAGAACAGGTGAGCGCCATGGATAATCAGGATACATTACACAGAAAAGGCAAAACTAAACCAATATCATATACCAAAAGCACATAAATCTAACAGTTTGCGACTGTACTGTCTAACTTATAACTATGCCTTTTCTTGCTACTGTCACAATGAAATTTCCCAAATAAGGGATGAATAAAGTTATCCAATCCAAACCACACGCCCAAAAGCAAAATCAGAAAAGCCTCAAGGCATGGGGGCTAAGAAAGGAGTCTTGAGGGCATGAACTTAGTTCACCAGGGACCAGTCTTGATGGGCTCCAGGACGGCCCACGAGGAAGTCAGAGGAAGCTGAAGCAACAGTGTTTCACTGTCAGAGGGAGCTAAACCGGTGCCACCCTCGGTGCCGTACGGAGTCAAAGTGGCGCAGTCCTCGCTAGCGAGGGGGTCTGAAGCGACTCACGCTCCTGCCGACGGAGAGAGCTCAAGTAACGCAGTCCTTGCCACTGAAGGGAGTTGAAGTGTCCCAGTCCTAGCCACCGGAGGGGTCTGAAGCTGCTCGGCACTTGCTGTCGGAGGGAGCTGAAGTGAAGCAGTCCTTACCACCAAAGGGATTGAAAGTGGCACAGTCTTTGCCACCAGAGAGGCGAGAAGGGGCTCGGCACTCGCTGCTGGAGGGGGCTGACGCAACACAGTTCTTATTGCTGAAGGTACTCGAAATGGCGCAGTTCTTGCCACAGGAGGGGGCAGAAGCAGCCCGACACTCGCTGCCGTAGGGAGCTGCAGCAACCCAGTCCTTCCCGCAGAAGGGAGTCAAAGCGGTGCAGTCCTCACCCCCAGTCCTCACTGACGTGACAGTGACAAGGACACAACAATAAATTAACAAGCAAAGGGGACTGAAGTACACAGACATGGGTTAACGAGACATTGAGAACAGTTGGATGACACAGAAGGCAAACTGAAAGCCTGAGACACAGGGGAGGTGACAACAGGTGAACGCAATGGACAAGCTGTCTCCCCGGTCAAACAGTCAAGACTAAACCAATACCAAACACCAAAAGCACATAAACCTAAGTGGGCTTTTGTAGTTCAGTATCACTTATCAGATAGATAGATGCAGAGATATTTGCTAGTTTCTGTTTCAGATGTAGCGATATGTGCTAAACAAGCACAATTTAATACCCTTATCATGGCCAATATGAATCTTTCCACTATTTAGATTTAATGTTTCTAATAAATTAATTTCTTAAGTGATATATTAGTGGTACTATTATGTCTGAGTCCTGCGTTTTTTAATAAAGGATGTTTCCTATTTTTTCATCGCTACAGAGTCATTATACACGAGCCCAAGCTAACAGCCCCCGTCCAATCATGTTATCATCGGGACCCAGCCCAAAGGGTTCACAAGGGACACTGGCCTCCCAACAGCAAAGTCAATCACTGCAAAGCCAGCAAATATCCAGCCAATCGCACCATTCTCCCTCAGGCAGTGTGCGGGAACAGAAAGAACACCGCAATTCTCGTTCATCCCGGAGAAAAGGATCAGATAGCAGCATTGCAGAGGAGGACAGGAGAGAAGAACCTGCCAACAAAGGTAAGGCTTTGACTACTTTTTTTGCTCCTCTAAAGTCACTGTTGGCACATCAAAAGGAATAACCAAATTAAATAGTATTTTTTTTACCCTACATTCAGAGATGAAACAAATACTAGTTGATTGATCAATTTTCCCAATAATCCCTCATGATCATAGTTCTAGTTGTCAATCACATGTTGTATATATGAGTTACCAACACAGATACCTTAAATAAAACAACATTTGGTGGTTCTGTACAGCAAACGTTGCCTTAAACATGTAGAAACATTTGATCAGAAATTATACAGGGCGGACCGTTACTTGCAAAATATGAAAGTCTATTCTGAAATGTCTAACAAAAGCACATGTGCGATGCATGTTTATCTGAAAAGGCACCCAAAAATATTCATCAAACAAATCCTCATTTTTGCCCTGCGATCGGCGGGCAACTGATACAGGGCGTCCCCTGCCTCTGGCTCGACCTCAGCTGGGATAGGCTCCAGTACCCCCCACGACCGTAGTGAGGATAAAGCGGTTCAGAAAATGAATGAATGAATGAATGAATCCTCATTTAAACTCAGCAAATTCAGAAGACGTTCTCCAAGAGTGAAAAGATAAGACATATAGTAGCTTCTTCTACTCTGCATGCAAGATATAGTCTATCAAAGAACTAATAGTTAGAATGAACAGTTAATGGCACCCAAGAAAACACCGACGTGTTCAATTGTCAGCCTTACTTGCACAATCGCAGGCTGGTAATACACTCCCGACTGGCACATTTTCTCTCATTCCATAAATCTCAAATCTCAAGCACCTTCTGAGTATCGTGGACGCTTAGCTCTTATTAGAAAAAAAGATAATAAAAAAACAACTTGCACACATCCCTTCCTCAAAACACTGCTAGGTTTGAATTGCTCTTCCTGTTTTCTGTTTGTTTGTGTTTTTTTCTACATAATTATTATATGCGGCCCGGTGGGGCGAGTGGTTAGCGCGTCAGCCTCACAGCTCTGGGGTCCTGGGTTCAAATCCAGGTCACGTCCACCTGTGTGGAGTTTGCATGTTCTCCCTGCGTGGGTTTCCTTCGGGTACTCCGGTTTCCTCGCACATTCCAAAAACACATGGTAGGCTCATACCTGTCAACCTCTGCCGATAACTGCCCTTATAAATGATTATGATTCCCCTTAAAAAACCCCAAAAAACCTTACAAACACCGTACGACTCGTACGGTGTTTGTAAGGTTTTTTGGGGGTTTGTAAGGGGAATCATAATCATTTATAAGGGCAGTTATCGGCAGAGGTTGACAGGTATGTAGGCTGATTGGACACTCTAAATTGCACCTAGGTATGGGTGTGAGTTTGCATGGTTGTTTGTCTCCTTGTGCGCTGCGATTGGCTGGCCACCCATTCAGGGTGTCACCTGCCTCTGGCCCGAAGTCAGCTGGGATAGGCTCCAGCACCCCCACGATCCTAATGAGGATGAAGCGGTTCAGAAAATTAGATGAGATAATTATTATATTTAAAGCTCCTAACAAATAATATTGTTTTTTTTCTCCGTCCACTTTTTTGATGCATTGGACAGGACATGCACCGTTCCAACCTTGAAATGTCAACTTCCAATTCATTTTGACAATCGCTTATTCGTTTGTTTGTACTTTTTTTATGTTTGTCACTCTAAAGTTAGATCAGGCACACAAAAAATCCGGTGTAACTCAACACTTCTACTATGCCAGGGGTGGGCAAATAATTCCACAAAGCGCCGCAGTGGGTGCAGGTTTTCGTTCCAAACCATAAGTGGAAACTTTTCCACCAATCTTGTATGTTAGATATACGTACAATCAATCAGTGGATTGCAGTCAGATGCTTTTTCTTTCAGCAGAAATTGACTTGGTTAAAGTGTCTGTGTTGAATCGTTTGGAACAAAATAAATGGCCCTCGAGGAACTAAAATCCACCTCCGCTCAGTGGTATGAAATTATTCTGAAACTTTTTTTCTTATTTTGCAGACTCTAAGTCAAAGGCCCAACAGGCAATAAACAAACGTAGGAAGCGTGAGGATGATGATAACGCAAGTCTTAAGAGACTGAAGACAGACATGACATCTGACTTCTCAGAGAGCAGTGACTCTGAAAACACACACAAGAGGATGCCCCATTCGTCATGTTCCTCTTTTTCATCCTCATCGTCATCCTCTTCATCCTCCTCCTCAGAGCCAAACTCTGAGAATGAATTAAAGACTCGGAGTAGTGATGTAAAGTCAAATGTTTTGAAAGTAGAGGATGAGGAACAGACACTCATCGAGGCCACCAAAATGAACAATTCCTCATCCCAAATCGGTTGCGTCTCCCTGTGGTCGGAGCTTCAAGCTACAGAGGACATCAAAAAAGCTGTTAAGGAAACAAGAAGAATAATCACCAAGGAGGAGGAGGAATTGGTGGCAGTGACGCAGATAACCCAATCTCAACGGCAACAGATGCCTCTGATTTCTGACACTATCCAAGCTAACATAAAGGAAAGTAACAAGAACGCTGTGAAAGGTAAATTACATTCATACTGTCAGTTACACAATGATCATTAGCTATTGATCACTTTTAATCTTTTTTTTATAGCCTCATCGCGATGTGAGACGCCCTCCTTGTCCGATCTCCATGGCAGTGGCGTGATTGATGTCACAGATGATGCCCAGGCCACCGTTCATCAAGAAAGTTCAGAGGCTGTGTCAGCTCTGCTTGCCTCCCAAAACGCAGAGTCAACAGCCCTCTCACCTTACCTCACTTTGCATCTATCCCCTGTCGCCTCACCCCCCATACCTCCTTCACCATCAGAAGGTGGCCGAAGAACTGATATTGATCCTGCAATGCAGCAGGCTTCAATAGGAGGTGGGATGACCGCTGGCATGAATTTAAATGACAAAGTAGAGTTTGCTTCTTCAGAGATTATCAGGTGAGATAAGAATGAAATATGTTTTAGTTCTTTTTAAAACGTATCATACTGTTAATGGCGTGTGCCGGCGGCTGAGTGCATTATAGGCTGATTGGACACTCTAAATTCCCCCTAGGTATGAGTGTGAGTGTGAATGATTGTCCGTCTCCTTGTGCCCTGCGATCGGCTGGCCGATTCAGGTGTTCCCCGCCTTCCCATGTCAGCTGGGATAGACTCCAGCACCCCCCACGACCCTTGTGAGAAAAAAATACAAACTTTTCTGGCCCTCCATGAAAAAGTAATTGCCCCCCTTTGTTAAATCACAAGATACCTGGGACTAATCACAAATGTAGGAAAGCTGAGTTCAATTTCACAGGCCACACCCACACCTGATTACCACCACATGGGTTGAATTAAGAAAACACTTAATAAAATGTGTCAGACAAAGTGAAGTAGGCTACAAGATCAGAGCATCATGCCACGATCCAAAGAAATTCAAGAAGACATGCGAAAAAAAGGGATGGACATCTATCAGTCTGGAAAAGGTTATAAAGACATTCCCAAGGCTTTGGGGCTCTAGCAAACGACTGTCAGTCATTATCCACAAATGGAGAGAACTGGGAACAGCTAAATTACTCAGAGTGCGACGAAGACTCATCCTGGAGGTCACAAAAGAACTGCAGGCCTCGCTGGTCTCAGTGAAGGTCAATATGCATGACTACTAAAAGAAAAACACTGGCCAAAGCTGGTATATATGGCAGAGCTCTAGGGCAAAAACCATTGCTTTCCAAAAAGAATATAAAGTCTCGTCTTACGTTTGCCAAAAAACATCTTGATGATCCTCCACACTTTTGGAAGAACATTCTCTGGACTGATGAGTCAAAAGTTGAACTTATTGGAAGGTGTACGGCCCTTTACATTTGTGGAAAAAATGGCACGGCATTCCATCAAAAGAACACGATACCAACAGTTAAGCTTGGTGGTGGCAGTGTGATGATCTGGGGCTGCTTTTCTGCCTCAGGACCAGGACAAAGTCCTGTCATTGATGGAATTCTGCTTTCTACCAGCAAGTTTTGAAGGAGAATGTCCGGCCCTCAGTTCTTGCGCTAGAACACGAGCGCTGTTGGAGCATGAGAAAGATCCGAAGCACACCAGCAGGTTCACCTCTGAATGACAAAAAAAAAGTTAAGATTTTAGAGTAGCCAGGTCAAAGTCTGGATTTAAATCCGATTGAAATGCTGTGGTATGATCTGTTTTTTTCTGCCTTGGTAAATATAATCATCATTTAGAAACTGCATTTTCTATTTCCTTGGGTTGTTTCTATGTCATACTAAAATTGGTTTGGTGATCTCAAACCTTTGTGTGTGATAAAATCAGGAAGGGGCCAAATACCTATTCACAGCACTGTATAAATATACAGTTGTGGTCAAAACATACTTAGCAACCTCTGCCGATAACTGCCCTTATAAATGATTATGATTCCCCTTACAAACCCCAAAAAAACCTTACAAACACTGTACGACTCGTACGGTGTTTGTAAGGTTTTTTGGGGGTTGTAAGGGGAATCATAATCATTTATAAGGGCAGTTATCGGCAGAGGTTGACAGGTATGTCAAAAGTTTACATACACTTGTGAAGAACATAATGTCAAGGCTCTCTTGAGTTTCCAGTTATTTCTACAACTCTGATTTTTCTCTGATAGTGATTGGAACAGATACTTCTTTGTCACAAAAAAACATTCATGAAGTTTGGTTCTTTTATGACTTTATTATGGGTTAACAGAAAAAGTGATCAAATCTGCTGGGTCAAAAATATACATACAGCAACACGAATTAGCAATTTTGGTGACTTAGAAAGTTGTGTCAGTGAAATGAGCTTCATAGCATGGCATCTTAACTTCTTGTGAGTGATTATGAGTGACTACAGCTGGTGACTTCTCTAAGGCCATTTAAATAGGGCTCATTAGATGCAAATGCCCACCAACGCTACAATGGGAAAGTCAAAGGAGCTCAGCATGGATCTGAAAAAGCGAATCCTTGACTTGAACAAGTCAGGAAAGTCACTTGGAGCCATTTCAAAGCAACTGCAGGTCCCAAGAGCAACAGTGCAAACAATCGTTTGTTAGTATAAAGTGCATGGCACTGTTTTGTCACTGCCACGATCAGGAGGAAAACGAAAGCTATCACCTGCTGCTGAGAGAAAATTGGTCAGGAGGGTGACGATTTAACCGAGAATCACCAAAAAGCAGATCTGCCAAGAATTAGAAGCTGCTGGAACACAGGTGTCAGTGTCCATAGTCAAGCGTGTTTTGCATCTCCATAGACTGAGAGGCTGCCGTGCAAGAAGGAAGCCCTTGCTCCAAAAGCGGCACCTTAAGGCTGGACTGAAGTTTGGTGCTGATCACATGGACAAAGATAAGACCTTCTGGAGGAAAGTTGTGTGGTCAGACGAAACAAAAATCGCGCTGTTTGGCCACAATGCCCAGCAATATGTTTGGAAGAGAAAAGGTGAGGCCTTTAACCCCAAGTACACCATGCCTACCGTCAAGCACGTGGTGGTAGTATTATGCTTTGGGGCTGTTTTGCTACCAATGGAACTGGTGCTTTACAGAGAGTAAATGGGATAATGAAGAAGGAGGATTACCTTCAAATTCTTCAAGATAACCTAAAGCAGGGGTCTCGAACTCAAATTACCTGGGGGCCGCTAGAGGCCGAGTCTGGGTGAGACTGGGCCGCATCAGGATTTCCACAAGAAAAGCACTGATAAAACATTCCAACGTTATCAAATATCTTTATTTTTTAACAAAAAATAATGAATTAAATAAATTAACTTAAAGATGAATAAAAAATAAATCAATCAGTAATACAAAACCAAATAATACTAATGAGCATACAGTAGATATACACTGGCTGGCTAAGTAGAGAAAATGAATTATTTTTATTCCGTTTCAAATGTCTGTATTAACAGCTCTTTAACCTTTAACTTTCTGAACTTGAATGGAACATTGAACATGAAATATTCTGAACACGGCTTCTCTTGCCTACTCCTTGCTGCTAGAGACCTGGCAGCGCTTCTCACATAGCTGAGTCACATTTGGCTTGAGGGAGGAAGCAGTGGAGACCCTCAGTAGAGCTTGAAGATGCTCATCAGTAAGTCTGGACCTGTACTTGGACTTATTGAAGTTCAAGGTGGAGAAGAGCTTCTCACACAAGTATGTGCTCCCAAAAAGGCACATGGTCCGCTTGAACCTTCGGGAAAGTTCAGGGAAGCTGGGGGTCAACTCTCTCAAAAATTGCCCAAGCTTGTCTGCTTCTCAACTCACCTCCCTGAACTTGGCTTTGAGTGCAGAGTTGCACTGCAGGTCAATGAGCTCCATTTGAAGCTCAGGAGGGGCATCTTGCACATGAAAGGAGAAGGGGTCCGCAAAAATTTGAAATGTGGCTTTGTGTGTCTTGAAGTCTGCAAATCTGTGATCAAATTCCTCCTGTAGCTTCGAAATGGCCTCAACATACTTCTCACCACTGAATGGTGTGCCTGCATCCACGAGAGCCTTGCATGCTGGGAAATGGCAAAGGTTTGTCTGAGAGAGCTGGGCTTTCCATAACACAAGTTTAGTGCAGAATGCTCTCACGTTGTCATAGGCAGCACTGACAAGTTGCCCCTGGCCTTGTAGCTTCTTGTTCAGTACATTAAGCTCATGTGTGATATCAACAAGAAAAGCCAAGTCCATGAGCCATTTGGGATCACTTAGCACAGGATCAATCAACTCACAAACGGTGTAGCTAGCTTTGACTGCTGCATTACTGTCTTTGGTAGCCTTCTTGAAGAGATCCTGTTGCCTCAGAAGACGTGTTTTAAGACTGGCAACCTGGTTGGCTCTCTCATCTCCCTGGTATTTTTCGTACTCCTCAGCATGTCTCGTAGTACAATTACGTTTCAAATTGTATTCCTTGTGCACCGCAACTTTTTCAGTGTAAATGAGACACGTCGGGGTGCCCCTGTGTTCAACAAAGAAATATTGCACTCCCCACTTTTCTTGAAACTGTCTGTGCTCATCACCGACCTTTCTCTTCACGGCAGGCTTTGAAAGAGACATCTCTGGGGCTCTGTAATATGTTTTTCCAGTTGGAATGAGTCTCGGGTTTATCTTTCACATTCAGTCGCGCGGGTTTGTGGCGCATGTGCACTTTCGCTCTCCGTTTCAATTGCGGAGATGGCTACAGACACTGACACAGGCTGGATCACGGATCATAGCGCCTCATTCAGTTCTATGCTGAGAGCAGCGGAGGAGTGTGCGCGCCGAGTGGAGTGATCGGCCTCACGGCTTCTCCTCCGCCCAGCTGATTGGAGGAATGAATGAGTGAGTGAGCGAGGCACTGGACAGCCCGGCCGATGTCCCGCCCTCCAGAGCCGTATACCTCACCGTGATTGGTTCATTCAGCTCCGAACCAAAGTTCCCTCTAATTTTTTGTTGGTCTGAGCAGAAAGACAACCTCCCTGAGCGCACTGAGTACCAGTGTGAGCGACATCATCGGTACTCGGATGATTCGCCTAAAGACGTTTCGCCGACGGACGTTTGACAGACGGGCAAGTCGCCGAATGGACGTTCCACCGAACGTTCATTCGGCCGAACGGAGGTTTCGCCGAAACGGGATTCGAACGCTCGCCCCGCCGGATCGTGTGTGTACAAGTTTTTCAACCTCGGCCCGCGGGCCATATACGGCCCGTTAGGATTTTTAATCCGGCCCGCCGCCGGTGTTGTCCAAATTATAGTAAAAATCAATGTTCGTCTACCATCAATGGCAGTCCGGGAGTAAGCACTCTTGGGCAGGCAGATGTAGCAGAACCGAGCCGTAAAATGACAGCAATCGGGTCAAATCCATCCTAAAACAGCATTTAATGATTAAATACAAATACTGGATGATATCGCGATGGAGGCAAAAAAACGTCTATAGACGTCCATTCGCCAAACGGCTCAAAATGCTCTCAAATTCGGTCAAATCCAGCTGAAAACAGCGTTTAATGATTAAATACAAATACTAGTATTTGTATTTAATCATTAAACTAACAAATACTAGTACGACCTGTCCGTCTGTCAAACGTCCGTCGGCGAAACGTCTTTAGGCGAATCATCCGGTCACGACATCATCATTGCTCGCTATCGGCACACCAGTATCACACCTGCCACAAGCAGGTGCATGTCAATGTTCCCTCAAATTTTTCATGTAAAACATGCTGTAAAACAAGAAAAACATGAGTGGACAGAGCTACTGCCACTGGCTGCCACTTAAACGGCGCCATCATGGGGAAAGGGGTAAAAAAAAAAAAAAAAAAAAAAAATTAAAAAAAAAAAAATCGATCTTTCATATTAAGACGGGGGCCGCAAATTATCGTCCCGAGGGCCGCAGTTGGCCCGCGGGCCGCAAGTTTGAGACCCCTGACCTAAAGTCATCAGCCTGAAGATTGGTTCTTGGGCGCAGTTGGGTGTTCTAACAGGACAATGACCCCAAACACACATAAAAGTGGTAATTGAATGGCTAAATCAGGCTAGAATTAAGGTTTTCAAATGGCCTTCCCAAAGTTCTGACTTAAACCCCATTGAGAACTTGTGGACAATGCTGAAGAAATAAGTCCTTGTCAGAAAGCCATCAAATTTAACTGAACTGCACCAATTCTGTCAAGAGGAGTGGTCAAAGACTCAACGAGAAGCTTGCCTGAAGCTTGTGGATGGCTACCAAAAGCGCCTAATGGAAGTGAAAATGGCCAAGGGACATGTTACCAAATATTAGCGCTGCTGTATGTATATTTTTGACCCAGCATATTTGATCACTTTTTTCTGTTCACCCATAATAAAGTTATAAAAGAACCAAACTTCATGAATGTTTTTGTGACAAAGAAGTATCTGTTCCAATTCGGATCAGCTTGGTATAGTGATTCTGCATATTTTCAACCTCAGCCTCAGTCTGCAGAAGGTCCCCACCTTGTGGAAAACTTCCTGCGTGGTCCCAGTTCCTAAGACTGCGTACCCCAGGGAGCCAAACCACTTCAGGCCGGTAGCATTAACCTCTCACCTGATCAAGACATTGGAGAGAATCATCCTCAATCACCTCAGCCCCCTGATGAATGCAGAGCTGGACCCTCTGCAGTTCGCCTATCGTCCAGGCATTGGTGTGGAAGATGCTACCACCTACCTGATGCACAGGTCTCTTTCACACCTGGAGAACGCGGGAAGCACGCTGAGAATGATGTTTTTTGACCTCTCCAGTGCGTTCAACACCATTCAGCCGGTTCTACTGAGAGGGAAACTGGAAGAGGCTGGAGTAAGGAACCACCTAGCCGCATGGATCATCGACTTCCTCACTGACAGACATCAATATGTGAGACTCCAGGACTGTACGTCTGATGTGGTAGCTTGCAGCACGGGGGCCCCACAAGGCACAGTGCTCTCTCCACTCCTCTTCTCCCTCTACACATCGGACTTTAAACATAATACAGACACCTGCCACCTCCAGAAGTTCTCTGACGACACCGCTATTGTTGGACGAGTGACGGACGGGAACGACCTGGAGTACAGGGGAGTCATCACAGCCTTTGTTGACTGGTGTAGGCAAAACCACCTCTACATCAACACCAGTAAGACAAAGGAAATGGTCATCGATTTTCGGAGGAATCCTCAACAGACCACTCAGGTGAACATCCAGGGTACAGACATTGAAATCGTGGAGAATTTTAAGTACCTGGGTGTTCACCTCAACAACAAACTAGACTGGTCCACAAACACAGATGCCCTGTACAAAAGGGGCCAGAGCCGCCTCTACCTACTGAGGAGTCTACGGTCCTTTGGAGTGTGCAGGACACTGCTGAGGACTTTCTACGACACTGTGGTGGCCTCTACAGTGTTTTATGCAGTGCTTTGTTGGGGATGCGGGAGCACGGAGAGGGACAGGAACAGGCTGAATAAGCTGGTCAGGAGGGCCAGCTCTGTTCTGGGCTGTCCTCTGGGCTGTCCTCTGGGCTGTCCTCTGGGCTCTGTGGAGGAAGTCGGAGAGCGGAGAATGCTGACCAGGATGATGTCCATCATAGACAGCACCTCCCACCCCCTGCATGAGTCTGTGGAGTCCCTCCGAAGCTCCTTTAGCAATAGACTGCGGCACCCTCATTGCAGGAAGGAGCGCTTCCGCAGATCCTTCCTCCCATCAGCTGTCAGGCTCTTTAACAAAAAAATGGCTGAGTGTTAAGACCTACCGTATGCATGCATGTACATTTATGTGTATGTATGTATATATGTGCTAAGCAACACGCTTATTTAATTATATATTTATTCATGTATTTACTTCTTGACCTACTTATTACCTATCTATTTATGTCTAAAATGCCTTTCCTATTCCTGCATCCTCACCCTCTTGCCACTGGAACAACGAAATTTCGCGAATACGGGATGAATAAAGTTATCCAATCCAATCCAATCCAAAATTACTCGATAAGCGAAAAATCAGCGTTGTAGAAATAACTGGAAACTCAAGAGAGCCATGACATTATGTTCTTCACAAGCGTATGTAAACTTTTGACCACAACTGTATGTGTGTGTATATATATATATATATATATATATATGTATGTATATATGGTATATATATGTATGTATATGTATATATATATATGTATATATGTGTGTATATATATATATATATATATATATATATATATATATATATATATATACATGTACATATATTAGATATATAGGTAGTATATGTAAAATAATACATTTTAAATGTTGCTTATATTTTTCCAGATCTGCTTCATCGCTGGCTGATAACATAATGCTGGTGGACAAAGAAAAAACAGTCATTTCTGAATCTATTCCACATCAACAGCAGCAAATGCAGCAACAACAACACTACACGCATGTCCAGTCTGGCATCAAAAGTCCATTATTATCTGAGGACCAAACTAAACAGCAACAGCCACACCCTGAAAAGATGAACAGAGTCCATCTCGCTGACCTGGCAAAATCCAAAGTGGACACTGACCCAGACCCCCTTGACTCCATTAAACAAAAATCCCATCACTCTAACAACTCTCAGAGCCATCCGTACTCCACCACGAGTCCATCAAGCCATTTCAAGTCTAAGACCCATGTAGGCCTTATGGATACCTCAAAACCTAAACCCAATACCTCTCCAGAGGTCTCTAAACATAAAGTCCCAAAATATTCTAATACCTCATCCCCTCCATCAGGTTGTTTGTCCAGTAAATTAGAAACAAATGAACCTCCTCGATCTGGTTTTAAGCCAATACCATCTCACACCGAGTCAGGTAGGGGAAGTACTATTTGCAGCACAAAGAGTCCTCTAATTATCGATAAGAATGAGACCTTCACTATTTACAGAGACCCATCTTTGATCTGTTCTGACAATGAAAACTCTTCCACAGCCACCGTCTCCTCTACCCATGTGGCGGCGTATCTCCATCCTCACCTACACAGCCTTCACGCGCCATCTCCTATCTCCCCTTGCCTCACCCCTTTGTCCCACCCACACGCTCCCTCTCACCTCTTAGCTCCACCTCATACATCTGCCTTAGCTCATCCACACCTTTTACCCCATGGAGTTCTCTCAACTATGCCCCCTCCTCACACAGCATCTCTCCTGGGGGGGCACCCGCAGCGGGACTCCCCTGGAGGTTTAGGTCATCTTGCCCTGCCTCACCTTGGAGCTGCACACCAACAGCAATTTGTCCAGGTTTGCCTCAGCTGCCAGAGATTTTACATTATTTTTCTACATACCATTTTATTTGTCACCTGAAACCACTTTGATTGTTTTCAGGGTCAGGTACCCCCACCTCCACACATACTCACCCAGCCTCATACTGGAGCAGCAGGTTTGGGCCTCTACCCAATCATTTGGCAGTATCCAAATGGAGCACCAAGTTCCTACCAACAAGGCCTTAACCTACCATCCACAGCTAAATGGGTTCATTCTGAAAATCCAGTTGCTGTTAATTCTGAGGCATCTCTCCGGAAGGTATGCATTTCCTGTATCTTATTTTATTTTGAAATTGTCACGGATGCATTGCTTCTTGCTTTGCAATTTCACTACACTATGCTGGGCTCACATTGGCTGCATCACAACAACAACTCTCCATGTTTCAACATTCTCTTATGTCCTTTTGAGCACTGTTCGCTGTTGTGTGCTTGGACTTAATTGACATGGATTGGGAGGGGGTGACCAGCCGTACCCTTAATGTTGCTTGAAGGAAGCTGTGGCCGAGTGCCTTCAACGGACTCAAAGTTGAGCCTCAACATGAACCGCAGCCTGTGGTGTGCGAAATTATGTCATTGGGTCCGGGGGTCCAGTAGTCAGTGAAAAATGCCAGAGAAATCATAAAACGTTAATGAAAAAAATTAAAAGTTCAATTTATGTTGCTTTGAATTCTTAATTTTAAGTTTATTAGATGTGCGTTCGTGTGCTCTCTGTCTCTGTTGCCGAACATTAGCTTCCTGGCACTTGTGCACCTGCACTTCAACACGTATAGTTGTTGCATGATTTATATTCATTTTAATGGTATATTAAATAATTTTATTGTCCTTTTCTCTCATTTTTGTATGTTTCTCACGTATTTCCTACAAATTTGCGACACTTTGATCAATGTTAAAGGGTTTATATGGAAGTTTTGTGAGGACCATGGAACAAATGAGATAATTTACATGTGAATTACTGCTCTACTTACAAAAATTGAACTTACAAAAAAAGTTCTGGAACCAATTGATAGAGGTACAACTACTATGTGTGTCATGAGATGTGAGTGACCAAACCTTTTAGATAAGAGCTGGCAATCTGACTTTTTTTTGCTTCTATTTACAAACAAACTTTTTATTCTACAGTGGTACCTCTACATACAATTTTTTTAGGTGACAAAACCCGTTGATATGCAGACTACTGTTTCAATATACGAAAACAAGATCATCAAAATAAAATCAAACATCCCCAAAACAAAAATACATTATCTGCATCCGTTGTTTTATTTTGAAATTGTCGCAGTACAGCTGCGTCCCGCTTACTATGTAACTGACACTTAGCTGGCCTCCCATTGGCTGTCTACCAACACCTTTCTGGCATCCTATTATCTGTCTCCCAACAACAACTCTCCATACTCGAAGAGTATTTTTTGTACTTTTGACCCCTGTTTGTTGTCACGAAGTTCTAACAGGGTTCCCCCCTACTTTTTCTCGTATGGTTAAAGCAGCTTTGTTCTTTATTTAAAATTACTGATGCGAATGAAATGAAGAAGCGGCCTGATTATCCATCAAAGAAAAATAGGACATGTTAAAAAATCAGAAAGTGGCATTAAGTTGACTGATATCGCAAGGCAATATGGCCGTAACCCATCTACTATTGTGACGATATTAAAGCAGAAGGAAGCATTAAAGTGACAACTTCTTTGCATGGCCTCTCTGTGATTTCAAAAATGAGGTTGTCACTGAATGACGAGATGGAGATACAGTTTTTTCTTTGGACTGGGGAGACAGTTATTGCAGAAGATACAGTGACAGAGTCGATTATTTCCGAAAAAAAACAGCACTGAAGGGGACCGTGAACCCAAACAGTTTAAATGCAGTGGCAATGAATAAAAAGGATGAAGACTTATATGGTTTTCATTGTTTTTCTGTTGTATGATTGTTTTTCACATTTAAGTTTAATTTAATGTTAAGTTATTTTGAATGTCTAATTTGAAGTCATTTGGATGCATGTTTGTGTGTGCAACTGCACAAATAGAAAATGTGTTTGCATGTTTTTATTCCTTTTATAACATATAATAAATAATTTTCAGATTATTTTCTCTCATTTTTGTGTCTCTCACATTTTTCATTTAAAATTGGGATGCTTTGATCATTTTAAAGGGTTTATTTCATGGCTGTGTTAATGACCGTGCAACAAATTCTAGAATTTAAATGTAAAATGCTGCTCTTCCTACGAAAAATTCAATTTACGAAACAAGTTTGGAAACCAATTAATTTTGTAAATAGAGGTACCTTTGTACTAGTGAACTACATTGCTTTGACTTCACAATTAGCAAATAAGAAACCATCTATCAAAAAAGAGAATCTTTCAAACAGTTAAATCTCACTCCAAGGTGAATTTAATTTTCTGACAAGTTAAATTATATCTCATGCCACCGCTGTATTGTAAACAGTATCATAAACAACTCAATAATGTTAGCTATGGTTTATTGTAAAAAATCAATAAATACATAAAAACAGTATAACTTGCTGTTACCAGTCGTATTGTTTTAGGTGTTTGCTATTTTAGACTAATTGAATTAATTGCATTAGCATGCCAAACTTTTTTGTTATAATTCTCACATCCAAATGACTATGAATGATTAATGATTGTGAATGAACTCCCTTGTTCAGAATTTTATAATACCCTTTTCATATTCAGAACACAACCAGCCCATGGTTGCATCAAGCTGTTGGTAGTGCAAGTGACAGTTTGGGTTTGCTGAGTCACGTTCCTGTCAGACCAGCCAGTGCTGATGCCCACTACCCCTCTGTTAAAATCAACACACATTCTAGCCCACCTTTGTCAAAGATCGTTGTGGACATTCTTAAAGAGTGAGTGGATTCATTCAAATTTCTTTATTTCTATTTTTGCTTTTGTGATGCCTTGATGGCGCAAACTAAGGCCTTGAGAAACATATTTGGTAATTTAAAATAGCATAAAAAGGCTTTTATAATAGATGTTTTGTTTGTAGAGACGTGGACAAGAGAAGCTTCATGGATCCAATGAGAACGTTGACACTGGCCCAGTTTAAACAGGAACCAGCAGACAGTATGATCATCACTGCGAAAGATGCCCAGCACTTCTTGGACATCCAAAGCAAGGGTCACCTGTCTAATGCGCAAGTATGCTACAATTCTTTTCAGGCATTTTCACTTATCCACACAATACAAGTTAGATTAAATTTTTTATATATATATATATATATATATATATATATATATATATATATATACACATACATATATATACATATATATATATATATATAAATATATATATATATATATATATATATACATATACATATAAATATATATATATATATATATATATATATATATATATATATATATATATATATATCAGTGGCAGGCGGTGCATTTTCTGGTAGCGCCTTCAACGTATCAATCCAACCCTCAAAAACTATTTTATTGCTATAAAACCTCTACTGCAGCTACAGCTGTGACACATAAAAAATAATCAATAAATTAATGCACAAAAATTGGGTAAAATCCACTTCCTAGCAGCATTTCATGATTAAATACAAATACTGGAGCTTTTCAGACATTAAAACCAGGCCAGGGGGTGATTTTCCCGGGAAAAGACAGCGATGAACGTCAATGGCGTACGGGCAAACATTGCCCGAAAATGGGGTAAAATCCAGCCGAAAACAGCATTTATTGATTAAATACAAATACTGGAGCTTTTTAGACATCAGAACCGGGCCCGGAGTATCATTTCCCCGGTAAAAAGACAGCGATGAACGTTGATATGTCCATACGTGAAATGACAAAAAATGCACTAAAATACTAAAATTAGTTAAAATCCACTTCCTAGCATCATTTATTGATTGAATACAAATACTGGAGCTTTTGAGACATTACAACCAGGCCAGGGGGGTGATTTTTCCCGGGAAAAGACAGCGATGGACGTCAATGGTGAAAGCAGCATTTTGTGATTAAATACAAACACTGGAGCTTAAATACAAACACTGGAGCTTTTTAGATATCAGAACTTGGCCCACAATTGAAATATTATTTAGGAATATAGCCATATTTGTAATTTTACTCACCAAAAATCATTTTTACACAATATCCATCCTCCTTTCTTTCTTCCTTCTTTCCTATCGCCATCGAAGCTAATGATGAAAGTCGAGCCTGTCCTGTCATATTTCCGGCATAGTCCGTTTTGAAAGTGGCATTAAATCAACACAACAATATACTATTTGCTTGTTGAGCTAAGTTAGCGCGCTGAAAGTGCCCCACACACCATTTTCCCGGCTGTAACAGGCTTGCTAGCTTCGGAGTTGACCGCCCTTTCTTAATGATGTCCATTTTTTTCCTGAAAAAGTCCATCTAGAAAATAGCTTTGTGAGCAAACAGAATCTATTTGTTTTTGCTTCTGTCGGCCATAGTGGGTGGAGTTTGCGATCTCGGCTGCCTCGGTACTGCTTTGGCCCGCCTACTAGCCAATCATAGTTTGTGAAAGCAATGACATGTCCCAGCCAGCAAAATGCTAACGCCTATGAAAAATCATTGTGGGGTTGCCAACTCGAAATTTGATTGGTTAAAAGCAACAGTCTAGTTTAATGCAGCAGAGCCCGCAAGAACTGATTGTGAAGGCTTTGAGGCAGATCTGATCTGGCAACAAATAATGGCTGAAATGTGATTGGTTAAATGCTTCAATATGAAAACACACATCTGGAAGCAGTGCAACCAGGGGGAAAAGCAATGAAAGGAAGCTAACAGACAATTTGGAATAATAAGTACGTATTGATGGACAAAATATAATATGATTCAGATATTTCTTAGGCCAGCAGAGAAGGCCTTGAAGGCCCTGACGGCCCGCCACTGATATATATATATATATATATATATATATATATATATATATATATATATATATACATACATATATATATATATATATACACATACATACAGTTGTGGTCAAAAGTTTACATACACTTGTGAAGAACATAATGTCATGGCTCTTTTGAGTTTCCAGTTATTTCTACAACTCTGATTTTCACTTATAGAGTAATTGGAACGATACTTCTTTGTCACAAAAACAGTCATGAAGTTTGGTTCTTTTATGACTTTATTATGGGTGAACAGAAAAACGTGATTGAATCTGCTGGGTCAAAAATATAAATACAGCAGCGCTAATATTTGGTAACATGTCCCTTGGCCATTTTCACTTCAATTAGGCGCTTTTGGTAGCCATCCACAAGCTTCTGGCAAGCTTCTGGTTGAATCTTTGACCACTCCTCTTGACAATTTGGTGCAGTTCAGTTAAGTTTGATGGCTTTCTGTCATGAACTTGTTTCTTCAGCATTGTCCACAAGTTCTCAATGAGGTTTAAGTCAGGACTTTGGGAAGGCCATTCGAAAACCTCAATTCTAGCCTGATTTAGCCATTCCATTAACCACTTTTGATGTGTTCGGGGTCATTGTCCTGTTGGAACAACCAACTGCACCCAAGACCCAATCTTCGGGCTGATGACTTTAGGTTATCTTGAAGAATTTGAAGGTAATCCTCCTTCTTCATTTTCCCATTTACTCTCTGTAACGCACCAGTTCCATTGGAAGCGAAACAGCCCCACAGCATAATACTACCACCACCGTGCTTGACGGTAGTTATGGTGTACTTGGGGTTAAAGGCCTCACCTTTTCTCATGCTGACATATTGCTGGGCATTGTGGCCAAACAGCTCGATTTTTGTTTCGTCTGACCACAGATCTTATCTTTGTCCATGTGATCAGCAGCAAACTTCAGTCGAGCCTTAAGGTGCCGCTTTTGGAGCAAGGGATTCCTTCTTGCACGGCAGCCTCTCAGTTCATGGAGATGCTAAACACGTTTGACTGTGGACACCTGTGTTCCAGCAGCTTCTAATTCTTGGCAGATCAGCTTTTTGGTTATTCTCGGTTGAATCTTCACCCTCCTGACCAATTTTCTCTCAGCAGCAGGTGATAGCTTGCGTTTTCTTCCTGATCGTGACAGTGACAAAACAGTGCCATGGACTTTATACTTACAAACAATTGTTTGCACTGTTGCTCTTGGGACCTGCAGCTGCTTTGAAATGGCTCCAAGTGACTTTCCTGACTTGTTAAAGTCAAGGATTTGCTTTTTCAGATCCATGCTGAGCTCCTTTGTAGCGTTTGTGGGCGTTTGCATCCAATGACCCCTTTTTAAATGGCCTCAGAGAAGTCACCAGCTGTACTCAGTCATAATCACTCGCAAGAAGTTAAGAGGCCATGCTATGAAGCTCATTTCACTGACACAACTTTCTAAGTCACCAAAATTGCTAATTTGTGTTGCTGTATTTATATTTTTGACCCAGCAGATTTGATCACTTTTTCTGTTAACCCATAATAAAGTCATAAAAGAACCAAACTTCATGAATGTTTTTTGTGACAAAGAAGTATCTGTTCCAATCACTCTATCAGAGAAAAATCAGAGTTGTAGAAATAAGTGGAAACTCAAGAGAGCCATGACATTATGTTCTTCACAAGTGTATGTAAACTTCTGACCACAACTGTATGTATATATAAATATATATATATATATATATATACACATATATATATATACACATATATATATATACCTATATATATATATATATACACATACATATATAAACACATATATATACATATATATACACATACATATATATATGTATATATATATATATATATGCATATACATACATACACATACATGCACATGCATATATACGGTTGGATTAACATTCAGCTATTTCTTTTGTTAAAGAGCCTGATGTATGTATAGTGTATATAGTATTATGTATAGTCAAGCTTTAAATAAATTAAAGGTGCGGTATTCCCGAAGTACAAATGAATGAATTGATAGATTGGGTGAAAGAAAAGACTGTTGTAACACCACTGTCAAATTTTAATGAATAAAAAAATGAGTGTATGTAGAAAGGCTTTAAAAAGAGGAAAAAGGGCATGGTCTGTCAGTGCAAGATTCTGTCGGCGTGTCTGTGCCAACTGTAATCAACTACCGTGCATATTTGAACACCATCTGTGCCAGAATACAGTTCTGAAAGAGAAGATGGCATGTTTCTGTCTTTTAGTATTTTTCCTTTCAAATATTATCAATATGCATTAGTCTCTGGACATCTTGCGTTGCCCGTTTTGAACTGTGAATTTCCATCTTTAGTTCGATATATAAAAAAATTGGCTGAAATCTAAGCATAACAATGAATAGACATAACAAAATATTTCATAATGAAACATATATTGTAGTCCAGATGTCCGAGGTGAGGGGGTGCAGCTGATAAGATGTGGCGACGTGGTGAGAAAGACAGAGCATACTGCCCCAATAACTGGCACAAAATAGCACACGAAGCCCCGTTTCTTCTGCTTGCAGTTCACAAAACTACCTTTTATAAAATGCTCATTCGTTCCAGAGATTGCTTTAGTCGAGATGGGGGGTACCTCTTCATTTTCGGAACAGTTTGTTAGCTTCATTAGTCGACGACAGAATTGCTAAAGCTTGATGAGAGGAGAAATGTAAACCTAGTAGCATTTGTCTTTTTGCAGTTACAAACATGCCCTCTTCTGACACCATGTTGTTGTTTATTCTTTTTAGGTAGTCGTAGAGAGGTACTACAGCGCGTCACTTTCGCAAACACACCATAACAACTCTTCTAATTAGTGTGCGTGTTCTCGCGTGTGGTGGGGGTCTGTAAAATAGGTTTTCATTTGTTTGGAGTTGTCTTTTTTTATTTCCTAATGTTTTAGGAGTTTAAATGAGGTCACCATATTGTTTAGTGATTGGCCATTCTGGAAATGTGCATATTAAAGACTTTGTGGTATTGGGGCTTCTTAATATAGAAAACTGGCTGACATATATAATGGTAGGCTTAGTAATTAAATATGCCTAAAACAAAAACTGGCTAAAATTAGACCAAAAGAGTTTCTGCCTATAACTCATAGGTTCAGTACTCACCTGTCCTCAGCTTGCTCCTAAGTTTTTAGCACTTCTTTCAAATCGATTTCATGTATTCAAAAGATCTTCACAATCACTTAATAGCACCTCTAAGTTAAACAAGATTGTATAATTCCTTACAAAGTAAGGAATGCTAAAATCAACTATAAAAGTCACTGCTTCAGTACATTGCGTTTTTTTTTATAGTAAGGATAAAAAAAGTTCATAAAAATGTCAAAATTCACACTGAAACTCACAAGCGAAAGACGGGATAAAAAATGGCAGAAGTTAGGGCCTCGCTTCTTTTTCGGCGCTGAATTGGGTGGCACACAGCGCTGAAGGACAAACCATATTTCATCGTAGAAGGCTGATATAAAAGGGCCGAGAAGGGCGACATCTTGCCTTCTCCTTTTTTGTTGCGAGTGAGTTTCCCGTCCCGCATATCACCTTTGGAAAAAGACTACGCCGAGCCTGTTCTAGATTTGTTTGGATTTTGAGTCGCCGTTGAAAATGCCTCCTAAGCTCCCTGGCATCCAATGAGCCCAGGAAAAAAATTAAACATGATGACAGTGACCGAAAAGCTTACCAAGAAAGAAGAAGCGCACATTCGGAAGACGGCCGCAATATCCTTTTCCGTGGAAACTAAGAGAGTGGTAATCACTATGAATAAAAAAAAAAGAACCAGCATTATTAAGGGATTTACGCCGTAGATATGGCCGTGAACCTGGCATGACGAGACGTGCAAGAGATCTTCGATATGGAATGCAGTTTGCAACAACGTCTCCAGGAGATTGATGACAACATTGTCGGACCCATTGAATTTGGTAATCGTCTTGACAGTGTCATGTCCTTGTACAAAAAAACATATTTTTACAAGAAAATAAACGTCGGTCGCCATGTTCTATGTGCGCCAAAAGTCTCCCCTCCAGAAAGAAGCTCCTGCTGCCCCTACGGCGTCTCCTGAAGATTCCAGTGATGAACTCATGCCCTTCGAATCTGATGAAGAGGACTTGGACCGAAGCTCACCATAACCTTTTTTTTTTTTAAATCAAGCGGAACTATTTTCACTGAGTGCAGTACTTAAAGTATTTACAATTTTTTAAATGTATAGATTATATTTAGATAGTAATTCATTACAGTCTTTTTATATGCCTATAACTGTAATATTTAATAAATACACTTCTTGATAATTGTACTTGTGTACTTATTACGTTTTTTTATTGGCCAGAAAACATGGGGTGATCCTACTTCACGGTTTTTCGATTATCGCAGCCACGTCTGGTCTACATTATCCACGATATTTGAGAGATTACTGTACAGAGTTTGAATTAGGATCTATTTAGTTAGTTAGTAAACCTATGAAACCTGCTCCTTACAAGAAAATCCCGAGAGAATATTTTGACAGTTTGTAACCCCAAGATGAAGCACAACCAAACACACCAGAAAGTCAAGTTCAAAATGCCGTAAAAGAAGTAATTGGCCTCACAGTCAAATCCTAGTCTTGAGTCTGATTAAAATGCCCAGGGACTCCATAAAAAAAGATTTAAAAAAGGATTCACTACTACTAGTTCTTCTGTTGAAAACACGGCAGACTCTGCACCGATCCCCCTTTCGATCTCCCGCTCCATTCTTCCCTCACTCGTTAACAAGACCTCAAGATACCTGAACTCCTCCCCTTGGGGAAGGACCTCATCCCTTGACAAAGCTCATTTTAGACCCATGTCCCCTGAGAACCCTGCTAAGGATCCACTCTTCCACTGCCAGGACAAAATCCAAACTGCTCCTCCCGAATCCGAGATTCAACCTCCCGGCAGACCCTCCTCTCCAGTACCCCCGAATAGACCTTCCTGTGGAGGCTGAGGACTATGGTTCTCCTATAATTGGAACACACCCTCTGGTCCCTCTTTTTAAAAAGCGAGACCTCCACCTCGGTCTGCCAATCCAAAGGCACTGTCCCCGATGTCCATGCGATGTTGCAGGGGCCTGTCAAGACAGCCCCAACACATCCAGTGCCTTTGGAAACACCGGGGGGAATCTCATCTACCCCTTGCCACCGAGGAGCTTTTTGACCACCTCAGTGACTTCAACCCCACAGATCGGAGAATTCGCCTCAGATTCCCCGGGCTCTGCTTCCTCATGGGAAGTCCTGTCAGTGGGGTTGAGGAGGTCTTCAAAGTATTAGGATCACCGATTCACAACATCCTGAGTCAAGGTCAGCAACACCCCATCCCCAGCATACCCTGTGTTGATGGTGCACTGTTTTCCAGTCCTGAGACGTCGCATGGTGGACCATTTCCTGGAAGTCGTTCTCCATGACCTCACCAAGCTCCTCCCATCCCTAGGATTTTGCCTCTCGACCACCAGAGCCATCTGCCGCTTGGCCAGCGGGTACCCGTCATCTACCTCTGAAGTCCTGTGGGCCAAAACGTCCCAACAGGACTCCTTCAGCCTGACGGCATTCGTTACCGCCAGTGTGCACCAGCGGGTTCTGGGGTTGCCACCACGATAGGCACCGACCACCTTGCGGTAGCAGCTCCGGTGTGCCACCTCAGCAGACTCAATGTCCCCCGCCTCTTCCCGGACTTGAGCGAAACATGGTCGGAGGTGGGAATTGTAACTCCTTCTGACAGGGGACTGCCAGGTGTTCCCAGCAGAGGCTCACAAAACGTTTTGTGTCCAAGACTGTTGTTTGAAAGTCCGATGACACGACCACAAAGTCAATCATCAAACTGCGGCCTACGGTGTGTGGTGCACATATGGACACCCTTATGCTTGAACATGGTATTCATTATTGTCAAACCACGGCGATCGCAGAAATTCCACAATAGAACACCTCTCGGGTTCCGATCAGGGAGGCCAATCTTCCCAATCATGCCCCCTCCACGTCTCACTGTCATTGACCACGTGACCATTGAAGTCCCCCAGCAGAACAAGTGATTCCCCCAAAGGAGCACTCTCCAGCACCCTCTCTAGGGACTCCAAAAAGTGTGGATACTTTGAGCTGCCAATTGGTGCATATGCGCAAAGAACAGTCGGGTCCCATCCCCCCACTCGAAGGCGGAGAGATCCTACTGCGGGTTGAACCTCAATGTACAGGCACCGAGCCGGGGGGCAATAAGTTTGCACATGCCTGCTTGGCGCCTCTCATCGTGAGCAACTCCAGCGTGGAAGCGTGTCCTCGAGAGGAGGGGTACCAGAACCCAAGCTGTGCATAGAGGTGAGCCCGACTACATTGAGTCAGAATTTGTCAACCATTTGCACTAGCTCAGGCTCTTTCCCAACCAGAGCGGTGACATTCCACGTCCAAGGAGGAGCCACATTTTGCAGCCGGGGATCGGACCACCAAGGACCTCTCCTTTGGCTGCCGCCCAATTCTCGTTGCACCCGACCTCTTTGTCCCTAATCACAGGTGCTGAGCCCATGGTAAGAGGAACCCACGTAGCCTCTTTGGACTGTGCCTACCCGGGCCCCATGGGTGTTGGCCCAGCCACCACGCGCTCGCCATCGTGCTCCTCCTCCAGGCCTGGCTCCAGAGTGGGGTCCCATTTAAAAGTGTTATTCATCATGAGACCTGAGTCATGCTTTGTCTTGTCCCTCACCTCGGACCAGTTTGCCATGGCTGACTCTACCAGGGGGCACAAGGCCCCAGTCAACATAGCTCCAAGGATCATTGGGATACACAAACCCCACCGCCATGATAAGGTGATGACTCATCAGGGAACAATGAATGTGTTAATAAAGAATGATGCACGTTATTCTGAGCGACCATGTGGGTGATTGGTTAGCTCCTCGGCCTCACAGTCCTGAGATCGAGGGGCCAATCCCAGGTGGGTTTCACCCTTCCTGTGTGGAGTTTGCATGTTGTTGCGTGGGTTTTCCCTGGGTACTCAGGTTTTTGAACCCTAACCACATCCCAAAATGTGCCCTGTGATTAGCTGCCCATCAATTCAGGGTGTCCCTTGCCTGGTGCCTGTAGTTAGTACCCCACACCTCTGTGAGGATAAATGATACTTGGAAACAAATGAAGAAATCGTATTCCTAAAAAAAAATCTTTACACTATTCTTCGAATTTCAACCAGACATGGTCGCAATAATCGAAAAAAAAATGTGAAGAAGGATGACCCTTATTATTTCTGTGGAGTGTGGATTTTAAACATTACACAATTATATGCTTATGAAAAGACTGTACTGTATCAATATTTAAATAGAATGTATATATAATAAATGTGAAAATACTTTAAGTGCTGTACCCTCCTCTGACAATAGCTTCTCTATTTTATCTTGATTTAAAAAAAATGACCTGTTCAAGTACAATTATGGTGAATTGAATATAATGAATATGATGATTTAGTGTGCAAGTTATTGATAGATTTATTCGAAGTCCGGCTCCCATCCGTCCAGTTCGCTTGTTGCGCTCTATTTTCGGATGAAGGCGACTGCGTCTGCCGTTAAGTAAACGTTGCTCGCACTCTGAAAATCTTCTAGGGAAATCCACCCTCATTTCCGCTACCCCGCAGCACCGGGCTGTCCTGTCCAATCCGAGGGCTCTATTTTCAGATGAGAACAACGGTGTCCACCGTAAGGTCGCTCGCCTGGAGATCGCACTTCTGAAAATATCCACCCTTACCAGTGTTCTCGTCCGTCCAGTCCGCCAACAACGCTCTATCTTCTGATAATGTCTACTGCGTCTGCCGTAAGGTCGCCTGGAACTCACACTTCGAAAAACATCTGGGAAAATCCACCCTCAGCTCCGCTAGCCCGCATCACCCGGCCGTCCAGTCTGCTTAGAGGATTCTATTTTCAGGTAAGAACGACGGTGGGAGGTCGCCAGGCGCTCACCCTTTGAAATTTTTTTGGGAAAATCCACCCTCAGCTCCACTTCCCCTGCCGTCCAGTCCGCCCAGAGGGCTCTATTTTCAGGTTCAGGGCAATGTCCACCATAAGGTCGCCCGGAGCTCGCACTTCTGGAGATATATCCAAGCTCACCATCGCTCTCTGCCATCCAGTCCACCCAGACTCTATTGTCATCCTTCCCCAATTTGTGGCTTCAAAATTGATGGCTTCAGTCAATTGTGGTATTTTATATTATATCCAAATTAAAAAAATGTCAAAATTCATGCTGAAACTCTGAAGCGGAATTCGAAGTTTAATTTCCCCCACAACAATGACGGAAATAAAGATGAACATGGCTCCTAGTTTGAAAAGGTGTCCCAGGGATTGATGACAACATGGTCATGGCCATTGAATATGCCAATCGTCTTGACAGTTTCATGTCCTTGTACAAAAGCACATTTGTACCAAAGATGCAGCGGTCACAATTCCTCATTAAAATCTTCCTTGTGCGTTGAAAACCTCTAGCAAAGCTCCTCCTGAAAAGCTCCCCTACACCACCTCCAGAAGATTTCATCGATGATCCAATGTCGCTCGAATCTGATGAAGAGGACTTGTACTTAAGCTTTTTTTTAAATCAAGCGGAGATTAACTATTTTCACTTTGTGTACAGTACTTTAAGTATTCAAAATATATATAATATATATAAATATACATTTGATTCATAGATAAGATTTAGACATATATTTGTGTTTTCATATGCCTATAACTAACATTTAATGAAAACTTTTTGATGATTGTGCTTGTATTTTTGTATAGGCGCGAAAACATATACAGTCGTACCTCTACTTACGAAATTAATTGGTTCCAGACCTTTTTTTTGTAACTTGAAAATTTCGTAAGTAGAGCTGTACTTTATATGTAAATTCTCCAATTTGTTCAACGGTCCTCACACAACTACCAACTAAACCCTTTGAAATTGATCGTGTCACCATTTTGTATGAAAGATGTGAGAAAACAAAAATGAGAGAATATTATAAGAAATTGATTTATGAATGTCTTTAAATGAATAACAAGCATACAAAACCTATCCGTGTTGAAACGCAAGGGAACGAGGAAGCTAATGGTAGGCAACAGAAAGCAGAAAAAAATGAATACACGAACACACATCTAATCAACATAAATTTAAGAATTCAAAATAATATTACATTTAACTTTTAATCTTTTTGATTAACGTTTTATGATTTATTTGGCATCTAATTTTTCACCCACCCATTTTATTCATCTCCACTGCTTCATACCTGTTTTGATTTAAGTTTCCCTTCAGCGGTGCTTGTTGACAGACGTTTTGAGAAAATCGATCTAAAGACAATTGCCTTTGACGACTTTTAATAATGTTTCTAAAATGCAAATGACAAACGTCGTCAAAGTGTGCGATCGCACAACTCGTGAACAGTTTTTCAGGATTTTTTTTCCAGTCGGAAAGTTTGTTTCTCCCCCGTTTTTTTATGATTTGTGCTGTTAGAATGATGGCTGCTTCCTCCTCAGACGCCTATTGGTTGAATTCCTCGTGTATTGCCGAGCGTTGCATTTACTCCTGCTCCGTTGAGAGTTCGTTTAGGTGCCCCTCGACCAACTCTTCAACGTCCTCCTTACTGACCACAAGCGCCATCGCCTGCCCCCGCGACACAACTTCACCCACCACATGCTGCGGTTCGGGTTGAGGCTGTCTGTGAGTGCGTCGAAGGCACTCAGCGGCCAGAGCTTCTTCCAAGCATAAGTTTAAACAGACAACGGCTTTCAAAGAAACATGGAGGGTTGTTGTGAGACAGCCAATGAGAGCCCAGTAGAGTGTAGCGAGGTTCTAAAATGTGAATGAATGCATCCGCGACAATATTTTCAAAATTAAATAACGGATGAGGAAATGCATTTACTTTTTAGCGGATTTCGTGACTTGAATCGTTTTCGTATCTCTAGGCACTCATTTGCATATAAAAAGCTTTCATAACCTGAAAATTTCGTACCTAGAGGCATTCATAAGTAGAGGTATGACTTTAGTATGGTAATAATAATAAGAGTATGCATGCCTAGGTCGCAGCCATGTCTGGTCTACATTATCCGCGAATTTCGAGGGATTACTATATTTTCGGATAATGGAGACGGGTGTCTGCCGTAAGGTCGTCCGGAATTTTCACTTTGAAAAATGTATCCGGAAATCATCCCTGAGCTCCGCTACCCCACCGCTCCCAGGTGTTCAGTCCGCTCAGAGGGCTCTATTTTTGGATAAGAGTGGCAGTTCTGGAAAAATCGATCCTCCCTGAGGTTCCACAGCCGTCCATTCCGCCAAGAGCGTTCTATATCTGGATAAGGGCAATGGTGTTCACCGTAAGGTTGCCCGGAGCTCGCACTTCTGGAAAAATCCACCCTCAGCTCCGGTCCTGTCCGCTCAGAGGACTCTATTTTTAGATAAAAGCGACGACGCCCGCCCTAAGGTCGCCCGGACTTCTCACTTCTGGAAAAATTCCACCCTCACCAAGGCTCCCGCCCGACGGCGTCCACCCGGTCGGTGCCTGCCATTTTTCTTCTTCGGCACTAAGTTGAGTGACAACAGCATAACAATGTCATTAAAAGAAGTTAGACTTAATAAAATGCATGCATTTATTTTTACAAAAAAAATCGGGGTATGGCTCAATGAATTACATTTAAAAATATAAATAATTTATGTCTCTTCCCTAACCTTGATATCAGCAGTTACATCCCAGCAACAGGCAGTTTTGTTTTTATTTATATTTAATCACTGTGTTCTTGAGCTCCTCTATATTGACTAAAGCGAGCCTCGCGTTGGCACCTCACAGTGGCACCGACACTAACTCTAGTGCCACTACATTGACCAATGGGAGTGTCACGTTGGCAGATCTCTGTTCGCAAGACTACTTCGAGCGCTGCTACATTGACCAATGGGACCCTCATGTTGGCGACATTACCTCCAATGCGCTCCATTGACCGATGGGAGCTTCGCATTGGCGCATCACAATTTATCTAGCGCCGACACTAATTCTAGGGCTGCTTTAGTCATAATTTTTCTTTTAGTTGGACTACTTTGCGCATGCACACTGTACTCACATTGAAACTTCTTGATTAGCAACAGCATAACAATGTTATTAAAATAATGTAGATACTTATTGTACTTCAAAAGTGTTAAACTGACAAAAAAATACATGCATTTATTTTTACTTATAAATTGTTTGTATGACTCTCTTAGGAATTAACAGGCAGTTTTGGTTTTATTTATATTTAAACTGCAACGTAACACAGTTTCTTTTTTCCCCAAAGGATGTTGTTCAAGCAGTGGACCGAGCCATTAAGTACAAAGAGGAGAATCATCAAATTCTGAAGGAGAGCATCGAGGTGGCACCTTTCACTGCTAAAATTCAACGCTCAAATGAGCTTGGAATTGACAAGGACCGAGACAGAACCCGAGATTCTACTTTTCCTGTCAGGATACCAGCTTTGGCTTCCCTTAGCCCTAAGGCAGGCCACATACATCCCCATATTATACAGCCCGAAAAGAGCAACTATTTTACCACTTTGTCCAACAGTGTTATAAATGAGCCGCCAAGACTGTACCCTTCTAAAGAGCTAAGCTCGTACTATAAGAAAGTTTCAATTGGCACTCAAGGGATTGTTGCCAGTATTGGTGCAGCTGTCTCAAGCCAGAGTGCTCTTTCACTAGGCAACTATAATGCCAAAGTGTCCATCTCCAGGCCACCTCCCCTAATTAAGCACCATCCAGAGGGTGGAGAGGGCCTTCCAGGAAAAAATTCTGAGCAGCTCAACCAGCAGGCAATGCTAGTCCAACACCACACAGGGGTTGAAAGGTTGGAGCGATGCAGCCCTGCTATTTCTCCTTCTTTATCTACATCTTCAGCTTCTAACCACTACCCCCATCATCAGCACCACCACCACCATCACAACCCTCAACAGACACAACACAACCTCAGGGCAATGCCATCTCTTCACAGAGCACCAGTCTTCCACCCACCCACTCAGCATGCGTTGGAACGTAAAGACGCAGTGGACAGAGAGCGAGAAAAGGAAAGAGAGAAAGCTTGCTATGGTGGACGCCTATCACCACCAACTCTCACACCAATTCAACCAGTTACCTTAGCGGCATATGGTAGCAAAACATCAGTCGAGCAACAGAAACCTCCCACACTACTGCCAGAACTCAGGGATATCAAAGGCCATGGAAATACTGCCATTGTTGCCACAGCTGTCAGTGTGGAGAATGCATCTTTAGCTGGGTGGAGAGGTGGTCATCACAGAAGAGCGCTTGTCTTTGGGGATAGAGGAGTGTCAAAAGCAAAGCCCCATTCTGCAATGGCTTCCATCATTGTTCGTCCACCCATGTCCATCAAGATTGACAATCCTGTAAACAAATCTGGTGCTGTAATCGCCAAGGAATTACCTTTGGGGAATTTGTGCTTATCCACACTTCATGGTCAAAAATCAGGAGATCATGGAGCCAATAGAGTCATTCAGCCTAACTCCAACTTGGATGACATAACCCTACAATATAAAAAGACCTCTTTTTGTACCATGCAGGGGACTATGGGAGCCAGCGCCACAAACTCTGTTCACAGGACTGCTGTTACATCATCAATCCAGAGTATAGGGGAGGTAATTACTCCTGATTTGGTTTACTCAATGTCTTCTCATAATGTGCCAGGAGAGCAGCACATTGGCGTTGGATTGTGCACTTCATCTCCGGGAAGATCTTTGTCTCTTCATAGTCAATCTGACACACCACAACCCAGCCCTAATCAAACCGCAAGACTTAGCTCCTGTGCTGGTTCCGGTCAGGCTTACTCACCCTCTTTCATCCACCTCAAGAAGCACAAAGCTGCATTGGCAGCAGCCCAATCTAAAAGCAACCTCTGTAATACTTCCATGTCTGTCACGACTGGGTACACATCTCCAATGTTGGATCCCACCGAAAAAAATTACAACTCTACCCCTCCACCTCCCTTTAGCCTAACCTCATCTTTGGTAGATAGCAGTAGCAGCAACTCAACAAGTGGTAGAACAACCCCAGGAAAATCAAGTCCCCTGCATAATGAACAGTCCTCTGGGGCTGCGCCAACAAGTAGTGGACAGGCCAGTAACTACCACAAACTTAAAAAAGCCTGGTTAACACGGCACTCTGAGGAGGATAGGAACACAATTGCCTCAAGTTCAGTTGATACTAAGTCTGACAAATTGCCCAGCATCCGCAACACTACAATGACAGAAATGATTAAACCCTGTACCGTCAATCTCAGCGCCCCCTCACCCAGTGAGGTAGAGCTTAATAAGGACACTTTAAGCAAAGCAGATCGAGAGAAGCTTTCAGAGGAGAAGACATGTAGAACAATAGTCGGGGAAGAAAGGAAAGCCTCCTCTACACTAAGACGAGGAAGCAAGCGAACATATGTGTCTGCTTCGGATAGTGGTGGAGATGATTCTGATGGTAGTGAGACCAAGATGGAGGGTAGAGCGAAGCGGCAGCCCAAACCAACTTATAAAAAGAAACAGAATGATATGGCAAAGAAAAGAGGAGATAATGAAAAGGAAGATGATGACATAAAACCCAACAGCATCTTCAGATCTGCAAAAGAGAAGACCAAACTGAAAATGGCCAGTAGCAGTAAGTTTAATTTCATCTCTAGCTTATTCTGTTTTATTTAATTATCAGTTTTGTGAACATGAGACCATGTTACAGACAGGCCTTTACCACTTACCAGGTAGTACAGTTAATTCACTTAGCCATGGTACAACTAAAAACAACCCCACCCTCAAAAGGGCTATTTATTGAATTCATCTATTTATCATTTGCTTTACATGACTGTGATTGTTTTAAACATTTAAATCTGTTACCCGTACTAATTGAGAAGAAAATCTACCAAACATTTGTTTTGAATAACGCCCCACATTGGTTGAGTCTGCCTAAGAAAGGTGCTGATGAATTGATAGCATGTTCAAGGACTTTTGATGGCAGCAATAGTGGAGTTTTTTTTAATGCAAAGCTTAATTTTGAAGTATCTCGTCCCAAGATAATGTTTTTCTCAGTTTACCAACAAGAAGGAGCGCCATCTTATTACGAGTGTCATTGTACGATTTCCAGATGCTTGTGTGTGAGACATTAGATTCACAGCAGTTGCAGGCAAAGCTTATTGAGCCAACGCCACAAAGACCTCACAGTAAAACAAATGTTGCGAGGGTCAACATCAAAATATGAGGCCAACAACTAATTTGTTATTGTCGATGCAATACCAGGTTTGACATTATTCTAAAGTTTTGTAGCGTCGTTGTTGTGACAATTGACTTTTGGCATTCACGCTTGCAGCTGGAGTCATATACTGCACGTAAAATAAATGAAAATAGTTTTCTTTTTCTTTTTGTTCAATGTAGACCCTTTATAGTCCAAATATCACTTACTGACTTGTGGCAGTAGAAACTAAATTTAAAAATAGAAATAGCATACTGTAACACAGGGCTCGGAACATTTTTGAACGAGAGAGCTATAAACAATTCGTATTTTCACATGTAATTCCTTGAGAACATACCCAGAACTTAAAAGTAAAACTAATGCATTCATATTTGTCAGTTCAACACTTTTAATGTACAATAAGTATCTTAAATTATTTTAATAACATTGTTACGCTGTTGCTAATCAATGAGCATCAATGAGAAAATGCATCCGCAAGGGAGTCGAATGAAAAAAATTAAATAACTAAAGCTGTGCTAGAGTTAATGTTGGTGCTATTTTAAAGCAGAGGTCCCATTGGTCATGGGAGTGGATTCGTGGTTATGTCACGAACACAGATGTGCCAAAACGAGGCTCCCATTGGTTAATGCCGCGGCGCTAGAGTTAGAGTTCGGCGCCAATGTGATGTGCCACCGCTAACAGAACTGAGTTGTACTGCTTGTAGAAACAATGTCTTTGTTGAACCATATCGCTTAAAGATTTCTTATATAATTCATTCACAATTTCAACTTCTTATCACCACATTTTGTTGCATTCACTTAGATTGTGAATAGTCATTACTCTCTTTCTCAAATGTAAATAGGTCAGTCCTCAGTCTCTTCCTTGGATGATTTTTTTAACTAAAATGATTGGTGGCAACCAATTCAGGGTGCCCCCGGCTGGTGCCCGAACTCAGCTGGGATAGGCTCCAGCACCCCCATTTCAGAAAATGAATGATCTCCAACAATTATTACAGTATGACTAAATGGTACACGGTCGATTGGTCGCCGGTCTTTTGGTCGCCGATCTTTTGGTCGCCGGTCTTTTGGTCGCCCGGAAGGTTATTGATAATTACCATTTAAATCGTTGCTTAAATTCCCTAAATAATTCCCTAGTAATTATTAGCCTAAAGAAAAGCTCCAAATTTCCCGGACTTTTATTGTTTTTTGTTGGAGAACTTGTTAAGACCCTGACTGACGTAGCTTCTTAAAGGTACAACACGTACATACAAACTCTTATACACTCACACGTCGACTCAGTGAAACTGCTCATGGCCATTGTTGGCTTTTATTGATGCGTAGACCGTGTTGTTTTACCTTGTTTTGTCGCCGGTCTTTTGGTCGTCGGTCTTTTGGTCGCCGGTCTTTTGGTCGCCTGCTGTCGCGGTCCGGGCAACCAAAAGACCGGCGACCAATCGCCCGCTCACGGACTAAATTGACAATGTTAAAGCACTCTGGGGACTGTCAATGTGCTACGTGCTATATTCCTATAAAAACAATTTTTAAAAAACAAAAAAAAAGGCATTCATCATGCACAATTACTACAATGTATAATGCCCATTGGAATTATCGTCATGTTTTGTGTGGCCACAATGGCATTTAATGTGTAGTAAACATCTACTACATTATCATGTCGTTCCGTTTTGTTTTATATATTTATTTTTTACACAAACTGCTCTTTTATTCAAATGTAAAAAAAAGTCCGTGATGTGGTAACCTCTGTTGTTTTCAGATGGGATTCCACGTTCTGTGCTAAAGGATTGGCGCAAGGTGAAGAAGCTAAAGCAGACGGGGGAGTCTTTCCTTCAAGATGATTCTTGTTCAGAGATCGGACCCAATCTGCAAAAGTGTCGGGAGTGTAGGGTCATCCGAAACAAGAAAGGCGAAGAGCCAGCGCATTCCCCTGTGTTTTGTCGTTTCTACTATTTCAGACGGTAAGGGCAGCTGTTTAGATTTCAGTTTACTGTACCTATACTGTAGCATTTGTTTAAATAAATTCATAATAATTAAGAAAAACAACCACATATTGATTTGCACAAATCCTGCCTATAATATTGTAGGCAGTACTAGGAATTTATCCAACTAATGTATTTACTGTAAATTACAGTTTCCTTTAAATGCTGTGTGATATGAACTTAACCATTAAATATTATATTACTTTTGTCTATCATGTTACTGGCCAAGTGAGTGATTTGAATTGCAAAAGGCGGGACAAGACCTTTTGTTTTCCGGACTGTAAATGGGCAGCAGAAAAAACAACAACTTTGGGAGTCCGGGTATTGACCTTAAGGAGCTGCGTGACTGACGATGTGATTTTAGTTACGTTGGGAAAATTAAAATTTCATCCATACAGAATTCCAAACAATGTCCTTATTCATGTTTGTCATTGACCGTTTTTATGATACAGAGGAGTAATGGGAGAAAGTTTTATGGTCAGATGAGACCACATGGGATAGGAAAACTGCACTGTAATAAGGAGAGGGTAACCGGGGCCATGTATTGTGAGATTTTGTGGAACAACCTTCCTCCCTCAGTCAGAGCATTGAAGATGGGTCGTGGCTGGATCTTCCAACATGTCAATTGCCTGAAGCACACAACCAGGAAAACCAAGGAATGGGTCCCTAAGAAGCAAATTAAGGTTTTGGCATGGCCCAGTTAGTCTCCAGACCTAGACCCAAAAGAAAATCTTTGGAAGGTGCTTAAACTTGTAGTTTCTCAGCATCAACCCTGAAACCAGAATGATCAAGACAAGATCTGTGAGGAGGAGTGGGGTGTCCTGCAGTGTGTGTAAACGTTTTGGAAAAACTACAGGAAACGTTTGACCTCTGTACAGTAATCCCTCGAATGTCGTGGAAAATGCAGACCAGACATGGCTGCGATAATCGAAAAACCGCGAAGTAGCATCAACCATATTACATGTTTTTGCGCCTATACGGAAATACAAGTACACAAGTACAATTATCAAGAACTGCATTTATTAAATATTACAGCTATAAGCATGTGAAAAGACTTACGAGTGCCTCTAGGTACGAAATTTTCAGGTTACGAAAGTTTTTTTATATACAAATGTGTGCCTCAAGATAGGGAAAAAGATCCAACTTCGGAAATCCCCCAAAAAGTAATTGCATTTCCTTATCCGTAATTTTATTTTGAAAATATTTTCGCGGATGCATTGATTCTCACTTTAGAACCTTGCTACACTCTACTGGGCTCTCTTGGCTGTCTCACAACAACCACTATCCATGTTTCAAGATTGTCTCGTACATACCTGTCAACCTCAGCTAAAGGTTCCCCTTATTAATGATTGCAATTCCGCATATTAAGCGCGAAAAAACGTACAAATACATCGTGGTACATATTTACACATTAATACACATAGGGTTCATTCATTCATTATCTGAACCGCTTTATCCTCACTCTAAAAATAAAATTTACTAGAGAATGCACGGCTTTATGACGCGACGGCTCATAGGGGAATGCGCATATCATGTCCTGTCCAACTCGGCTAAATATTCCCCATCTTACTGATTCCAATTCCCCTTATTAAGCGATAAAAATCGCACAAATGCAATGCAGCACATATTTTCACACACGCACGGGACACAAGTAAAAGTCAAACATGTACAACAAAGTGGACGGCTTTCTGACGCCATCGGGTCATAGGGAAATGCGCGTGCACATATCATGCTTCAACAGGGTTAGATTTGATATGCTTGTTATTCATTTTAAGACATTAATAAAAAAATATCTTATGATTTTCTCCTATTTTTGTGTTTCTCACATCTTCCATAGAAAATTGGGACACTTTGACCAATTTTAAAGGGTTTAGTTCATAGTTGTGTGAGGACCGTGGAACGAATTACAGAATTTACATACAAAGTACTGCTCTACTTACGAAATTTTCAAGTTACGAAAAAAGTTCTGGAACCAATTAATTCCGTAAGTAGAGGTACAACTGTATAATCTATATATAAGAAATTGTAAATACTTCAAGTACTGTGCTCATGGTGAAAACAGTTCTTCTCCGCTTAATTAAAAAAACTGGTTATTTGGCAGCTTTAGTCCAAGTCTTTTTCGTCAGATTCGAGAAGCATTGGATCATCGATGGAATCTTGATGAGGCGCCTTAGGGGAGGAGCTTTCTAGGCCTCTTTCAGCGAGGTACAGCTTCGTGTTCGGGATGAAACAGTTTGTGAAGGCTTTCGTGATCCAGGATTTCCGGTTGCTCATCCAGGAGACAGGAAGCAAGGCTTTGTTCTTATTTTTTTTAAAGCATGAGGACATTCCAACTTGTAGAGTAAGGCAGGCTTTACCTTAAAGCCATTCAGCAGCATCCCCCACACATTATAGATGAGCATCAGGTGATCCGTGTGAACCCTGACACTTTCAGTTCATCTTTTAATAAGAATGTCTGGGAAGGCATCCTCTTCCAAAAATTTGCTCCAGAAGACAACCATTCTCTTCAGTTATGTTAGGGAACTTTTCCACAGCGTACCGGTTGCTCGAGGTGGCGCTTGCGGAACTCCACAACGTTCAAATGACTTTTCTGCTGAACATGTCACTTGAGATAGTCAAGTTTCCATTTATATGCAATATTTTTCCATGATTTTGCTTTGATTTATTTAATAAGGGATAGCACATATTAATAAACATATTTATATTCATGTTAATGAATGTAAGATTGTAGCCGAGGGCTAATTTCCATTTATAGTCCATTGTGTAGGTTGAAGACAAACGATCACACATACTAGACACACGCACGCAACCACACACACAGCAGATTTAGACAGTTCTCACCTGATTTCGCCGCTTGTTCTTCTATTTGCACAGTAAAGTAAAAAGGAATGTATTAAGAAATATTAAAATGTAATTTAAAAAAAAGATAGAAGGGCTGTAAAACACGAAATACATAAGAGCGGACAGAGCTACTGCCACTGGCTGCCGCATGAACGGAGCCATCGTGAGGAAAGAGGGGGAAAAAGTTTGGATTTTGTTTTGTGCGCGCCATAAGATTGCTGCTGGGCGGAGAAGACGAGAGTAGTGCGCAATTGCGCACGCGCGCAGCTTAGAGGGAACATTGCCTGGAACCACAAACACAGTTGTATATATGCTGTGATTTATTTCTTACAGTCCTTTTATACTTTGTTTCAGGCTTTCTTACAGTAAAAATGGAGTAATTCGAATGGATGGCTTCTCCACTCCAGACCAGTTTGATGATGAGGCACTTGCCATGTGGATCCCTGGAGCAATAGAGGAGAGTCATTTGGACCAGACCGCAGCCAAGTACATTCTCAGTTTCATTGGGGACCTGTTTTGTCAAATGGTCACAATGGAAAATACAGCAGCCTCCTGGGTCAAAAAGGAAGGTGTGTTGTCCAAACAATGACCGAGTTTGTTTTTATTAAAATTCTGTATTTTAGAGATGAAAATCAGTAAAGTAGCAACTATATATTTTATTACTCACTTTTTTGGATACTTGATATATAATGAGATGCAGGTGGGATCACCATTCTTTCGTCCTACAGCATAGGATCTTAAGCAATTAAAAAATGCACAAGATTATTTATCTTTGACCACCTGTGTAGAGATCTCAGCCATCCTAACAGCAGAGAGGCAATTTCTACACTTTCTACATGATGACAATGTTATCATAATACAGGATATCATCTCTTCAACACTAGACAATTTATCTCTAATATATTGTACCTTAGCAGGATGTGGGCCTCCGTAAAAGAATATGAAAAATTGCCACAAAGTAGACAGACCATTTTTGGCTTTAGATGGGAAAAAAAATACACATTACAGTTCGTAAGAGAACTTTTATCTAAGCAAGACAAAGCATGACACTGGTTTCTATTGAAGGAAACATTTACAGAAGACAAAAGAGTCCAGCACCAACAAATATTTCTGAATCTAACATTGTAAGTGGCTAATTGCTATCATGCAAACACAAACAACAATTGAAATGAACTCACTAATTCCCTGTTTTTAACAACTCTTTGACAATGAATAAAATGGCTCATCAAGTGACCTTGACAATTTGAGTTGACAGCATATCTATCAATTGTTAAAGTAAAAATAAATAAATAAAACTATCCTTGCCTACTTGCGGCTGCTTTCAATGCAGCGAGCACTCAGGGACACACTGGTGTGTGTTGTGATCTGATGAAACTCCAAAAAGGAGGGCAAGTAAGTACCCTGCTTTTCTGTGCATTTAAATAAAGTACTTCCCTGTATAACTCCGGACAAAGGGTGATCCTTTTGTTAAATGTCTAGCAAGACTTATCAAAATAGCTAGTGATCTTTGCATTAGGCCTTAGATGCAATACGAGAAATTTCTGCTTTGCAGTAGGTCTATTGCACCTCGAATTCATTTCATTAATATTCTGCAACTTTGAACATTCTCTTTTTATTGGTTCTCCTGGGTTGCACTTTATTGTTGTCTGTGTGGAGAAATAAACACTTTAAAATTATGTAATATAGATAGAGTAATCTGTCGAATATTGCGGATAATGTAGACCACACATGGCCGCACTAATCGAAAAACCGTAAAGTAGGATCACCCCTATTATTAATTACTACATACCATACTACATGTTTTAGCGACTATACAATTATCAAGAATTGTATTTATTAAATAGTAAAGTGAAAAGACTACAGTATTTAATCGCATATAAGCAATGTTCCCTCTAAGCTGCGCGCGTGCGCAATTGCGCACAACTCTCGTCTTCTCTGCGCAGCAGCAATCATATGGCGCGCAGAAAAAAAAATCGTTTTTTTTTTTTTTTTTTTTTACCCCTTTCCCCATGATGGCGCCGTTTAAGCGGCAGCCAGTGGCAGTAGCTCTGTCCACTCTTATGTTTTTCGTGTTTTACAGCACGTTTTACATCAAAAATTAGAGGGAACATTGACATGCACCTGCTTGTGGCAGGTGTGATACTGGTGTGCCCATAGCGAGCAATGATGATGTCGTGACCGGATGATTCGCCTAAAGACGCTTTGCCGACGGACGTTTGACAGACAGACAGGTCGCCGAATGAACGTTCGTTCAAACAGTGTTTAATGATTAAATACAAATACTAGTATTTGTTAGTTTAATGATTAAATACAAATGCTAGTATTTGTATTTAATCATTAAACGCTGTTTTCAGCTGGATTTGACCGAATTTGAGAGCATTTTGAGCCCTTTGGTGAATGGACGTATATGGACGTTTTTTTGCCTCCATCGCGACATCATCGCGACATTTTACCGAGGAATTCACTTCCCTCGGCTCGGTTCTAATGTCCAAAGAGCTCCAGTATTTGTATTTAATCATTAAATGCTGTTTTAGGATGGATTTGACCCGATTGCTGTCATTTTACGGCTCGGTTCTGCTACATCTGCCCGCCCAAGAGTGCTTATTCCCGGACTGCCATGCCCCCCCAAGAGTGCTTATTCCCGGGCTGCCATTGATGGTAGACTAACATTGATTTTTACTATAATTTGGACAACACTGGCGGCGGGCCGGATTAAAAATCCTAAAGGGCCGTATATGGCCCGCGGGCCGAGGTTGAAAAACTTGTACACTCACGATCCGGGGGCGGGGCGAGCGTGCGAATCCCGTTTCGGCGAAACCTCCATTCGGCCGAATGAACGTTCGGCGGAACGTCCATTCGGCGACCTGCCCATCTGTCAAACGTCCGTCGGCGAAACGTCTTTAGGCGAATCATCTGAGTACCGATGATGTCGCTCACACTGGTACTCAGTGCGCTCAGGGAGGTCGTCTTTCTGCTCAGACCAACGAAAAATTAGAGGGAACATTGCATATAAGCCACTTTTGTCTGAGAAAAAAATATGACTGAATCGAGGGTACAGCTTATATGCGCATAAAAACACGACATGCGCGAAACTGCAAGTAGCCGACGCCATGACACGTTGACGTCACAACAAAATGGCGTCATGACACAAGACAATGCGGCCGATACGGTCATTTATTTCAAAATAAAGAAATGATAAAACGCTAAACAAAATATATTTTGACGTCTGTGAATATCATTCAAGGAAAAAATAAACCGTGTCTTGCATAAAACGTGAAAAGACTTCTGTCACTGCAACATGTTTTTATTTTTTTATTAAATAGGGATGACCCTACTTCACGGTTTTTCGTTTATTGCGATAATCGAGGGATTACTGTACTTGTTTACTTGTATTTTTGTATGGGCACGAAAACATATATGGTATATGTTGTAATAATAATATTTATAATAGGGGTGAACCTACTTCAGGGTTTTTCGATTATGGCAGCCATGTCTGGTCTCCAATATCCGCAATATTTGAGGGATCATTGTATATCAGTAAGATAAAGATAGGTACAATTTAATAATTGTCGATGCACTGTGATCTCAAAATTTAACATCAAGATATCCATAAGCCTGTCACGATAGGCAATAAATCCATTTATTGCACAATAAATAAAAATGAGAACGGTAATTTACACTTATGGTTTCGTATGCTCTTGGCATACATACCTGTTTAAACCTTGCCCATTAATTGCTTATAAGACTAAAGTTCCATTCACAGCTGTTATTGATGGGCAGAACAAAAATGACAACTAGGGCTTTCACCTATTTCATATTTCCCCCTAAAGTAGCTTTCAAATGACACATTATGCATTGATTAAAACACGTATTATTTTTAATATAGTTTGTGTGTTTTATTTATTTTATTTATTAATAGCATTTGAATGGGTTATTAGAATATGTTGTAACATTAGTGGTTAAATTGGCTTTAAAAAAATTGAGAATATTATCGCATATCTGCAATAAATCATGAGGCAATATATATTGGCGGCCGAGTAGTTCTGCGGGCATGGGTTCGATCCTTTGTTGGTCCCTACTGTGTGGCGTTTGCATGTTTTCTCCGAGTGCTCCGTTTTTCTCCCACATCCCCAAAACATGTAGGGTAGGCTGGTTGAAAACTCTAAATTGTCCTTAGGTATGAGAGTGAGCGTGAATGCTTCTCTATTCCCTTGTGGCCTGCTATTGGCTGACCACCGATTCAGGCGGTGCCTGAATTTAGCTGGGATAGGCTACAGAACCCCCTGCAACACCTGTGAGGATAAGCAGTTCAGAAAATGAATGAATGTATATCGCCTCGTAAAAGTTGTCATCGCAACATGCCTCGATGGCGACCCATAATAAGTGGTTTAACACTTTTAGAAAGAACTGCTTTCTGTGTTTGTTTCAGCCAAGCTTGTGTGGAAGCGTGCAGTTAAGGGAGTGAGGGAGATGTGTGATGCCTGTGAGGCAACCCTCTTCAACATCCACTGGGTCTGTCAGAAATGTGGCTTTGTTGTCTGCCTGGACTGCTACAAGGCCAAGGAAAGAAGGAGCTGCAACGGTCAGTTATATACTGTAAATGGTGGACAGTTGCAATTATTTTACAAGACAATGTTTTCACTTAATGGGTCAACAAGGAATAAACCCAATACGGATTCCTTTATACTTTACGAACATACACATCATAGATGTGACACATTGAAAAACTTTCATAAGAAATCTTAACATCATTTGAGCAAAACTATCCATTAAAACATAAATTCTACAATCCTCATCTTGTGCAAAGTACAACAGCAGTTTATTATAATTTAAAGTTTGTGTCATCTTTCTGATTTATTTATGTAATGGAACATTGGCCTAGAGCACAGACAGAGCAAGATCAATTTCCATTGACAGTATGAATCTGAGTGTGACTGGTTTCCTTGTCAGTATGTTCCCTACGACTGACTGGTAACCAGTTCTGTAAGTAATCCATTTTTCCTCGCAATGTCGCTGGCTGACCAGGATAAGTGGTGTTGAAAATGGTTTGAATGAATTATTTTTTTTGACCTCTAACTTTTTGTCATTAGATAAAGAACTATATGGCTGGCTGAAGTGCGTGAAAGGCCAGCCTCATGATCATAAACATCTAATGCCAACACAGATCATACCTGGCACAGGTAACAACTTCTGGCTCTTCAAATACATTACATCAGTTATACACATTATATTACACTAGCTAATAATTACTAATACCTAGTAACAGCTTTATACAAGGATGACAACAATGGGTGTGGCAAAAAGCAGTACCGATTAATAATTTAATTTAATTGTCGAAACTACATACGAAATTATTGTTTCCAGAAGTGGTTTCGTAACTTAATTTTTAGTTTTACTGTAGAGACATACAATACGTGTTAATGCCTTAATCCATTCCCATATTACCAACAAAAAACTTTTTAAAAAGCAATTTTGTATGAAAAGTGTGAAACACCCCCAAAAAAGAAAATAATGTATTAATAATAATAATCGGACATAGGCCCTGTCGTCATCATCAACAACAAAAGCCTAATTGTCATCACACCCAGAGACTGTGTATGACGAAATTGGTAGTGCTTCTCCATAAGGTGCGTTTTCTCGGCAAAAGACCCAAACAAGTGATAATTTTGGACTCGTAATTTGGCATTCTGCCGTTATGGATACATCGCATCACCCCCCGAGCGGATCACTTACCTCTCACTGTCTTTCGTGTACACATACGACTGTACACCAACACATCAGTCTAACTCCATCATCAAATTTGCCGATGACACCACTGTGGTCGGACTCATCTCAGGAGGGGATGAGTCGGCCTACAGAGATGAGGTCAACAAACTGTCTTCGTGGTGCTCGGTGAACAATCTCGCACTGAACACCTGGAAGCACGGCAGCAGACAAAAAGGCCATGCAGAAAGTGATTAACACTGCCCAGAAGATCGTCGGCTGCTCTCTGCCATCACTGGAAGACATTGCCAGCCCTCGTTACCTCAGCAGAGCCAGGAACATCATCGGGGACCCATACCACCCTGGTCACAATCAGTTCCAGCTGCTGCCCTCTGGCAGACGCTATAGCTCCCACAAAGTACGGACAAATAGGCTTAAGAACAGATTTTTCCCCACATCCATCAGGACTCTAAACTTGCGGTAACAACACACAATCCCTTCTGTGTAATAACTTCGGGGTGAGGTAATATGAAAAGACGTTTGGACGGTGATCTGGCCACTAAAATTAATAACAAAAACATGCAAAAACATTTTCTATTGTCGTTGACTGGCGAATGCATAGATGGAGGAGGCAAATGACAAAAGTGAGTGTATATTGTAAATTGAATTTCTTTCAAATCCTGAGGGAACATTTTCCCATTGAGGCGTTTTATAACCTGAATAGTTCGTATCTAGAGATTTTCGAAAGTTGTTACAACTGTACAGAATTAATGAAGTAGACCAAACTGTTTACAGTACTTGTTCATTTTATAGTTAAGTGTTGTTTTTATTATACATAGTAAATTACATCACAAAACTGTTTATTTTTAAATCTATCAACAATTTTGTTCTTCTTGCTATGTTACAAATTCACCTTGCTCAATTTCTCCTACCTTTCATTTTTCAGTTCTGACTGAATTAGTGACCTCAATGCATTCACTGAAAGAAAAACACAGTATCAAGCTTCATTGTGCATGCAGCAACAAACAGAATATCCTCAGCAAACTACCACTCACCAATGGAGTCTCACAGGTACAGTGTTTGTATGAAGCTTTTTATATCTAGAACAGATCATCCTATCAAAACAACGGTCTCAATTACTTTGACTGAATAAGCCAATTGTTAAATATTGGTGTTGCCTTCACGTGTTTTGCAATGGACAAGAAAAAATATTTTAATTAAATGAATGAATTAATTTAAGGAGACATTTTTAGGGCTGATGTGGTATAAAACTGATTTCAAAAAAATAATTCATCTGTACCGCGCATCCTTGTAAGGATTGTGGGAGTTGTTGAAGGCTATCCCAGCTGACATCAGGCGAAAGGCAGAATGCACCCTAGACTAGAAGGTTAGACGTTTTGGAGGCAAGGTCAGAGAGACCAGACATTGATGGTTTGGACATGTGCAGAGGAAAGAGAGGGAGGTTTGTAGGATGTTGAGGGCTGCCAAGGGTACAGGTCTAGGGCTAAACCTGGTAGACGATACATGGATATAGTGAGGAAGAACATGAAACTGGCTAGTGTAGAGAAGGATGAGGCAAAGGACAAGGACGGGGGGAAATGGAAAAAGCTGATTCACTGTGATGATCCCTCATAGAACAAGCTAGGGTAGTACAGTGTTCCCTCGAAAATTGGGACCTCACTTATCATGAATTGACTGATTCACGATTTTTTTCTACTATTTAAAAAAAAAGGTAGAAACTGGAAGACATGAAAATGGTGGCAAAAAGTGGCGGAAGTCAGGGCACCGCCTTATCTTCTGCGCTGAAATGGGGTTGGACGTCTAGGCGGAGCAACGTGGAGAGATTCCATTTGAGTCCAGGCAGTGGGCTGACGTCGTTGGCGCTTATTTGAAAATAAAACTTTCTTGGTGAATTGGACAGCAGAGAGCATCAGTGAAGGGGGATATTTATTTTTTTATTTTTTGGAGAATTGAGAGCCCCGGGCATGGAAAGTGGAATCGGACTTATCCGGAAAGAGCACTTATGCCGGCAAGCACGGCGGGATGTCAAGGCGGAGCAACATGGAGAGATTCCATTTGAGTCCGGGCAGTGGGCTGATGTCGTTGGTGCTTATTTGAAAAGAAAACTTGCTCGGCGAATTGGGCGGCAAAGAGCACCAGTGAAGGGGATTTTTTTCATGTATGGGAATGCTGCTGCCTGCTTCATGGTAAAGCCAGCTTTAATTTCTCGGCCGGCAGTCCGGTGTTGCATGCAGCCACGGTGCTTGCCAGCGGCAAGAGACGTCTGCCCCGCGACCCGGCCTCGGTCGGAACAGGCAGTTCCAAGTTTTTTTGGAAGCGGATGCCTTCCCGGACATTTTTATTCAAAGATTAACTGAACGTGCAGCTCATCATCATCATCATCATGTGTGAGAATGCTGCTGCCTATGTTTTGACCGATTCGTTTATAACAGACAATAGTGTTTTTTAAGTAGTTTTGGTACCTGACCCGAGTACAGTAGACCCTCGAATATCGCACACAACGGACCCTTGGCCACAAGAAGACAAAGGATTTGGATTAAAACTTCAATTTACCTGTTTTGGGGGATTTATATCAAGCGGAAAGGAACTATTTTCACTGTAAGTACAGTATTTAAAGTATTTACATTTTTATATATACATCATATTTAGATATTAATACATTAGTCTTTTGACAATTTTACAGCTGTAATATTTAATAAATAACACCCACCCACACACACACACACTAATCCTTCACCACTTAGCGGCTTCAGTGCATCAGGTTTTTTGAGTTATTAGTATTAAAAAAAGTTCATAAAAATGTCAATACACTTCTTGATAATTGTACTTGTGTACTTCTATTTTTGTATAGGCGCGAAAACGTAGTATGGTATGCAGTAATAATTGGGGTGATCATACTTTGCGGTTTTCCGATTATCGCGGGGCATGTCGGGTATACATTATCCGCGATATTCATGGATTACTCTATTGTGATATTTTTACAGATTCATATTGATAGTTTTTGTATTGAGGGATGTAGTCATTTAAACATTTAACAATCATAACCTCACTCTTTCAGGTACTGCAGAATGTTTTGAATCATAGCAACAAGCTGTCACAAGTGAAGACTGAGCCACGCAGTCAACAGAACCCTGATCAAGGAGGACCTAAAATAGAGACCAATGGAGGAGGAAAAAGTCTGAGCAGTGGTGCTGAAAGTGCAGTTACTCCGCCAGAGTCCCAGTCACCTTTGGATTTCCTGGCTGACCTGGCAGAGCAGAAATCCAGAGAGGAAAAGAAAGGCAAGTAGAAAAACGAAAAGAAAAGAAAAGTTCTTCCAAATTTCTTCAGAATAATTGTGATGCATCAAAATTCCCCTTAACAGTATTTTCTTGGGCTGATTTATCCATTTTCAAACAGAAAACAAAGACTCACTTGGTAAATCCATAAAAGAAGGTGGCAGCCTGGAGGTCCTGCAGCAATGTAAAACAACATCACTGATAGCCAACAGTACAGAGCAAGGCTCAACTCTCAGAGATCTGCTCACCACCACTGCCGGAAAGCTGAAGCTGGGCTCTACTGATGCTGGAATCGCATTTGCACCAGTATACTCAGCTGCTTCACAGGTGCATAGTTAGCACATTTGAACGCAATATTAAGGAGATAGCGTAACTCGTGCCAGACATATGAATGTCAGACATTTGCAACACCTACCCACTGTGCCAGTGTTCTACATATGAAAGGGGTTTAGGACATTTAAAGACTAAAGTGTGGGGTGACGGATGAAGGCTGAAGATCGTGGCGGACAATGCAACATGGCGGCAAAAGAAACAAGTCCCAAGCACAAAAACATTTATTATTATGATTTCTTTTTACATTTAGAGTAGGTGTGCAAGATTGAAAATGCTGTACTAGTTTTGGCGGAAACGCGTTATTAGATCCCCCTTTCAAGCGTTCAGAAGCTCGAAGAAGAGCAAGAAAACACATGTACTTATGTAATAACATACACATTGAATAGGTTTCTGTGTCGCGACCTAGAGGACCAGCTGAGTGAGTTGGGAGTAGCGGCACATCAAAATCTGGAAACAGTGCAGCACCAGCTTTATGTTGGAGATGGTGATTTGCTTTTGGGGGGCTTTACTTGCAACCCCTTTGTGTAGAGTGGTACTTCTACTCACAAAATGAATTGGTTCCAGAATCTTGAATACTAGCCACTCTGAACCCTTTAAAATACAAAGAGTATTCCAAATTTGTATGAAATATGCACACAAATGTGTGTATTTATGGAAAAATATGGAAATAGCATTTATTAAGCCATTGAAATGACGCCACAACAATGAACCAAACAAAATTTTAAGGTTACGAAACACTTTGAAATGGTAATCACTGTTCCAAAACTGTCCAACTTATAAAAGATCCAATTATTGGTATAGTTATTATAGCTATTATTTGTTTACATATTGTAAATAATTGGGTTCTCTTGTTGATTTAAATGTTGTTCCTACCGCTCAGTGTGAGTGACGTGGGAGAGGGAGAGGGAAAGTGAGAGGGAGTGGCAGAGGGAGAGGGAGATAATAAATAGTTGTCCTATATTTTTGCTCTGTTTTCTACATATACATGCATTTGGATACATATTTTCACAAAATTGGCATATGCTTTTAGTGGCTAGTACAGTAATACCTTGAGATGCAAACTTATGGCGTTCCGAGATCGAGCTTATATGTCAATTTGATCTTATATTAAATCAAATTTTCCTATGTAAAATAACTAAATGCAAATTAATCCATTCCCACCCTCTGAAAAAAAAAAACACCCTAAAAATAGGATATTACAATGAAAAAACATGTTTTTAATTGTTCTACTTCACCATTTACACTCACAAAGTAACAAATATCTATGTAGTGGTTATGATCTTCAATAAAATGTGACATCATTATGTATGGTACAGTATGGAGTTCTTACCTTCGAGACAGATGGTAGCGGCAAACAGCAGTGTGTGGCGACATGTTCGGTTCACTACACTTTTGTGACACTACGTAACATAACAAAAACTTTAGATTTCAACTTTATTGAACTTAGATTATCGGCTGGCCACCAATTCAGGGTGTCCCCCGGCTCTAGCCCGAAGTCTGCTGGGATAGGCTCCAGCATCCCCCGCAACCCTAATGAGGATAAAGCGGTTCAGAAAATGAGATGAGATAAGATGAATTTAGATTACTATACACACACTTAAAAATATGTTTTAATCTTACGTTGGCGAGTCAACTCAGTCATGCGTACACCACACATGGTTTTCTAATATTTCATGCTTAATATCGATTGTCATCTTACACTTTTTCTTCTCACTACCCTCCATTGCACTGGCTTGCTTTGGACCCATTGTTTTTTCACTTAATTCTGCACTCATTAACGCAAAAAAACACGTAAAAAATGGAAACTGTACGGCCGATGCCTGTAGGTATCTTTAAGCGAGGGAGATACGGCGAGAAAGACAGTGATGCCGTTCTCCTAAGCAGCCACTTGCTTACTCGGCTACCTGGCGCCCGCATCCGGAACTGTCTCCAATGCTCGTATCTTAAATCTGTCTCGTATCTCAGGACAAAAATTAGCTCTTAATTTTCCTCGTAAAATGCCTCACTACTTACGAAAAATGCAAGCTACGGAACAAGTTCTGGAACCAATTAATTTCATAAGTAGGGACATGACTGTACTTTCTCTGTTTCATTTAAGACACTTAAATTTGTAGCAAACTGACAACCAGCCTTTGGACGACGATATTTTCATTTCATACAGTGATGTGCAGGGATGTTCAGACTTTTTTGCTCCGAAATCTACTTTTCCAGGAGTTAACCTTCCACGATCTACCTTTTTTACAGGCCACCGACAAAGCTCAGCAATTATTTATGTTCATATATCTCACATTAGGCTATCAACATTTACGGAAGCGTCAGGAAACGGGGGTGAAAATCCAATCTCGATTCATGTTAAAGCTTACTGCAGACATGCCAAATTCATAAGAGCCTAGCTAAGGAAACCGACAGAGGGGAGGGATCAAAATGTTATTGTCGTGCGATCTACCAATAGTACCTTGGCGATCTACCAATAGTTAGTTCCTCAGCGATCTACGTAATGGGTGGTAGTGCATGGCGTGATGTCCAATGAAAAACAGTGGATCACTACCCTCTGCTGGCAATTTTATCCGATTCACCTTGTTTAAAAGGCCGGTTAATTTCATCGAATTTAAAAAAATTGTGTACTTTAATACATGTTTTGCATGGAACCTTTAGGTTCTAAAATACGGAAAAAAGCAAATTCGCTGCTTCCACCATTCAAGATTCTGAAAAGAATTAATCCTCATAGGAAAAGAGTTCATAATTTACAACATAGTAGATTTTTAACCATGAAAAAGTCTGCAGCAAAGTTGGGTTTGGGACTTGTGCATACACATGGATATATATTTCAATGTTATTTACACTTTGATCCATTTGCAAGTAGTGTTTTGAAAATCTCTCCAATGTGTAGGTGGTTTAACTATGTATAGTAAGTAGGCAACATTATGTCATGCCGTAATCAACACATCGTCTGACCTCTCTAATGTACAGCACAGTTTAGCTCACAGTAAACACAAGCTAGATCAGATTTTATAATTTCAAAATGCTACTGTGAAACAAACTTAATTTTACCTCTTGGTAAAACTATTGTATAGCCAAAGTCACCTATTTTAAAAAAAATGAATTATCAGTTTTATTTCAAATAACATATTTCTTGTTTTTCTAAAGACGGGAAAGGGTGGACGAACCATGCCTAATATCCTTGATGACATCATTGCCTCAGTTGTTGAAAACAAAATTCCTGCCAGTCGTCAGGCAGTTACCACAAAGCTTTCAATCAAGCAAGAGCCAGTGATCCCTGTCAACAACAACAACCTTACACCTGTTATGTCAGAAAACATCAAAAAAGACAAAAGGAAGCCAATACCAGCTAATTTAGCAATTTCAGGGGATTCATCTAATCAGTATGCAGAAATATCCCATTACTGGCTAAATAATGGACGACTACTTTGGCTCAAAGATCACCGTAACCAGAATAACTGGAAACTCTTTAGAGAATGCTGGAAACTAGGACAGGTACATTTCATTTGTAGTAGTTGTGGAGTCTTGGTATTAGATGTATCATTTTTTATTTAATGTGTGTTTTGTTTAGCCTGTGTTAGTGTCCGGGATCCATAAGCGACTGAATGCCAGTTTGTGGAAAGCGGATTCATTCAATCAGGAGTTTGCAGACCATCAGGGAGACCTTCTCAATTGTAAAGACCAAGTGGTTTCCAACTCTGGGATCAAGGAATTTTGGGATGGATTTGAGGACATCACCAGTGAGTTTAAGCACTGACTTTTGATGGGGTATTCAGAGAGAATATAATAAATGTCCTTTAAGCAGACTAACAAAGATCCTTTAACTTTTTCAGAGCGACTCAAGTCCAAGGATGGGGAAACTGTAGTTTACAGACTGAAAGATTGGCCTTCTGGAGAGGAGTTCATGGCCCTCATGCCTTCAAGGTTCATGCAGTCACCTAAATTATTTATTGCTATTTTTGTTTTCATTTCATGAAAAAACATAGATGTCACTATTAAAATTATAAGATGTACACAAAGAAATAAGAACTAACACTTTTTATTCCACTCCCAAGGTATGATGACTTAATGAAGAACCTGCCATTGCCTGAATACTCAGATCCAGAAGGAAGTCTTAATTTAGCGTCCCATCTGCCATCTTTCTTTGTTAGGCCAGACTTGGGACCTAGACTCTGCTGTGCCTATGGTAAAACCTCAGTGTAAATGAATATTCCTATGTTGAAGCGTAGTTTTGCGTGCATACACTACTCGGAGGACCGTGAAGCGTGGTAGAACTCAAACGCAGGGAACCAGGCGGAGACGGGGAGTGAGAGAAGCACTAGAAAAAACTTTAATAACTGAGGCAAGGTTCTCAAAAAATAAGAAAAACTTCAAAATCAATGAACAAAATCATACCTGATGGGGATGACGTGTGGAAACGAGGAGCACGGGATCTGGCAAGAGCACAAGGAAACATATGGGTACACCAGACGATCCAATGAGGACTGACAAATACACAGGGGTTAAATAGTCAGACATGGGTTGACGAGACAACCAGAAACACCTGGGTCACACAAGTGGCAGTAAGTGGGTACAAACACAGCTTTGATCGTGGCGATTTCACTTTATTGTAATGTGCCCAGACAGAGCGAAGGCACAAGGGAAGCAGCGTAGCGAGATCGGTGAATGTGGGTTGGGGGTCGAGAGCCGTGAAGTCGGAGAGATAATCCAAGACGAAGGTGCAAGATGTGTGGGGCGAGAAACGTGGTCCTAGAGAATTTGTAGATCAGATAACAAGAACAGGAAAAACAAGAAGGTACTAACAGAGAACTGATGGAGACAATCCAGCAACGTGGTCAAGCTCTTGGTGGCTTAAGTAGGACAATGATGGTGATGAGTCACACCTGATGTTGCTTGGCCCGTCTGGTGCTGAACCTGTGATACAAAATAGCGTGTAGAGTTGTTGTTGGGGCAGCCCGGCGGCTGAGTGGTTAGCGTGTCGGCCTCACAGTCGGGGACCTAGGTTCAGATCCAGGTCGGTCCACCTGTCCGGGTACTCCTGTTTCCTCCTGCATTTCAAAGACATGCATGGTAGGCTGATTGGACACTTTAAATTGCCCCTAGGTATTAGTGTGAGAGTGAATGGTTGTTTGTCTCCTTGTGCCCTGCGATTGGCTGGCCACCAATTCAGGGTGTCCCCCGCCGCTGGCCCGAAGTCAGCTGGGATGGGCTCCAGCAACCCCCGCAACCCTAGTGAGGATAGAGCGGTTGCATGTTTTTGGAATGTGGGAGGAAAACCGGAGTGCCCGGAGAAAACACACGCAGGACCGGGGAGAACATGCAAACTCCACACAGGTGGACTGACCTGGATTTAAACTCTGGTCCCCCACTGTTTCGTAAAATGAACATTTAGTATGTAACAGCATTCGTAAGTAGAGGTATTACATTTCCACGCAATACATTTATTCCCGATGCTCATGCAATTTGACCTCTTCTAATACACACTTACATTCACTACATAATGGTGATTTTAAAACGGAATGAGGTCCACGTCAATATTTCTTAAACTAGAGGGTTCATTTGGCTGATCAGAGTCCCCTGGAGGAAGCCTAAATGTCCTGGTTGCAGATTAAATGTTAGGGGCAATATCATGATGTCAAAATAAGAAAAACGTTTTAAATAGGGAAAAAGGCGGTTATGGATCAAAGTGGTACTGAAAGTTTTTGTAACGTTGGGCATGCGCATTCAGGCGTTTAGAGAAGGTCAGGCTCAAGTTTACGTATAAAGGTTTAGTGCATATGGGCTCATACTCAAATATAGCATAACATCCCTAACTTTTTTTGGAGTATTGTACTTATGGTATGTTTTTTATTGAAGAGTTAATTTGTAGTTGTAATTATTCTGCACTACTCTATATCTACTTTCCCTATTCTTGATGAATCAGTAGTTAATATGCTTGTAGGTGTAGCTGCATCTCAGGACCAGGATTTTGGAACTGCCAACCTACACGTGGAAGTCTCAGATGTTGTCTCTATTCTTGTATATGTCGGAGTGGCCAAAGGCAATGGAGTCTTGTCCAAAACCGGTAAGCATTTTTTTTATCAGTTACAAACCATGTTGATTATTTTGTATGGTTTACTACTAACAGCATGGGATGTATTTTGCTTCAGTAATAAGTCACTGATGATGTACTTGTAATCTCACCTGTCTTGCATACAGGCAGGATAGTTTTAGTTCTAGCACAGTGATGATAAGTATGTGAATATGTTGATATTGGTCTGCAGGTGTTGTGGGCTTTGTTTATGGGATGTCATAATTTTCATTTCAGCTGTGCGGCTTGATACCGATGTATAAATGTATGTGACTTGACATGTGTGGTTGTAGGAGTTTTGAAGCGTTTGGAAGAGGACAGTCTAGATGAGGGGGTTCGGAAAAGGTTAAAGGACTCCAGTGAAACACCAGGGGCACTATGGCACATCTACCTCAACAAAGACATGGACAAGATCCGGGAGTTCCTGTACAAGGTAAAAACTAGCACTGAGCGAGTACAACACCATCTATACAATTGATCTACATCCGTTGCTGTACTCATAGGTAGAGGTAAGATGGGGTCAAACAAATTCGTCCCGACCCGACCTGGCCCGCAGGTTTTAGAGCCCGACAAATTAACTTGATTTGCAGGACCAAACCCGAAGTAAACCCCAAATTTCATATTTATTTGTGAGGACTCGGGACTCCCGAGTCAAGAGGAGGAGGCGTGATTTATGATAACAGATTAAAGCCTTCTTTTGTGATGAAATCTAAGTTAAACAAGACTGTATAAACGTTTACATCTTTTATATGATAATATAGATGTTTGACGATTTCAACTGTTTAAATGCCTGCTCAGTGTCAAGGTGCCAGTCTTTTTGCTCTCGTATGAGAGTAAAGCGCCACATTGACTACATTCAGCGAAGCCAACGCAAGTTTTGCCAGCATATTCAACAATCAATTTGAAGCTTTTTTTGAAGCACTTACTGCGTGTTTGTCTTTTCAGTTCTCCTGCCTTTAGTTTATCCTTAACTTCTTGCTTCTCCATATTGCGGAGGGGAACATTTATATTAAGATATTAAGAGTGCAGCATGACGTGCAAAGAGCATGCTCTGGCTCTGCGGCTCCGCCTCCAATTGCAATTACATTAAGCGCCTTCCCTGTTTTATTCCAAATTATTTATTTCATAACAAGTATTCCTTGGTTTAGCATCCACACGTCGTTTAAGTATACATTTATATATATATATATATATATATATATATATATATATATATATATATATATATATATATATATATATATATATATATATATATATATATATATTTTTTTTTTTTTTTAAGTCAGCGAGAGAGACCACACATAATTTTAGTATACTTTTTTTTTTCAGCGAGAGAGAAGCCCGGCCCGGCCCAACCCAAAGTAATGATTGACATTTTAGGCCCGACCCGACCCGAAATTCGGGTCGGGTCGGGCCTAAAATGTCAATTAGCAATGGGTGCGTACATTAAGCACAGGTTATCATGTGATTGTCTACAGCTGGGGTATTCTATATGTTAATCCTGATCTACCAGTTGATTGCCAAGGTACTATGGGTAGTTGGCAAGACAGTAATATTCACTTCTTATCATTCTTATTGAATAAGTGCAGTAAATTTTTATTTGTGATTTAAGCCTATAAACAGCTCCATCGTGGTTCCAAGTACGATTACTAAAAGTCATAATTATGTCCAATTAATTTCATAAAAATGTGAAAATCCACGCTGACTCTTGCTACCAGGACTCAGCACTGATGATTTTTTTTTTTAAATAGGGGTGAGCCTTTTCGCGTTTTTTTTCGATTATCGCGGCTATGAAAAAAAAAAAATCTGCAAATGATGCACACAAATGTCCTCACAATAAGATAACGCACGACTACTTGCCAAAGAGAAGTAGTCTTGTATTCGCAATCGCTCCGCCAACGGGAGCAAACAGGCTAAGGGGGGGACACAAAAAAAATGCAACGCTCCGCCCAGTGCTCGCAGAGACATTACAAAGAGGGAGTTGCGACCAGAGACATTACACGAGTGAGTTGCGGGGAGAGAGACAGTGCCCCTTATGTTCTTGTGAGCAGCCAACGAGAAGTAATACAGACGCTCCCCTACTTACGAACGAGTTAGGTTCCGAGCGATTGTTCACAAGTTGAATTTGTTCGTAAGTTGCTCAGTGCTATATTTTGTATTATAATTTATGTTTAAGGCCTATATAAGTATATTGAAGGTTTATATACGTGCATTTGTATGTTTAAGGCTTGTATAAGTAACACGCATTGGTTTGTACTGAAAAAAACATTTAATAACATGGAGAGAATACATACAGTACTGTATACATACATTAGAGAGAGAGATTTACTAGAAACTGGCTGAAAGAAGCTATCTAATGACGATTGCAGTTTTCTTTTTTTCATCATAAATGATGCGGTAGCACTGTATGGCATCATTCAATTGATTTGCAAACTTTGTGCAACGTTCAATATTTGGGTCCTGCTGCTCGATCTTTATGTTTATAAATGGTACTGACGGTCGAACGATTCAAGTTGTATTCACGTGCAACGCTCACCACTTTCTGACGCGCATCAAGCTTAGTTATTATTGCCACTCATTTCAAATGAAATGGCTTGCCTCTTCCTTGCACCTCCCTCAATAGAAACCTTTCGCTTTTCACCAACAATATTCAATAATGGATGCACGAGATATTTAATGATACAAATGAAAAAGGTTCTTTGCGCACTGGAGATACGTTCACGCACTTCCGCATTGCAACGAACTGGGCACAGGAAGGTAGATGCTGGGTGAGCTGAGCGCTCACAGCGCCAGGCGTCGGTATTAGCGGCGGAAAGAAGCACTACTCGGAAAAAGGTGCGCCATACAAAATCGAACTTACGAGCATTTTTCGACATAAACGCAATTTGCAGACATGTTCGTATGTACCGTTGTTCGTAACTCGAATGTTCGTAAGAAGGGGAGCGTCTGTATATATACTCCTCGTATTAGCGATCGCTCCGCCATTCGCACTGAGTGACGGAAAAAAAACACTGAAAGAAATACAACGCTCCGGCCAGTGCTCGTAGATATCTGTTATACACGAAAGAGATGCGGCAAAAAAGACAGTGAGCTAAAATCATAAACAGCCTCTCATGTCTTGGCCACCTGGCTTTCTCATATCTCGAAATTTTTCTCGTATCTAGAGATAATTATTTGCTCGAAATTTTACACGTATCTCGAAATGCTCGTATGTCCAGGTACCACTGTAAAAGCATTTGTAGTTAAAGGCACCAATTTATATATGAACAAACATAAATTGCAACCTATTTTCTCTTCCTTTCTCCCCAATTTTATTGGGCCACCACAAACTTTTTTTCAGCTTTGTAAGGAGCAAGGATTGGATGTATCAGTGGAACAGGATCCAATAAGAGAGCAGGGCTGGTACCTGAGCAAGAAACAGCGGCAGCAACTTTTAGATGAACATGGAGTTCAGGGTTGGACTGTTGTTCAATTCTTGGGAGATTCTGTTCTAATACCAGCTGGGTCAATGCATCAGGTAGTTCCACACCTATTTGTTTTTAGTTAAAATGACAAAATCATCATAGTAACTATATTGTTCATTTCACTGTACATTACCTTTTTGCTCACTTTGTCTGTCAGGTCCAGAACCTTCACAGCTGTGTTCAGGTCATCAATGACTTTGTGTCTCCTGAGCATGTGATCAACTCATTCCACCTTACCCAGCAGCTCAGATCCAACTGTGAGGAAGTCAACTATGAAGACAAACTACAGGTGATTGTCTGGTGGTCTATTTTTTTAGTGGCCTCATTTGTGACAGCACACATTATTTCCAATGACCGTTTTCTAAGGCAAATTTTATAAGTAGGAGGGACAGTCCATGGCATGGATGCTCATTTCCAACCTCCACACAGGAAAGCAAATACACTGGAGATAGAAATTAGAGAACAAATGATAAAGAACAGTTTTTTTTTCCAGAATGAAGTCATCTACACTCCTCAACAATTGAAATATTTTTTATTATGGCTGTACCATGCGTGTAAAAAAGTTTAGTTTTTACAAAAATAATCTAGGTATTTGACTAAAATGTTGTTTAAAATAAAACTCAATGATCAAAATTGGAGAACAACAACGACCGTGGCATGGAAAAGATTATAACAAACAATTTCTGAAGGTTACAACAGTCAGCAATTAAAAGGAAGTGTAGAGCCCTTTGCTTTGAATGAGTTCTGCACATTTGCGGCCACAGGACATCACTAGTCTCTCACAATGCTCTGGTGTGATTTTGGTCCACTCTTCTTCCAGTCTTTTCACAGTTCAATGACTGTAGTGGGTTTCTTGGCCATAACTTTGTCACCATGATTTTCCAGAGGTTCTCCATTGGGTTCAGATCAGGACTCTGGGCAGGCCATTTCATTATTTCAATAATTTCAGTTTTAAGGAACTGTTTCATCTGTTTTACTGTGTGACAGGGAGCATTGTCCTGCATAAACACAGCCAGTTGATTGGGTGATGAACACAGGAAAGCTACCATATGTTGTTAAAGAAAGTTCTTTTAAACATTTGCATTTACTTGGCCATGTAACTGTATGAGAGGCCCAACTTCTGCTGTGGAAAACATGGCCCAAACCATGACACTTCCTTCTCCATCTTTCACTGACATCTTCACACACTTTATGTGACTGAGCCCATTGTTTTCCATCAGACCCAAACAAATTATACTTCACTGAAATGAATTTAGGACCAGTCCGCCTCTGTCCACACAATATGCTCCTTAGCAAAGGTTAGTCGAGCCTTCTTTGATTCTCTGATTTGGTCACTGCCGAGTGGGCTATCAGTCCAAATTCTCTTAAACGTCGAGACAATGTATGGCAAGGCAGATTTTTACCGTGTTTAGCGCTGATCACACACGAGTAATCCCAGCTGCAGTGTTGAAATGATTGCCCTTGAAATTGTTGAATTTTACAATTTCTCGCGTATAAGCCGTCCCCTGATTCACAATTTTCACCTCCATATCCACGGTTTTAATAGGGAGTACAAATGTGTTACTTTGAAGGGAAAATCTTAAGAAAAATCCCTGCAGGTGGTATTTCTGAGATACTGTATGAATCAAAAGCACATTATTTTGGTCAATATCATAAGGGAGTTAATATGCCTGTCTTTGTAAATGCAAAATTTCAAATTATTCAATTTGAAAAAAGAAATACCGTATTTTCACGACTATATGGCACACCACATTTAAATGCGCAGTGTCAGTAACGAGTGCTATTTCTGTATTTGACACACACACAAGACGCACCGCATTTAAAGGCGCAGCCAGGCATGGCAAAACAAACACCAGCTTTAACATACACCAACTTAAACTTACAGACACATGCTGAAAACACGTTTTTAAAAAGGCAACGGAAGCAAAACTGAGTTCGGTTGTACTTTATTTAGCCATTTTAAAATGTAGTCACGTTTTTTGATTAATCATCACCCACAAATCCATCAAAGTCCTCATTTTCTGTGTCCGAATTGAACAATTGTCCAAATGATTCATCAAAAACGCCGGGTTCCCTCTCTTCGTTGTCAGAGTCACTCACATTGCCATGTGGCTCGACAGAAATTTGGCAAAAGCTCGAACAACAGTGCAAGCTGACATGTTAGTCCAAGAAGCCACAATCCATTCGCAAATAGTGTCGTAACTAGCCCGGCGCTGCCTCCTACTCTTCGTAAAACTGTGTCGGCTTTGGCAAAAGCTTGAACAACAGTGCAAGCAGACACGTTAGTCCAAGCGGCCACAATCCATTCGAAAATAGTGGCGTAACTAGCCCAGCGCTGCCTCCTACTCTTCGTTAAGCTGTGTTTGTCACCTATCATCCATTGTTCCCATGCCGCTCGCAACTTTGCTTTGAACGCCCGGTTGATGCCGATGTCCAGCGGTTGGAGTTCTTAAGTTAAGCCTCAGTGAATGACGGCAAGCTCATAGTTCATTTTCGTGACTTGGTTTTTCACCGCTGCTGTGAGATTGGCACGCATGCAGTCACAAATCAAAAGTGACGGCGAGCCATCCGGTCTCTTAACATACACCTCACGTAGCCAATCTCTCATTTTCTCCTCGTCCATCCAGCCCTTTTGGTTTGCCTTCACGATGACGCCGGCTGGAAACTTTTTTTTCTGCAACGTTTTTTGCTTAAAAATCACCATAGGTGGTAGGTTCTGCCCATTAGCATGGCAACCGAGAACAACAGTAAAAGTGTCTTCTCTTGCGTCAATAGAAAATTTTAATGTGTTATAATGGTTTGTAAAATGAAGTTTAAATTGAGTTTTATATTTTCCATTAAAATCGATTCATCAAAGAAAATAATGCAATTTTCCTTCTTTTCAACTAAACTAAAGTAATAAATTTTTAGTGGAGAGGAAGCAATGATAATTTCCTTTCCTTCTTAAACACAACCCCCTCCGCATGCCTGACTCCACCCACATCCGCCTTTTCTCTATATAAGAAGCGTGTCGGCCGGAAGTGCTCTCAGTCAGGCTTTGGAGCGAGCTCGGCGCATACACGGCACTTCGCATTACAAAGCGCCCTGTCTATTTTGGAGAAAATGTAAGACTTCTTAGTGCGCCTTATAGTCGTGAAAATACGTTAAGTCTATCTTGATGAGAACCTGGTGATTTTTATTGACAGAAATTACAATTTCACAATGTTATAAATTTCCTATGTTTTCCGTTGTGTTTTCATTCAAAGGCAGGCTAGTATATTGTTTCTTTTCGTTCAGGCACCTAAGTGGGCAGCTCAGGGTCCTTAAGTTTTCATGTTATGTTGTTTAGGCACTTAGGCGGACAGCTTGGGGTACGCGGTCGATTGGTCGCCGGTCTTTTGGTCACCGGTCTTATGGTCGCGGTCTTTAGGTCGCCCGGAAGTTTGGTCGTCGTCTTTTGGGTCGCCGGTCTTTTGGTCGCCTGATCGGCTACTGCCATCTACTGTCAATTTATTAAATAGCAGATGGTGTTTTTATTGAAGCAGTCCAATGAACCTTCATTCTCTCTGGAGAACTTGCAATGTTGAAATACTTTAGATTAGATGGTCATTTTTATCAAACAAATAAAAGTATTAGTATACTTTTAGTTAGACAGTATTTAGATCGTTTCAACAGTATTTAGACTCTAAATCAGGGGTCTCAAACTTGCGGCCCGCGGGCCAACTGCGGCCCTCGGGACGATAATTTGCGGCCCCCGTCTTAATATGAAAGATCGATTTTTTTTTTTTTAATTTTTTTTTTTTTTTTTTTTTACCCCTTTCCCCATGATGGCGCCGTTTAAGTGGCAGCCAGTGGCAGTAGCTCTGTCCACTCATGTTTTTCTTGTTTTACAGCATGTTTTACATGAAAAATTTGAGGGAACATTGACATGCACCTGCTTGTGGCAGGTGTGATACTGGTGTGCCGATAGCGAGCAATGATGATGTCGTGACCGGATGATTCGCCTAAAGACGTTTCGCCGACGGACGTTTGACAGACGGACAGGTCGTACTAGTATTTGTTAGTTTAATGATTAAATACAAATACTAGTATTTGTATTTAATCATTAAACGCTGTTTTCAGCTGGATTTGACCGAATTTGAGAGCATTTTGAGCCGTTTGGCGAATGGACGTCTATAGACGTTTTTTTGCCTCCATCGCGATATCATCCAGTATTTGTATTTAATCATTAAATGCTGTTTTAGGATGGATTTGACCCGATTGCTGTCATTTTACGGCTCGGTTCTGCTACATCTGCCTGCCCAAGAGTGCTTACTCCCGGACTGCCATTGATGGTAGACGAACATTGATTTTTACTATAATTTGGACAACACCGGCGGCGGGCCGGATTAAAAATCCTAACGGGCCGTATATGGCCCGCGGGCCGAGGTTGAAAAACTTGTACACACACGATCCGGCGGGGCGAGCGTTCGAATCCCGTTTCGGCGAAACCTCCGTTCGGCCGAATGAACGTTCGGTGGAACGTCCATTCGGCGACTTGCCCGTCTGTCAAACGTCCGTCGGCGAAACGTCTTTAGGCGAATCATCCGAGTACCGATGATGTCGCTCACACTGGTACTCAGTGCGCTCAGGGAGGTTGTCTTTCTGCTCAGACCAACAAAAAATTAGAGGGAACTTTGGTTCGGAGCTGAATGAACCAATCACGGTGAGGTATACGGCTCTGGAGGGCGGGACATCGGCCGGGCTGTCCAGTGCCTCGCTCACTCACTCATTCATTCCTCCAATCAGCTGGGCGGAGGAGAAGCCGTGAGGCCGATCACTCCACTCGGCGCGCACACTCCTCCGCTGCTCTCAGCATAGAACTGAATGAGGCGCTATGATCCGTGATCCAGCCTGTGTCAGTGTCTGTAGCCATCTCCGCAATTGAAACGGAGAGCGAAAGTGCACATGCGCCACAAACCCGCGCGACTGAATGTGAAAGATAAACCCGAGACTCATTCCAACTGGAAAAACATATTACAGAGCCCCAGAGATGTCTCTTTCAAAGCCTGCCGTGAAGAGAAAGGTCGGTGATGAGCACAGACAGTTTCAAGAAAAGTGGGGAGTGCAATATTTCTTTGTTGAACACAGGGGCACCCCGACGTGTCTCATTTACACTGAAAAAGTTGCGGTGCACAAGGAATACAATTTGAAACGTAATTGTACTACGAGACATGCTGAGGAGTACGAAAAATACCAGGGAGATGAGAGAGCCAACCAGGTTGCCAGTCTTAAAACACGTCTTCTGAGGCAACAGGATCTCTTCAAGAAGGCTACCAAAGACAGTAATGCAGCAGTCAAAGCTAGCTACACCGTTTGTGAGTTGATTGATCCTGTGCTAAGTGATCCCAAATGGCTCATGGACTTGGCTTTTCTTGTTGATATCACACATGAGCTTAATGTACTGAACAAGAAGCTACAAGGCCAGGGGCAACTTGTCAGTGCTGCCTATGACAACGTGAGAGCATTCTGCACTAAACTTGTGTTATGGAAAGCCCAGCTCTCTCAGACAAACCTTTGCCATTTCCCAGCATGCAAGGCTCTCGTGGATGCAGGCACACCATTCAGTGGTGAGAAGTATGTTGAGGCCATTTCGAAGCTACAGGAGGAATTTGATCACAGATTTGCAGACTTCAAGACACACAAAGCCACATTTCAAATTTTTGCGGACCCCTTCTCCTTTGATGTGCAAGATGCCCCTCCTGAGCTTCAAATGGAGCTCATTGACCTGCAGTGCAACTCTGCACTCAAAGCCAAGTTCAGGGAGGTGAGTTGAGAAGCAGACAAGCTTGGGCAATTTTTGAGAGAGTTGACCCCCAGCTTCCCTGAACTTTCCCGAAGGTTCAAGCGGACCATGTGCCTTTTTGGGAGCACATACTTGTGTGAGAAGCTCTTCTCCACCTTGAACTTCAATAAGTCCAAGTACAGGTCCAGACTTACTGATGAGCATCTTCAAGCTCTACTGAGGGTCTCCACTGCTTCCTCCCTCAAGCCAAATGTGACTCAGCTATGTGAGAAGCGCTGCCAGGTCTCTAGCAGCAAGGAGTAGGCAAGAGAAGCCGTGTTCAGAATATTTCATGTTCAATGTTCCATTCAAGTTCAGAAAGTTAAAGGTTAAAGAGCTGTTAATACAGACATTTGAAACGGAATAAAAATAATTCATTTTCTCTACTTAGCCAGCCAGTGTATATCTACTGTATGCTCATTAGTATTATTTGGTTTTGTATTACTGATTGATTTATTTTTTATTCATCTTTAAGTTAATTTATTTAATTCATTATTTTTTGTTAAAAAATAAAGATATTTGATAACGTTGGAATGTTTTATCAGTGCTTTTCTTGTGGAAATCCTGATGCGGCCCAGTCTCACCCAGACTCGGCCTCTAGCGGCCCCCAGGTAATTTGAGTTCGAGACCCCTGCTCTAAATACTGTTGAAACGATCTAAATATCTAATATCAAAATATCAATAAGAGCACTCATTTAACACATCAATAAGAGCACTCATTTAACACATCAATAAGAGCACTCATTTAACACATCGGCTGCTGCCATTGAGTGTCATAGGCGTCCAATGAACCTTCATTCTCTCTGGGAGAACTTGCAATGTTGAAATACTTTAGATTAGATGGTCATTTTTATCAAACATCAAAATATCAATAAGAGCACTCATTTAACACATCGGCTGCTGCCATTGACTGACATAAGCACTCTTGGGCGGGCAAGATGTAGCAGAACCGAGCCGTGAAATGACAGCAATCAGGTTAAATACATCCTAAAACAGCATTTAATGATCAAATACAAATACTGGAGCTCTTTGGACATTAGAACCGAGCCCAGGGAAGTGAATCCTCGGTAAAATGTCGCGATGATGTCGCGATAAGGCAAAAAAACGTCTATATACGACCATTCGCCAAACGGCTCAAAATGTGTTTAATAATTAAATACAAATACTAGTATTGCATATACAAATACTAGTATTTGTATTTAATCATTAAACACTGTTTTTGGCTGGATTTGACCGAATTTGAGAGCATTTTGAGCCGTTTGGCGAATGGCCCTGTTCTTAAATGGCCGACAAGCGACGACGTCTAGCTCTGTTGCCTCACAACGCGCATCGGATATCTAGTCTGTATACACGATACCTATGGGACCAAGCAAAAAAAAAGGAAAACGACGAAGAATATGTGAATTTCCTTTGTTTTCTTTTAAATAAAATACTAGTATAAAATACAATACTAGTATTGTATATACAAATACTAGTATTTGTATTTAATCATTAAACGCTGTTTTCGGCTGGATTTGACCGAATTTGAGAGCATTTTGACCCGTTTGGCGAATGGTCGTATATAGACTTTTTTTTTCCTTATCGCGACATCATCGCGACATTTTACCGAGGAATTCACTTCCCTCGGCTCGGTTCTAATGTCCAAAGAGCTCCAGTATTTGATCATTAAATGCTGTTTTAGGATGTATTTAACCTGAATGCTGTCATTTCACGGCTCGGTTCTGCTACATCTGCCCGCCCAAGAGTGCTTATTCCCGGGCTGACATGCCCGCCCTGCCCGCCCAAGAGTGCTTATTCCCGGGCTGCCATTGACGGTCGACTAATAAATTGAGAGTGATGAGCGGCAAAGGGAAATGAATCATTTTTATTATAATTTGGACAACGCCGGCGGCGGGCCGGATTAAAAATCCTAATGGGCCGTATATGGCCCACGGGCCGAGGTTGAAAAATTTGTACACACACGATCCGGGGGCGGGGCGAGCGCGCGAATCCCGTTTCGGCGAAACCTCCGTTCGGCCGAATGACCGTTCGGTGGAACGTCCATTCGGCGACCTGTCCGTCTGTCAAACGTTTGTCGGCGAAACGTCTTTAGGCGAATCATCCGAGTACCGAAAAAAAGAAATACGTCTACATTGATGAGAAGCCGATGATTTTTAATGACATAAATTACAATTTTCTTACCAGAAGTTTAAGATGTTGTGACGGCCAAATTCCTTCTAATGTCGAAATATCTCGATTTTTTTTTATGGTTCATATTACTGCAATAGTTGTCACTTTTGAACAAGAAATAAAAAGAAAAAAATCATAACGGAATTTTGTTTTATTTCATAATCACAAATGTACAATCATTTCCTTTCTGTGTTCTGAAAAGGAGGGTATTGTTTGCACGTTGACAAGTTCTAAGAAGTTCAAAGAAAGTGACGTAAGCACAACCAGGAAATATACCCATAGCGGTATACGTAGTGTTCACCAAGTCTCTGGGTGCAATAACAGCATACACAGGTATCAAGGTTTATATTTTTACGATCGACCGCAAGCCCTTTGATCAGCCTTAACTATTGGGATGTGCTTACATGGTAAACGCTACGCTCAGAGCACGTTAAACTATGGTATGGCTGTGCCCTGAGCGAGCAATAGCAGGCACAAGTAAGTGTACTCGCGTCTGGCCAGTCAGAGGACGTTTAACGTGAGTTTTTTCACGTTTTATGCAAGATACGGTTTATCTTTTCCTTGAACTATATTCATAGACATCAAAATACATTTTGTTTAGATTGCTGAAACAAATCGGATATTCCCTGATGCATTGTTTTGGATGGAACTATGACATGGTAAAGTACATCTATATGTGAATGACTAGCTCATACCTGGCAACTTATTCGTTTTTCCCGTCCAGTTTGGGGGAATTTTAGACTTTTAAGTGTGGCCTATGTGAGTAAATATGTGCCTTGTTGCAATTTTACGGTTTATTATCATTTAATAAGGGGAATCGCAATCATTAATAAGGGGAATCGCAATCATAAATAAGGGGAATCGCAATCATAAATAAGGGGAGCAATTAGCCATGGTAGCCGTGCTAGTTCATTTTCTGCATGTAAAACTACATTAATGCAGTCATTTTTTTGCAGTCTACAATTAGGCTTGTTAGGATAATCAAGTGTTTTTGCTTCTTGCTGTTAGGTAAAAAACATCTTGTACCATTGTGTGAAGGAAGCCGTGAGCTCCTTGAAAAAGAGTGACTCTGAGGATGACGAAGAAGAGGATAACTTATAACTGCCTTGCTCACTTTCCAATGAGACCGTCTTTACACATCCCTCTTCTACCGAGAAGGACAAAGTTGTTTTTGCCGGACAAGACATTCGGGATACTCCTTAGTTGGCTAGCATTCAAGTAGCTGGCAAGAGACAGACCCACAAATAGTACCCGTTAAACCTTTTGTGCCAAGAGATAACACTAAAGAATAGGCAGCCTTACTGGAAAGACCGGCATTAAACCCTCTACTGTTGTTGATTATTTAACACAGGAAAAACAATGGGATGGGCAGTGTGGTGGTCGGGAGCCTTAACATAGCCATTGACTTCTTAAGAGGGGCTGTCATTTGAGCTGAATTGCTGGTTTGGGGTGCTGTCCTGCACTGCTGAGCCACAAATGAAAACTGCAGAAAGAGCCCACAATGTATACTTCATGGACTGATTTTTTTTTTTTTGCTCGATTACAACAGCATCACCAGCAGCATCAGTAACATCATTTATAATTGTTGGGATGGGAGTTGTCTAAAAACAATCTGTGGGGGGAAATGCAAAGCAAAAATCATCCGCTGTGTAAGTCAGCAGGGCCCTTGTTTGTTCCTTTTGTTGTTCTGTCATTTTGGTTTTCTCTGTGAAGATGTATTTATTTTTTGGCTTTCTGTATATGTGATGTTTATGAGACAAAAGAGCTTTCATGTAAATGTGACTTGTACAGTTGTTTTCTTTTCTTCCTTTGTGTTCCTTTACTATGTTTTCAGTGCTTATACGGTTCTACTGTGATAGAGGACACACTCATGCACCAGCTATTGCCTGTAACTTTGGGAAATGCCAATGTCCTCATGCCATAAATACATTTTTTTAAAGATGAACTGCCAAACTGTTGTATAGACTGTCTAAAGTTGCATTGTGTACCGATAAAAATAATGGCTTAGATTTTTCCATTTTATGAAAAAAGTATTCCTTGTACAACATTTACAAAAAAGAAGTAAGTTATTTAAGAAAATTATTAATTTTCCTTTAGTTTATATTTACTGTTGAATTTCTGAAGTTAAATGATAAAATTTACAAAAATAACTGTAATATGTAAATATATACATATATACATTGACTGAGGTATTTTTTATAAAACATGTCTTACGTCAATTGGAAATTTTAATGTGTGTTATAATGGTTTGTAAAATGAAGTTTAAATGGAGTTTTACATTTTCCATTAAAATCGATTTATCAAAGAAAATAATGCAATTTTCCTTCTTTTCAACTAAAGTACAGTATAATAGATTTTTAGTGGAGAAGAAGCAATGATAATTTCCTTTGCATTTTTTTCGTTTTTGGGTGCCTTTTCTAATCTATAACAGCCAACCAAGTTGGCAGTTATATGTTCATGGTGTCTACAACTTTTGATTTCGTTATTTTTACCTAAAATGTTAGATGTGAATGATTACATGTATAGTTTTCAGTATATTTTGCGCTTTTATATCTTTGCCACTGGATGGCAACGTACTTGTGTTTTCTCTTCCTTCAGTCCGCTCAGTCGTTCTTTAAATGCTGATAAATAAACACCAGGCGGCCCGGTGGGTGGGGTGGTTAGCGCATCGGCCCAACAGCTCTGAGATCAAGGGTTCGATCCCAGGTCTGGATCGTGCGGAGTTTGCATGTTCTCCCTTGGCTTGCGTGGGTTTTTTGCAGGTACTCTGGTTTATTCCGACATCCCGTAAACATAAATGGTAGGCTGGCTGAATACTCCAAATTGCCCCTAGGTATGACTGTGAGCACGAATGGTTGTCTATTTCCTTGTGCCCTGTGATTGGCTGGCCACCAATTCAGAGTGTCCCCTGCCTGTATCCCGTAGTTAGCTGGAATAGGCTCCAGCAACCCATGTGAGGATAAGTGGTTCAGAAAATGAATGAATAATAAAAGTAAATAAACAAATAAAATAAAAAAAATAAAAACACTTTTTTAAATTGGTCAACTTTCCTATGTAGCTTTTTTCCACTAAATTTAAAATACTTGATCATTATTGAATTAGATATCTCTTTTCTATGCTCATTGAGATTTTATTATGAAATATGCTTTGTACATAAAATTCATTATTAGTTACTCTTTTCTGAGTTAGGGTTTCAATGGATTTAATGTGATAATGAAATTGTTGTAATTTACTTAAGGATTTTTACCGTATTTTCTCATATTAGCCACCTCTGCGTATAAGCTCTACCCTTAAAATTGCCTTAAATTGTTAAATTTTACAATTTCTCTCGTGATTCAATTTTTTTTGCTCCATATTCATGCTTTTAATAGGGAGTACAAATGTGTTACTTTGAAGGAAAAATCTTCAGAAAAATTGCATGTCGTATTTCTGAGATACTTTCCTAAAGGGTGTTGCCTGCACGTAAACAAATTCAAAAGGGAAGTCACGTGAGCAGTACAACCAGGAAGTGTGTCCGTAGCGGTCTAGTTTCTCATCCCTAGGTAAGATGGCGTCACCCTGAGCGAGCAATGGCAGGCACAAGTGAGGTTTTTCACGTTTTATGCAAGATACCTTTTTTAAAAATATATTTCATTAATAGACGTCAAAGTAAATTTTGTTAAGCATTTTATCTGTTTATATTTTCTCTATTTTGAAATAAATGACCGTATCGGTTGCATTGTCTTGCGTTATGGCGTTTCGTGCATGTCAAGTCTAATTTGTGCGCATATAAGCCGTACCCTCTATTCAGTCAACATTTTTAGCAACATATAAGGCGTATATGTGTGTTAGGTTTATCCTTAGGTATTTCCAAATTCAGCTTTCAATAAAAAAGGCATCTGTAGTCACATCACCATTTAATTCTCGCAAGAAGAGAATACATCCACCCGCTCGTCCGGTCAAGATTATTCTGTCGAGCGGCATTATGTCCTGCCCATTTAAGGCCTCAAATCAAAACAATTACAAGGTTATCGATTCGATCCAATTGCGTAAGCAAGAAACAAAACAATTCCATAATCAAGCAAACCTAGCGTCAAACCTAGCGATAGCCATCCGCTGAATCAACAACAATTTAAGCGTCCTTTACAGATCTTCATTGCAAACTTGTATCTGGGGAAAGGGTTGAGGCGTATCTTCCAGTAATCAGTCCTCGGAGCAAGGACTCAGTGTATTGTTACGTCATTGCGAACTTGTATCTGTAGCTGGAGCCAGCTGTCCTGGAGACTGACCTTGTAGTAAGCGTTTGTCTTCGTTGAAAGCACATATTAATTCTAACTCTAAATTAAAAGCAATCAACACACATATATATATATATATATATATATATATATATATATATATATATATATATATTGTTTAATATAGTTACACATTTAGGATGAGCTTTACTATTCCTAATAAGCAAATATATTGATTAATATAGTAAGCATGTATATTATAAGGCTTTATATTCATTGCAAACACATTTATAATAATGATTACTCCAACAATGTGAGAAAATACAGTAAGTTCTTCTAGCCGTTTCATGCTAGAATTTCTATTATTTATTTATTTGTGTTAAACCCTTCCTTGTCACCCATTTGTGTCGGAAAATGGATAAAACGTAACAGCTTCAATGGCATGCAATGCACTAATTTGAAAATATGTTATTTACTGCTCTCACCATTGTGTAATACATATTTTTATTCATGTAGTTTACATTAGTTTATTAACTTTGTGTTATTTATAAATTGTCTCAATAATAATTGTATAAAAAGATTGTAATTATATATAAAAAAAATGACAAGGATTAACAACAAAAACATCTATTCTATCTAAATCATCTGATTTATATTGAATTTCTTTTGAAAGACCATCATATAATAGTCATTTGCCATGTAAGAATTGTGTCAAAAATTATGTACGTATATCATTAGAAAATTAATAATCAAATTGGCACATTATTAGACTAAACATAAAGACAGTATAACTTATTTGCGCTAAGGGCTGGGATAGGCTTTAGCACCCCTGCAACCCTTGTGAAGATAAGCGGTTCGGAAAATGAATGTATAAATTGTGTATGTGCAAGACACAGGAGTCACTGCTAACAGGACATTTCGGGATCAGTGTCCATTCATACTTTCAAAACTTAACTGGAAACATATTATACTGCTTCCAATTATATACAAATTTCTCAACTGTGTCTATGAGTGCGTGTGTGTGTGTGTGTGTTGGGTGGGAGGGTGTGTGTGGGGGGGAGGCGGGGGGGGGGGTGTCGGTTGTGTGTGAGAGGTAGGTTAACTGGAGTACATGGAGGCAGTAGTTCATCAGTGAGTTCAGGCGGAGGTCATTCACTAGCTGCTCGTATTATTCCTTCTGTCGCTTTTTCTATTTGACTCGCCTATTTATGTTAGGTCTCTTCTATCAATTGTATAGTCTTATACTCAAATGTAAGATTTTTTTGTGTGGTTTTTAGAAAATATCCTTTTCACTATTGAAATTATAATGTCTCTTTTTATTTTTAAAGCCATTAGCATGTTTTACTCCTCTTGCATACGTGTGTATGTGTGTTTGGGGGATGCAATTTGTGCCAAAACTCAGGGAGTTTAAGAGTCTTCAGGGTTCAGCTTTCGGTCACTTGTAATGTAAACTCCACCCCAAGCACAGGCAGCCACTTGAAGATTTCCTCGATAAACAAATCCCCAAATTTCTGGAACCACTGCTCGTGTGATAATAATGATAGAAATGTCTTTTCACAAAAAGAAATTAGCGCAATGTCTGTGTGCGTGTGTATACAGGGTAGCCGCCGTTTCATTCGAAATTTGTAATGGCGGCTAATGCCAGTCGATGTTGCCTGGTAGAGTGAGACTGGACTTCCTCAGTAAAAGTGTAGAAACAGGAGCACTTCAAAGAAAGACAAGGTGTCATAAATCGCATGTGTCGACAGCGGGCAGCTTGCTCCTGCTCCTCCCTGTCTGCTCCCAAATCTTACTTTATGATGACAGCCTAATTACAACCAGTACACAGGTACATCGAGAAAGGCACAGACCACACAGATACACCTGCACCGCCATAGTATAGTCAATTTAATCAAATTTATTCATGATGGCGGGTGCAGCGGCTCAATGCTGTCCAGTTTGGTGTCGTTCGTTATTTACTAACATCTGCAAGGCAAACTTTTTCTATAGTCGCCAGGATTTTATTACTCTCGGAAGGAGATGCGATATATCCATCACAACAGACCTACGATATCCCCGAGGACATCTCGAGACCTCCAGGACCTCTGTGGATAGTCAGCCCACAAAATCTTTATATGCTCTCAAAGGCCATATTATCTTTGTTTGTTTTTAGCTTATGTTTGTATTAAGTCCACAGTCAGTGCCACATTAGCCTAGCTCTTGTGCTGTCTCTTACACTAGACATGACTTGAGCCTTCGGTTTGAATTTGTACGGTATAATCTCATGTTCTGTACGCACTTTCAGTTTTGTATTCCATGATAAAACCAATAAGAACTTGTTTACATTCTCTGCTTTTTACACACTCTGCTGGCCCTGTACTGTTGTAACGTCATTAAATTTTTTGAAAGTTGTGAAAATTGGACTTTAATAACGTACCGAGGCTCCTATCAATACTAGTAAAATAATAGAGACACTTTTTTTAAATACAGGTTTCAAAAACATTAAAAATATGTAAAGCAATTTTATGAAAGAGAAAAAACAATAGGGCGGCCCCGGTGGATCAAGAGGTTAGCGCGTTGGCCTCACAGCTCTGGGGTCCTGGGTTCAAATGCAGGTCACGTCCACCTGTGTGGAGTTTGCATGTTCTCCCCGGGCCTGCATGGGTTTCCTTCGGGTACCCCGGTTTCCTCCCACATTCCAAAAACATGCATGGTAGCCTGATTGGACAATAAATTGCCCCTAGGTATGGGTGTGAGTGCATGGTTGTCCATCTCCCTGTGCCCTGCTATCGGCTGGCCACGATTCAGGGTGTGCCCCGCCTCTGGCCCGGAGTCAGCTGGGATAGGTTCCAGCACCCCCCGTGACCCTATTGAGGATAAAGCGGTCCAGAAAATGAGATGAGAGAGAAAAAAACAGTCCTGAAAAGATGTGTCATGAAAGCTGATTTGAAGATGGAAATAAATTCCATGTTTTTTAGTTGGGAGGAAGAGAGATCCAAAATCTGTGGCAAGCCAAGCAAAAGGGGCAAATAGGTGAGTGTGGGCAGAGATTCTGAGGGAAAAGGAGGGGGACAACATGGATGAGGGCATGCATGTATTGAAGGGCAGGGTTGTAGTGAAATGGCTCAAGTTTAATGTGTTGAAAATTTGAATGGGTTAATTTTAATAAGGGCAGACCAAGGGTTTGTGCGCCGGCCTCGTAGTTCTGGGATTGAGGGTTCCATCTTAGGTTGGTCCTCACTGTGTGGCGTTAGCATGTTCTCCCAAGGCTGTAATGGATTTACTCACCAAAACATGCACAATAGGCTGGTTGAACACTCTAAATTGCCCCCAGGTATGAGTGTGAGCGTAAATGGTTGTCCGTCTTCTTTTTCCCTGTGATTGGTTGGCCACCAAATTAGGGTGTCCTCCGCCTGGTGCACGAAGTCAGCTAGGATAGGCTCCCGCACCCCCTGTCACCCTTGTGAGGATAAGCGATACAGAAAATGAATGAATGAAATGAATGAATATTTTTAATGCAAAGTGCCATATTAGTAATGGATTTGAGAATAAATTGTTGATTGGACTTCCTTCGCCCATCAGTTACTACTGAGTCACTCATTGATTTTCTGTGCTTGAAAGAAGCTTTGGATTAATAGGTTGAGGCATGCAAGATGAGTGTTCATCCCTTGAATGTTTTGTCATGTTTTGCATTCCCCTATGACAGCACAGAATCCTCTGCGAGCAGGGACTGCTGGGCGCATTTCCTTCCAGTCACGGCTCAAATCAAAGGGTGCAAGGGCCAATTTGAAATCCTTCCACTTTTATTTGTTGAATAGACAATTGGAATTATATTTTAAAAAATGCAATTTATAATGTATTTTCTGTATTAACTCATTAGCTTCCATTGACAATGACAGTGGTTCAATCGATGTTGACTAACCCTAACCCTCTATACCCGCTTTCCAAGTTTAACTAGATCTGTCAATGAAATGAATGAGTTAAAAGCCACAAGCAAAAAAATAATCCAAAGGTATACAAATATTCTAAAACATATCTACTACTATTTACACTGCTAAAAACATTTCAGAGAGTTTTTGGCCCTTTGTTAATGGAGAGGCACTCTTTAAGTAACAAGTTCCATCTAATGTTCCATCTAATGTTGAAGCTGAAAAGTGGTTCTAGGTGGAATTGAGGTGTGCGTCTGCTTTGTTGGCCTTTTTTTAATTGTATGATTTATTTTTCTACTTTTTGCAGATTGTGTTTGTTATGCTTCATAAAACTACAATTTCTTACTCTCACTGGAGCGATTTGCAATACTGTCATGCGTAATGGCAGTTTGAGTGAGTTAATCTATATTTTTTAATGCCATTTTATTTTGGATCTATCCTGTGTGAAGATGTAGTGGTGTTGAAAATGGATCAGTAATATTTACCATGCTTTCTAGAATTATGCAAATATACTAGTGAGGAATACATACAGACCAAATATCTTCAGCGTTTAGATACCCCTGTGAATCTATGAATCATACACATATTGCTCGATATTTGCCCGTTGCAATACCCCTTTTTACACGTCAAACAAAAAAGTTCATATTTATGTTTAACCTTTCCCACCGATATTCTGAGTTTTCTCAGCTGAAAGTGAGGACCAGAATAGAGTTCAACATCAGACACATGCTGAGGCCTCCCACCCTGCCTCCATGCCTCCATTATCAGATTGCAGTGTGTGGAGGTCACAGCCCCCTGCTGTGGCTTCACCATCATGAACTCGCACAGAGCTCACTAACAACAGCTGGCTGTAAGTAAGTGATTTTGTTACTGTGTGTGTTTGTGTGTGTGCGTGTGCGCTCGTGTATGTGTGTGGTGTGGTGTGGTGTGGGTGTCTGTTTGTGAGTGTGGAGCAATCTTCCATTTGGTTGATGTTTGCACCTTGTAAAAGGGAACCACAGGTGCTTGGTGTTCTAACCAACTGACCCATTGATATTTCTGCGATTGACATTCATTCTTTCATCACCCATACCGTGCATCGTCGCAAGGGTTGCTGTATCTTAGATCTGGCGATACAATGATACCGATAATTGTCAAATAATTTTTGTCAACAATAATAATAAAAACCTTAGGTGAAATTTGATAGATTCAAACTGCAATCATACCCACAGCACACCACATAGGACAGAGGCAGTAATGAGAACACTAGTTCCAGACCAACCTTCAAACAGCTATGTATTTTTAGCATGGTTAGCAATAGAGCGGCGAACACAGAGCATTAAAGCAAAATGACTATAACACAGCCAAAATGAGCTATTATGAGATGCAGGACAATATTGAGCCGACCCACTAAAAGATCCAAAGGAAGTCTCCCTGTCGTTTTTTTTTCTTTCTTGGGTGTGAACATTCTCTCTGTTTGAACATGTATAGGCGCATGCGGCCGTCATCACGTGTACAGGCATGGGCACCCGTTAGCCAGTGGCTAGTTCGGAGGCGGATCTTGTTTTGAGGATGAGGAGGCCTTTATAAGCTTTTTTTTCCTTCTTTCTGTCTCTTATACCTGTTCATAAACAGCTGCCTTATTGAAAACTTAACCCATTTTAACCCACTCCTCATTTGAGGACAGCCTCTGATTCTTTTCTTACTTGTTATCAAGGAGTTTCCCCATTTTATGCAAATGTTAGGAAAACGTTGAAAAAATATAAAATATCTCAATTCTTTCGATAGTTCATATTACTGCAATAGTTCTCACTTTTGAACAAGAAATAAAATGAAAAATAATCTAAATGGATTATTTTTTTAAATTTCAAAATCACAAATGTACAATCATGCAGCTAAACCTCAAATCAAAAGAGAATTCACATCAGCGGTATATACAGGAGGTGTGTCGGTAGCGGTCTACTTTTCATCACTCTGTGGATGTGTGCAATAATAGCATGAGATACGTACACATTGCGCAGGTAGCAAGGCTGATATTTTAGTGATCGACCGCAGGACTGTATTGGCCGTGTCGTCTTGCATCGTGTCGTCTTGCGTCGTGGCATCATAGCATCACGGCGTTGTCACCTTGCAGTTTCGTGTATGTCGTGTTTTTATGCGCATATAAGCCATACCCTCAATTCAGTCAACATTTTTTTGTCCGACAAATGCGGCTTATATGCGAGTAAATACGGTACTTTCATAATTGAATAACGAGGAACGTAATCTATTTACTTATTCACAGAAGTTTGAAGTTCCGGATGTGAAAGAAAATAATGTGATCATTATCAATATCGACTTTTTTTTTTTTAAATTGTCATATCGCCCAGGCCTACAGTAGCCTATCCCAGACAGACTACAGTCTGGACTGGTTGCCAGTCAGCCATTGGACACACAGAGAGACAGACCACCATTCACACTCACAATCATACCGCCACAAAGCGGTAATGGATCCCATGCTTGCCCGCACCAAAGTCAGGCGAGTACAGCACTACACCATCAGGCGGCTGAAGCTGCAATAGACAAACATTTCTTATTCATTTTAAGTACACATATTCTCAAATCACACAATGAAAGAACAAGGCAAAGATCCCAATGATCAATTTAGCGCCACTGTTTAAATGAATACCTTTGAGTTTCTGTTTTGGAATTACAATTATAACAGTAATTGTATTTTAAAACAAATACTATGAGTCTCTTGCAGGCCCGCAGTAAAATTAGATTGGATGTTAAAAAAAAAAAGAAGAAATACTCAATTCCACCCTGGCCTTGTTGAAATGGATTTGATGTCTATTATTGTCCATTCATTCATTTTCTGTATTGCTTATCCTCACAAGGGTCATGACTGTGAGACTGACGTGCTAACCACTCGACCGCCTTTTTTTAAACAAAACAAAATGTTTATTCATGTAAAACAACATACTGTGGAGTTATTTTGCATATAATTCACCTGGTAGTAACCCTGTTAATCTGAATGGGTTCCGCCTTGTGGTTAAGAGGGAGAAACACGAAAGGTGGATGCTCTCGTCCTCTTCGTGTGGACCAAGACTTCCCGCCTATGACTCCTCTCTCTAGGCACCACCATACTTAAATTCTGTTGTACACAATGATTTTAACATGATGTAATGTTTTGATCCCTGCGATAATGGAGAGGGACAGTTTAAAATACTGATAAAATCGACAGAATATAGGCTTTACTTTAGGTTCTGTGCAGGCCATATGCAATGGTATTTTCATCATTTACTGTGGGCACTACTACTACTGAGCAGTGGATCACAGTTGGCCGACCTTTGCGTATAATCTATTGAATGTGTGTACATCCATGAGTTCCAGGTATTGGTCATTAACATTCACTATTACAATCAAATGAATGAATAAATCAATACATTTTATGTCACCATTAGGTGTGTGACAATACATCTATCTGCTTATATAGATTGATCGAATTGTGTCTGACTATTTACCTACCGCACATATCGTATTATCATGAAAGTGAGTTAAAATACTGCATCAATCGGTTAAGTAATGATCAAATTAAATAAATCAAAATGCAAAACAATCAATATCATCATCATTTAGGTGTGAGCTTTGTTAAAATAATTATTTTTTAATTAAAATATTGATGAAATGTTAGAGCAACACAAATGTTATGAATATCAAAATTGTTTTTTTTATTTTGTATTGCTTTAGGGGGAAATTTACATTATTTTAAATGTGGACATAATATGGTACTAAACCAATTGCAAGCCCTTGAATCGAATTAAATCGCGGGAGACTCTTTATTGTTGGCGAATATTGTGTCAGTGTCCAAAGAATGGATATAAAGTTGGTGATTAGCACACAGTCGTCATGGATGCAAGATACCAAAGAAAAGTCTAAAGATTCAGTAGTGACCTCTGAACAAGTATTGTAAGATATACATAAAATTTAAAACGAGTGCTGAATGTGCGAGTCTTTGAGTGTGCGTGTGCTTGTCTAGGTTGTGCATGCTTCCATGGGTGTTAAGGTGGGTGATAGGTAATTGAATAAATCAATACATTTTATGTCACATGTTAGTTTGGGATGTTGTGAAGGGGGTAGACAAGGTTTAGATGGCTGGGGTAAGATTGGGGTGAGGGTTTAAGTTGAGGGCAGAAGGGAAAAAGAGGGGTGGTGTATGTGTGTGTTTGGAAGGGGGTGGTTGAAGTTAAGGGCAGACGAGAGACTGCCTGTGTGTTTCTGTCCTCTGAACAACCCCACCCCCCCACTTCTACTCATGAATGCAATACTCCCATCTTATTATAGGTACGTGTGTTGTGTGAGTGTGTGTAGGTGTGTGAGAACGATAGAGAGAGTGAGCGACAGAGCAAAGAAAAAATAACAGAGAACCCCACGACACTGTATTTTTTGACGGTTTAGTGCTACTGGGATCTAAAATTTTAACTTTATTGCTGGTAATTTGCCATATAATAGATTTGATTTTGACTACTTCAAAACATTGTGGTAACAAAAGCTTTTTATAGTGTGAAACATTCATTTATTTTCCATACCGCTTAACCTCACAAGGTTTGTAGGAGCTTCTAGAGCCTATCCCAGCCAACATTATCACTCTCCTTGATACCTAGGGGCAATTTAGAGTGCTCAACCAGCCTACCATGCATGTTTATGGGATGTGGGAGGAAACCGGAGTACCCGGAGAAACCCCGTGTAGGACGGGGAGAATGTGGAAACTTTACACAGGAAGGTCGGTATCCACCGGAGATTGAACCCTCGCTCTCACCACTGTGAGGCGGACGTGCTCTCCCACTCAGTCGGAAACACTGAGCCTCTGGCCTGGAGTCAGCTGGGATAGGCTCCAGCACCCCCAGCAACCCTAATGAGGATAAAGCGGTTCAGAAAATGAGAGATGAGATATATCCGTGCAGCAATGACAACAATTATTAACAATTATTATTAACAATTATTCACATATCTTTATTCTTTGGTAAGTTTAATAGAACAGAACAAAAAAGTGTTCCTCTAATGTATCTCCTTCGTCCGAAATTTAGGTAGCATTTTACCCTATAAGGCAAAAAAAACATTCCTTCCCACATGTTCTTTAGATGTGGGAGGAAACCAGAGTACCCGGAGAAATCCCACGCAAGCCCGGGGAGAACATGCAAACTCCACACAGGAAGGTCCGACCGGACCTGGGATATAACCCTCGAGGTCACAACTGTGAAGCCGGCGCGCTAACAACAACGCAAGTAAAAAATTTGAGAAACTGTAATATTATTACTCTTTTCAGAACTCTAGTGCCTTACAACTACGAGGATTGTTCCAAAAGTAATAATTTCTATTACTATATTTCTATCTTCCAATCAGATGGTATGCTTTGTTACAACAACTAAACTTGTGCATTCGTGACCTGAAAATGTTTATTTGTTCCGTATACTGATGGTTTGAGATTCTTTGAAAGTAACCCTGTCATTTATTTGCGTCAGAGCAGAGATAGATCATTGAATTCTTCCATCCAGAAAACATTTCTGTTGGAATAATGATTCAAACCTTTTAAATCATTATTAGCAATATTTAATTAAAAAAGGAAAAACATCTTTCAACAAACTCTGCTTACAACTTGCAAGGAGATGCAATGTGACACCGTCTTAGCCCCCAGTGCATTCTGACGAGCGGCATACTCTTCGGTACATTTAGCGGCACATAACCAAAACATTCAAAGGTAATCTGATTTAAACAATTGCCATTGAAAGAAAAACACCTGCGTAAGAATTTGCAGTATAAGCATAATAATTTCTTTATAAGGTAAACTGCCGGTGTCCCAGACAAAACAATTTATGAGTCCTTCGTAGATCTCCCAGTAAACAGTCCTTGGAGGGTGAGGTGTTATGTCAACAAGCTGGAGCCAGCAGGGTGACCTCGAGTTTGTCCCAGTCTTATACAAAAGTAATTAAAATGCCTTATTACTTATTAAAAATGCTTACAACACATATAGAATATTCCATAATAATTCTAACAATTTCAATGAATTGAATTTAATTGAATGCTTTTATTGTGATTATACAAGTATAATGAGCAGTGGCGGGCCGTGCATTTCACACCTGGGCCTTCAGTAGTGCTACGTGTGAATCAATCCAACCCTCAATAAGTATTTTATGTCCGTCTGGAAAATGGCTTTGCCAGCAAATCTGCAACCAAATCCATTTGTTTTCCTCCGTCGGCCATTGTGGGTTGAGTTTGCGAGCTCTGACTGGCTCACTTTGGCTTTGGCTTGCTTACTCTATCACTAGCCAATCATAGTTGGTGAAAGCGATGACGTTTCCCTACAACTGCGAGAAGGCAATGACGTATCCCTACGACTGCGAGAAGGCAATGACGTATCCCTACGCCTGCGAGAAGGCCTTGGTGTCGCCAAATCGAATTCTGATTGGTTAAAGCAACAATCTTATCGACGTTTGCTTAATGCAGCAAAGCCCGCAGAACTGATTGTGAAGGCCTTGAGGTACATTTCTGACCCTGGCAACAAATAATGGTTGAAATGTGATTGGTTAAATGCTTCAATATGAAAACACACATCTGGAAGCAGTGCAACCAGGGGGAAAGCAATGAAAGGAAGCTAACAGACAATTTGGAATTATTGAATAAGTATTGATGGACAAAATATAATATATGATTCAGATATTTCTTAGGCCAGCAGAGAAGGCTTTGAAGGCCCTGACGGCACACCACTGATAATGAGATTTAAAGCTTTCACCACATAGTGCACAAATAACAGCAGACGGACAAATAAATCAATAAATAAGTAGTAAAAGTGAGGTCAGCCGAGTGAAGCACGCTTGTTCCATCTGAAGTCGAGGATGAGTTCCATGGTTAACCGATCAACATTCACCGTTGCCTGCAGAATGTTTACTAAGCCAGTCCAATTGATGTTTGCACAGTCAGGAGATAGGTTTGTCGATTTCATAGTGGCGAAAGTGACAAAGCACTCTGGATGCCTATGCACTGCCATAACTATACAAAACAGTGTGCACCTTGACCAACTCATTTGCACTGACCAGCGGATAACTTTAAATAAATTAGTAGAGTCTAAAGTTGGTGTTACTGCACAAGGATACAGCAAAGTGTGTGGACCAAAAGTGCCACCGACGGGATGTCCATCAGGACTTGTTGAATCGGTATTAATCCGAAGATGACAGAATCTTGGTCCATATCATCATTGGTGATGAGACCTGGTGTCACGACTACGAGGTGGAGTCCAAACAGTCGACGGAATAGCACCATTTATGCTCCCCAGCAAAAGAGAGCTAAATATATTACTTTTGCAACGACCATCATAGTTTAAAAAAAACTGAAAAAAGAAAATATTATGAGAGTAACACATTAACCTTGAAATGCATTACCAAAACAATGATGGCCCTTTACATTTTCTGTTGGATTTTATGTAAAGTAGAAACTCTTATATACGTATCCATAGGTTAGATAAGATTATAGAGCTGGGCTCTTTTCACATATTCTCCACCCCCATCAAGCGTTACATTCAGAGCTTTTCTCCCGAGTGGCATCTATCACACATGCATCATGATAAACCACTTTGGGTCCCTTTATTTTTTCTATTTTGCTTTATTAGTATATTTTAGGCGGTTCGGTGGAAGAATGGTTACCAGGTCCGCCTTACAGTTCTGAGATTAAGGGTTGGACTCCATGTGGCGTTGGAATCCACCAACCTTCCTGGGTGGAGTCTGCTTATTTCCCCCGGACCTGCATAGGTTTTCTCGGGTACTCCAGTTTCCTCCTACATTCAAAAAACATGCATGCCAGGCTAATCGTAAGCAAAATTTTCTTCAGCTATGAGTGATTGTTTTTTGTCTCCTTGTGCCCACCAATTGGCTGGCGATCTATTCAGGGTGTCCCCTGCCTGCTGCCCATAGTTGGCTGAGATAAGCTCCAGTGATATGGAAAATAAATGAATGTATTTTATCGATTTATTTATTTTGTTTTCAGTAGAATTCTAATCCTAAAAGTTATTACAATTTGTAGCCTGTTGAAAACTGTCTGGAACAGAAGACAAAATCCAGCAACAAATCCCCAGGCATCATTAAGATCCATCAGGTTGTGTTGAGATGTGACCTGGATCTGGTATCCAAAATGTAATCTGGCCAACGTTCGTTTTGGTCATTCAGTGAATGGTTGAGTATTTAAAATACAATAGTGACAAAATTGTATGCTTATCAATGGTGAAGTATGGTTATCAACTAACTACTCCCCTTTTCAAAAAGCCCTGACCGTTTTTCAAATTAATTAACTTATTTATTTTTTCTGAATTATTTTTGAAAATTACATATTCTGAAAAAAAATATTTTCTGGGGTTGTTTTTTGAACAATATTTTCCCAACTCCGTTTTTCTGATCAATTTATTTATAGGATGTTTTTTTAAATAATTTTTTTACTTTGTTTTTCTGAGTAATTTATTTTCAAGGTTGTTAGTTGAATTAATTTTTTTTCTTCATTTTCCGTTTTTATTTTCCTGAGTTTGTTTTTTAAATTAATTTTTATCTTCTTTGTTTTTCTTTTTTTCTTCCTGAGCCTGGCTGCCAACGGGGAAAAAATAATTAAAAACAAAAACAAAAACGAGCAAGCACCAGTTTTCGAGATACTATGAAGTCTTGCGCACAATGCGTCCAGCAAATTGTACACAGGAGGACCCCTGTTCACGTATTCGAGTCCACCATCTCAGTTGTATGCCGTGTGGGCGCAGTATTATTTTCACCAGTCCCCTGGTGGTCTGTTGAGTCACAACGTAACCAGCCTGAATTCATTTAAATGCATCATATTGTATGCATGGACAAAGCAAACGTTGCAACATCTAGCAGATATGTTATATTTCTCCTAAAGATATCCATATGCGCGAGTTGCCAGCGTATGGTCGACAAACTATAATGACAACCCTATTAATGTCACTTAATGGCTTCCATTGTCTATATCTCATCTCATCTCATCTTCTGAACCGCTTTATCCTCATTAGGGTTGCGGGGGGTGCTGCAGCCTATCCCAGCTGACTCCGGGCCAGAGGCCGGGGGCTTCCTCCGGGTACTCCGGTTTCCTCCCACATTCCAAAAACATGCATGGAAGGCTGATTGGACACTCTAAATTGCCCCTAGGTTTGGGTGTGAGTGTGTATGGTTGTCCGTCTCCTTGTGCCCTACAATTGGCTAGCCACCGATTCACACCACCTCTGGCCTGGAGTCAACTGGGATAGGCTCCAACACCCCCGGCGACCCTAATGAGGATAAAGCGGTTCAGAAAATGAGATGGAGATATTTACATATCCATATTACTGTGTAATGTTTAATATATACACTTGTGTGAGTGGTGAGCGCATCGGCCTCATAGTTCTGGGATTGAGGGTTCGATCCAGGGGGGTCCTCACTGTGGGAAATTTGCATGTTCTAAGAAAAAGGTTTGAGAGCTGGAGTCCGAATTTAAGAGGAAAAAAATAAAATATGGAGAAAAACCCTTGAAAACAACTATGTATATAGCAAATAGAGCATGTTTGCACACAAAAAGCTGGATGGAAAAGGATGTGATAATCATCAGGGTTCACAGCAGGGGTTGAGCAGTGAAGAGCTGCCATCCTGCTGTCTTAAACAGCTATCACATATATGCCAATAAAATACACATAATTAAATAAAAGTAACGGATGTTCTAAATATGCATAGACAGAAACCCAACTAACCCACATTAAGTGGTATGTTTCAATCATAGTTTACTATCTCCCACTCTCTCGTAAACTGGCACACACAACACAAACACAAGCTGATGTATGCTGCATGCCTGACATACTACATAGCCCTGGACAAAGGTAACATAGGGACAGAGGTAAACCAGAGGACAGAGAAAGCCCAGATGGACTGATGGATAACACAGGCCTGAAATCAGGAGGAGGTAATATGTATTGAAGAAAGGAAAGAACACAACAGTGTTTTGAGATGTATTCTCTAGAAATATTGCCATCCTCCGTCTGTTGAATAGCTTACACACAAACGCATACACACACAAAACATTTGGCCAATGTGGGCAGGGCCTCAATGTTCAGTGATATGTGCCAGCTGCTTCCTGAAGTCTGTGCCAACGTTGAACCAAAGCAGTAAGGTCAATCAATCAACACCAATGATTGTGTTGAAATTATTCTCACAAGCGTTGTGGGGGTGCTGGAGCTTATCCAAACTGTAGGCAGTAGGCAGGGTAAACCCTGAAATGGGAACAATGGGAAACAAAAAGAAATTCGAACGGCAAAATCAAATTTCTGTATAAACATAATGAGCACAGTGCAAGGGAACATTGAAGAGTTCTGGAAAAATATTTCTAAAAAATGGTAGCAAATGCTTCAAAGTACAAACAAATAAAGGGACTACTACAATTGAAGGAAAAAATCTGTGATCCAAGGGACATAGCTACAACTTTAAATTATTATTATATAGACTTTGTTAAAGAACTGACACCTAGCATCCCTCAAATAGAATATAATCCACCACAACCACTAAACACCAATGAACCCATTCTTAATCTTAACATAGTTTCGCAATCACAAGTTGAGAAAGTGGTATCTGGTGTCAAAAGCTCTAAAGCAAAAGATGCATTTAATATGGATTTATAGTTCTGAAATACCACAAAGAATCTCTCATAGCTCCATTAACCACTATTGTAAACAAATCCATAAATGACAGTCTCTTCCCTGAACCCAGGAAGTTATCACAATGGTCCTTAAATCAGGGAACCCTGCAATAACCAACTACAGATCTATAAGTCTTGCAAAAGATAGTAGCGGAGCAAATTGTGGATCACATTACCAGTAGTCCATACACCCTTAACAAATAAAATCAAAATCAAAAGCCTTTATTGTCATCATATATGAAATGTATTAACATGTTTACTGCCATGCTTCTTGTGTAACAAAAAGAATGTTTCAGTACGAGTTATAAAAGCATCCTTGTCTTAGCCCTGTATCCTTGTCATAGCCCTGCATCCTTGTCATAGCCCTGTATCCTTGTCATAGCCCTGCATCCTTGTCATAGCCCTGTATCCTTGTCATAGCCCTGCATCATTGTCATAAAGACTTTGTATGTCACGCAATCTTGTTCTAATAAAACCCATTGATACGGAAGGGGGAGTCGGAGATTGGCGGGCGGAAACAGTCAGAGATTGACCGGAGTAACTCTCTGTCTGTTTCTCTCCGTGATCCCCTTCTGCAGAAGCGTTAAAATCTCACTCCATCTGTCTTGGTGTGCTTACTTGTGTTTGACCTTGTTGAATGTTCAATGTGGACCTGACATCATACACAGCTGCATAAAACAAAATTGGTGGTTCTACTCCACAAAGTGCGTCTCCCCAGTAAAAACATAAATAAGTGATATAAAAATATAAAAAGTCACATCCTGGCAAGGTAGATTCAAAAATATTGCACCATCTAAGATATCGCACATTGTTATTGGACACCCCGAAGTTATTGCACAGAAGAGATTGTGTCGTGCTAACGCAAGTTCAGACTCCTGATGGCTGTGGGAAAAAAACTGTCCCTAAGTCTATTTGTCCGTGCCTTGTGAGACCTGTAGCGTCTGCCAGAGGGCAGCGGCTGGAACAGGTTGTGACCAGGGTGGTCTGGGTCCCTAACAATGCTGAGGTAACGAGGGCTGGCAATGTCATCCAGTGAGGGCAGAGAGCAGCCGATGATCTTTTGGGCGGTGTTGATCACTCTGCAGGGCTTTTCTGTCTGCTGCCGTGCTTCCAGCATACCACACTGTAATGCAATATGCCAGGATGCTCTCCACAGTGGCTCTATAGATGGTTACCAGAAGCTTAGTGTCTAAGTTGTTCCTCCTGAGCACCCTCAGGAAATGGAGTCGTGTCTGGGCCTTCTTCACCACTGCCGTGGTGTTGGTTGATCAGGAGAGCTTGTCCGTGACGTGGACCCCCAGGAATTTGAGGGACTGCACCCTGTCTACGCATACTCCATTTATGAGGAGTGGGGCCAGATCTGTGCTGCGTTTGCGAAAGTCCAAGATTATTTCTTTAGTTTTCGTGGTGTTTAGTGTGAGATTGTTCACGAAGACAGTTTGTCGACCTCATCTCTGTAGGCAGACTCATCCCCCCTGAGATGAGTCCGACCACATTGGTGTGATCGGCAAATTTGATGATGGAGTTAGACTGGTGGGTCGGTATACAGTCGTATGTGTACAAGGAGTACAAAAGAGGACTCTGTACACATCCTTGAGGGGAGCCAGTGCTCAGTGTAATGGAGGAAGAGAGGTGAGGACCATGTCGAACAGTTTGTGGACGGTTGGTTAAGAAGTTCTTAATCCAGCTGCAGATGTAAGAGGATAGTCCAAGGTGGGAGAGTTTGTAAACCAGAATGTCCGGTATTATAGTGTTGAAGGCTGAACTATAGTCAATGAAAAGCATCCTCACGTAGTTCCCATGGTACTCCAGGTGGCTCAGTGCTGTGTAGAGCTACGGCCATGGCGTCCTCAGTGGACCTATTTGCTCTATAAGCAAACTGGTGAGGGTCAACTGAGTGTGGGATTGTATCCCTGATGTGGCGAGCGACCAACTTTTCAAAGTACTTCATGATCACAGGCGTAAGTGCAACAGGCCTATAGTCATTCAGGCTGTCAATGATTGGCTTTTTAGGGACAGGGATAATGGTGGCAGATTTCAGGCAGGATGGGATGATGGATTGTTGCAGGGAACAATTGAAAATCTTTGTGAAAACACCAGTCAGCTGGTCAGCACAGGCTTTGAGCACCTTCCCAGGTACTCCGTCAGGGCCAGCAGCCTTCCTGGTGTTCACAGTCCGCAGTACCTGTCTCAATCCATGTTCCTGAAGCTTCAGTGTACTGCTGCAGGGTGGTGGATGTGTTGAGACTGAATCCGATTTGTCAGTCTCAAAGCGGGCAAAGAAACGGTTCAGTTCCTCTGCTAGTGAGGCATCTCCGTTAACAGACACATTATTGTCATTGTAATTGATAATGTGTCGTATTCCCTGCCACATCTTCTTTGGGTTATTTTCTGTGAAGTGCTCCTTTATTTTCCTTGTATATGCTGCTTGGCCTTTTTAATGCCTCTCTTCAGGTCTGCTCTGGCAGCGCTGTATTGTAACTTGTCCCCTGACCTGAAGGCAGTGTTACGGCATTTGATGAGTGCCTGCGTCTCACTGGTCATCCAGGGTTTTTAGTGAGGAAAAACCCGGATACATTTAAGCTGTAATTAAGCTTGAGAAAACATCATTCTACCGAAATGGCGGTTTGCTTCTTTCTAGAAAACATAAAATCAAAACTGGCTGCCTCGTTGTGTAGACTTCGGTGCGGGCAGGCGTGGGCTCAATTCCCGCTGGTGGCGGTATGATTGGGGGTGCGGATGGTCATTTGTCTGTGTGCCCTACGGCTGACGGCGACCAGTCTAGAGTGTAATCTGCCTTTCATCCAAAGACAGCTATGTTAGGCTCCAGCAACCCCCGAAACCCTTTCGAGGATGGGCGGTATGGAAGATGAATGAATGAATGAATAAAATCAAAACTAGATAAAGGCAGGCTCTTTGGTGTGGTCTTCATTGATCTCAAAATGGCATTTGACACCATCAACCAACAGATACTGCTGACAAAAAAATGTCTAATTTTAATTTCTCACCAAGCACGTTAAATTGGATTGATTCATACAGTGCGTCAGGATACAAAACACAAAATCTATTTCGTGGAATAACAATCTTGGGGTACTGCAAGGGTCAGTGCTGGGCCCACTGCTCTTCAGTCTTTACATAAATGATCTGCCAAGCTGTTGTTCTTCAACTGTCACCTGCCAAATGTATGCCAATGATGCCGTTCTATACATCCACGCGAAAGACAAAAAACATGCTGCTCTGGAACTCACAGATGCAATGATGAGCGTGAATAACTGGCTTGAAAAATCCTACACTTAAACATATCATAGCATCATAACATATCACATAACATAGATGCCCTGTACAAAAGGGGCCAGAGCCGCCTCTACCTACTGAGGAGTCTACGGTCCTTTGGAGTGTGCAGGACACTGCTGAGGACTTTCTACGACACTGTGGTGGCATCTACAGTGTTTTATGCAGTGCTCTATTGGGGATGCGGAAGCACGGAGAGGGACAGGAACAGGCTGAATAAGCTGGTCAGAAGGGCCAGCTCTGTTCTGGGCTGTCCTTTGGACTCGGTGGAGGAAGTGGGAGAGCGGAGAATGCTGACCAGGATGATGTCCATCATGGACAGCACCTCCCACCCCCTGCATGAGTCTGTGGAGTCCCTCCGAAGCTCCTTTAGCAATAGACTGCGGCACCCTCATTGCAGGAAGGAGCGCTTCCGCAGATCCTTCCCCCATCAGCTGTCAGGCTCTTTAACAAAAAAAATGGCTGAGTGTTAAGACCTACCGTATGCATGCATGTGCATTTATGTGTATGTATGTATATGTATGGGTGTATGTATACACGTGTGTATGCGTATGTGTGTATATATATATATATATATATATATATATATATATATATATATATATATATACATATATATACTTCAGAGACATGCTTATTTATTTATATATTTATTCATGTATTTATTTATTAACTTACTTATTACCTATCTATTTATGTCTAAAATGGGTTAGGGTTAGTAATTAGTTAATTTAAATACCTATGAATCACTGTTGACCCTCAACTTGTCTTTAAACGACAGATAAAAACACGCAAAATAAATTTAAATTCAATTTGGCCAATTTTAGGTTCATTAGAAACAATCTAAAACCTGAGTCAGCAAAATTATATTTTGACAGAATGATCAAATCACACATGACCTACTGCCTAACAAGTTGGTCATCAGCCTGCAAAACAACACTAAAACCAATTGAAACCATTTATAAGCAAGCTTTGAAAGTATTGGACAGATAGCCAAAAACGCACCACCACTGTCAGATAGTAAAAAAATACTGATGAGATGAGACAAACACCTGAACTGGAACAATACTGTTAAATATGCAGACGCCACCTTTGCCAACACAAAGCTCCTGCTCCTTTGCGAGATTTTATCCCCAAAAAATTCCAACACATCAACAAAGGCTGGCTCTACAGATGACTGTGTAGTTCCGTTCAAAAAGAGTGCATTGAGCCAAAGCACCTTCTCTGTCCGTGCCGCACATACCTGGAACTTAATACATACCAATTAACATACGTGAACTCCTATCTCTGAACCTCTTCGCTAATCATATTGAAGCCTGGTTGTTAGACGAACAAAATTGCGATCGCAACGCTGTCTAAAACTGTGCTACGTGTGCGTATGTGTGTCCAGTATGTGTCATCGCTTATCTTCAACCTGCACAAGGGACTAAAATATGGAAATTAGCCCTCGGCTACAATCTTACATATTTACATATATATGCTCATTAACATGAATATAAATATGTTCATTAATATGTGCTTCAATATGTGAGATGAACAACCATTCTTGCTCGCATTAGCAAGAAGAATTCAATTGATCAACCAACCTATCATGCATGTTTTTGGGGTGTGGGGGGAAACCGGAGTACCTGAAGAAAACCCACACAGGCAGAAAAGAGGAACATGCTAACTCCACACAGGTAGATCAGAACCCACCAGGAATTGACATCAATGCAACAACCAGGCTAAACAATACTCTACATGTCAATTTTCCAAATTATTTCAATGTATTCCCTTTATATCAACAATATTAACACTTTTTAGTTGCCTTGTTAGGAATGCTTTGCCTACATATTGAAAAATTTAAGTATCAAAATAAACTTGACTACACCCCTATTTTGCAACGTCAATACATAGAATCGTTTGGTAAGCCAAGAAATTATTCAAATGAATGTATGTACCATGAACTGCCATCTACAAACATCTCTTTTGCGCTCTTTCTTTAGTATATAGAGTGTCTCATCTCATCTAATTTTCTGAACCGCTTCATCCTCATTAGGGTTGCGGGGGGTGCCGGAGCCTTTCCCAGCTAACTTCGGACCAGAGGCGGGGTACACCCTGAATCGGTGGCCAGCCGATCGCAGGGCACAAGGAGACAGACAACCATGCACACTCATACCCATACCTAAGGGCAATTTAGAGTGTCCAATCAGCCTACCATGCATGTTTTTGGAATGTGGGAGGAAACCGGAGTACCCGGAGGAAACCCCCAAGTACAATTATCAAGAAGTGTTATTATTAAATATTAGTTATAAGTATATGCAAACGCTGTAATTGGATTGGATTTGGATTGGATAACTTCGTTCATCCCGTATTCGGGAAATTTCATTGTGACAGTAGCAAGAGGGTGAGAATGCAAATACTACAGGAAAGGCATAGTTACACATAGTTACAAGTTAGACAATACAGTTGCAAAGGCCGCAGAACAACAAAGCAAAATCACAAAGTACAAAGCAAAGCATAGTATATGGGATCATTAAGAATCACCAAATCAAATCATTATGACAGAAAAGCAGCAAAAACACACAACGAGCAAGAGCGGACGGAGCTACCGCCACCGGCTGCCAATTGAGCGGCGCCATCTTGGTTGCGGTAGAAAAAACGGATAAAGACTCAAGAAAAAGACATTGTAGAGTTGGATAAAGCTGGAACCACACACAGAAAGTCTTCCCCAAGATGGGGAACTTCTGCAGACTGTGACCGAGGTAGAGAATATGCAGAGTCACTCTTCCAAGCTTATCCGCACAGTTCCTCAGTAGTCTGGAGCTGAAGAATCAACAGTAGCAGAGTAGAACCCCTCGACTCTGTTTACGGCCTGTAAGCGCTGACAGCTCTTCCATCTTATCCCATGTTGGAATGGTTGGTCTGAAGTGTCGCTTTTGTCCGGCTTCGAATTTCCAGCAGCATTGAGGTGTTGCTCCTTCTGCTGCGTATTGTAACAGCTAGTCCCATGTGTATGACAGCGTAGGCATGGCTGAATGGTTCCAAAAAAGAATGTATTCATATCTAAATAATTTCTGTATAAAAAATGTAAATACTCTACTTATAGTGAAAATAGTTCCTCTCCGCTTGATATAAAGCCGAAACAACAGGTTAATGGGAGTTTTAATCCAAGTCCTTGAAGGGGATCCCCTTTCAGCGAGGTACAGCTTTTGCGTTCGGGATGAAACAGTTCATGAAGGCTTTCTTGATCCAGGCTTTCTGGTTGCTCATGCAGTAGACAGACAGCAAGGCTTTGTCCTTGTTTTTTTAAAGCATGAGGACGGTCGAACTTGTTGATTAAGGCTGGCTTTGCCATGAAGCCAGCCAGCAGCATCCCCACGCGTGTTGGGATGATGTACTGTGTCGCTGCCTGTTCCGGCTGGGGTAGACCTCGCTCAAGGTGGCGCGCACACACCGCCGGATGAAATTCTTCTACTTCGGTGCGTCATTCTTTTGCGATGAAATATCTTCTTCATTGGTGCTGACTGCCTCCCAATTCAGCACCGAAGAAGAAGCGGGGCCCTGACTTCCGCCATTTTTCATGTCCCTTCTTTCGGTTGTGATTTCAGCGTGAATTTTGACATTTTTATAATTTTTTTACACTCAATATACTGAAGCCTTACTCTCAGGCGATCTACCATTAGTGCCTTGGAGATTGAATGGGCGATCGCGATCGACGTAATGAGCACCCCTGGTTTAGACACTTAAAAAAATAAGACACTGACTCATAAAAATGTGGAAATCAAATAGCAAAACTGTTGATTAGGATGACAAAAAACACAAACTAATATGTAGAGGTTAGAAGTTGTAAAAAAATGAACGCATGTCAAAAATAGATTCTAAAAAATTGTTTATTTGTAGTAAATGAAATATGATTTCACTGGCCAACTTTAAAAAAATGCTCGTGCAGGTTAAAGTAAATTCAGCACGAAAGAGATGAAAAGAAAATTTATAAAAGTGGTTATGAAGACAGAAAATCTGTATGATAGCAAAAATAAAGAGTAAGGCATAACTTAATTCTCTTGTGTTGATTGGTTAAAAGTACTAAAACCTCTGGGTCACCGTCCTGTGTCCATGTTTTTTTCTGATTTTTTGTATCCTAGTCTATGTTTTTGTATCTATCACAACTGGGCCTTGAGCCTTACCCCCTGTCATTTTTTCTCTTTTACCCATGCTTAATTGTGTGCGTTAGACGAAAAAGTTTGAATTAATCAGCGAGCAAGAGAAATGTATGATGAAAAAGCATTGTGGAGTGTATACAAGCAGTGGATTGTTTGGTGTTTAATGGAAGGGTGTTTTCAAAAATGTTAAGGTGTCGGTGGTTCGGTGGGTAATCGTGTGATGTGAATATGACTTGCAAGGATGCTGACAGGTTAAAGTAAAGACGGTCTGTGCAAGTGCTTATGTGGGTGTCAGAAAGTAGAAAGCAGTCTTTAGTAGTCCTCAAAGAAAAACATTGACAGATCCCTTCCTTGAAAACAATACAACAATTGACTTTAAACATTGCTGAAGCAAACGTGTACAGAAAAAATTGAGCTATTTGCTATGTGATAAGTTTGTGTTGTGCATTATTTTTAAGTTTATTGAGTCTCGGCAAATTGTGTGGTGTTGTTGGAGACCGGATAGGAATTGATTGTTTGTCGGAAGTGTTTAGCGAACAGGCTGGGGCCGAGTGGTCACTCACCCCTACTGTTTTTTTATGTAAGAGACGATAAATGACAGGCGAGCAGGTTTCTACTTTTTGTGTTTTACTCTCTACATGCGACTTTGTGAGAATGTTTTTGAGAGAGACAGAAAAGAATTAGGCACCAGGTGTTCTAAATAGGAATCATGGGATGTTTGATGCTTAAGGGGAATTAATGTGTTTATTCAAGGTGTAGATGTTTCTCTGTTGCGGGCTGGAGGTAAGCTTGATGCAATATGCAACAAATCCATTTATCGTTCAATTTACGTGTTGTTTCGATACATAAGTGTGTTGAAACTTCACAAATATTATGTTTTGCAGAGCGTGAAGCGTGGTGGGACCCACGTAGGGTCTTGTCTTGCCGGTCTGGCGGTCGTCTGGTCCGGTCCACGAGGAAGCAGCAGGCTGGCTGATTCATCGGTCGTCTGGTCCGACCTACAGGCAGCGGGGGCTTGGCCGGTCCGGCGGTTGTCCGATCCAGCCCACAAGGAAGCGAAGGGCTGGCTGATTTGACGCTCGTCTGGTCTGGCCCACGAGAAAATAGCTCTCTGGCTGGTCCGGCGGTTGTCTGGGCAGTAAGAGGAATCTGAAGAAGATTTTGGTTTTAATGGTATCGAACATGAACATGGTAAAGCAGAAACGTGAGACAATTCAATTTTGTACTAAACATTTAGGAAAATAGTAGTTGGTTTTTGTGTATGAATTAACTCATTTTAGGATTGGCTCCAAGGACATAATTTCGCTAGGATTGGAGAGACTTGGAGTGTCTTCAGTGCGCAGAAGGCATTCCCTGTTCTGTCCCGGGCGAGTGAAATGTACGTTCTTATGAGAGTTCAGTCCTAGTTGGGTTCTGACTTTCTAGCGTGTGGAGTATGCATGTTGTGCTCTAGCATTCTTGGGTTTTCTCCAGGTATTTCGGTTCCCGCCTACAACCCAATATTATGCATGCTTGGCTGGTTGAACTGTTAGGAGCAGCCTGCTATTGTTTTTCCCGACTCTCGTTTGTCCCTCCTGCCTTGCCGTTGTGTTCCCGCAGCTGCGCGTGATTCGAAATTAGTCCCTGATATGCCTATTTAAACCCCACTGAGTTTATGTCATGTTGGTTTCATGTTTCGTTTCCCAAGTCCTTGTTATTTTGTAAGGTCCCTACTAACTTATTAAAGTTTTGGTTATGAGCACAATTTTCCTCATCCTCACCTGCTTCCCCACGATTGGGTTCTAATCCTTCCTACCTCGCCTCGACGTCTCCCGTGGACGTAACATGAACACTAAATTGCGCCTGGGTATGAGTGTTAATGGTTGTCAGTCCCCTTGTGTCCTTTTATCGGCTGACCACCGAGATTCATTCATTCATTCATTTTCTGAACCGCTTTTCCTCAAGGGCTGCAAAGGGTGCTGGACCCTATCCCAGCTCTGTTCCTGGGCCTGCTGTCGGCCCAGAGGTCAGATGACTGTTAGTGTTTGCGTTTTGTTCACCTGTTCCATTCCTGACAGAACTTTAGCTTCTCGAGGGAGACTGTGCTCCTCAACAAGAACCAAAGACTGGGTACTCATCCGCAGCATAAAGAAGAAGCACTTGATCCAAAGTGGGAAGGTCCCTACTAAGTGCTGCTAACTAAACCAATTGCCTTGAAAATAGAAAAAAAAATCCACAAACCGATATTTTCCAGTGTTTGCTTTTGTTAGTTGTGTTTGTTTGAACTAAATAGGAACGGATCTGAAATTGGGGACTGTTAAGTTAACACAGTGGTCAACCATTGTAAAACAAAATTCTCCACTGTCTCTAGACTCCGGGTCCCTTTCGCTGTTGCTTCCATGGCTGGAGATTGTCCTCAAGCCCCTCCAGACCTCCCTGGCATTGTTCCTCAGGAGTTAGTGTTCCACCTTCTTCTTTTAGCTGTCCTCCCTCCTCCTTATCCCTCTCCTCAACTCCTTCTGGACCATTTTTAGCCTCTCTTTGTCCCCAGGTAAGGTAAAAGCCGTCTTCTTGTTGTTCAGGAGGGCCTTTGTTTCCGGGTTGACCCACAGCTGGTTATTGGAGAAACATCGGACCTTCTTGGAGGGTAGAGTGTTCTCAACACAGAAGTTTATATAATCTGTGATGCAGTGGGTCAAGCTGTCAATGTTCTCCCCATGTGAATCACACAGCACCTCCCAATGGTGGTCTCAAAACAGTCCCTGAGTACCATGCTGGTCTCCTCAGTCCATATTTTTATGATCCTTGTGGTTGGGGGTTGTTTGTTTACCACATGGATGTAGGTAAGAAAAGAAAGGGCAGAATGTCTTTTGGGAATTTCCACAAGCAGTCCTCAATGTCCACCCTGCTTGCAAGTGAAAATCCAGAAAGGGTGTCTTCTTTCTTTCTGCATGTTTTTGTGGATGTCAAACGGCCAACCAGACACACTTCCTGTCATCTCAGTGGGAGGTAGGACAGAGGCTCGAGCCGTTCCACAGGCTAAAAGGTGACTGCTGTCTCGCAAAGACAAGGACAGACAGATGAGAAGAGAAGAATGGACTGTTGAGAGATCCAGATGGAAAATCAGACGCAAAATACTAAATGTGACCCCAAAGAAAAAAAATATCCTAAACTATGTGCATTATTGATAAAAAGGTAGAACCATATTTAACAGTTCAAAAACATTGATCCAATTTCAATTTGAAGAATGTAATTCATTTGTATGGATAAACAGTCCTTTATGGCTATTTTCAGAGCCATCACAATCCCGGGCTTTACGAAGCTTTTATTTCAAGTATTAATGAGGTTCTTCAAATATATGCACTGCTACATTTACACACAGAGGCCTGTGGTCAGCCTCTGTCCTGATAATCTGTATTTAGTGGTCATTAAAGGGCAATAGTTCATTCTATCTGTGACAAGCCTGATTCATTTGGTAGATTCAGCCTCACCATGTTGTTACAGCTCACACACTTTATGCCCTGGGCTACAATTTACGACATGGATGAATACGTCTCATCTCATCTCATTTTCTGAACTGCTTTATCCTCACTAGGGTCGCGGGGGGTGCTGAAGCCTATCCCAGCTGACTTCGGACCAGAGGCGGGGGACACCCTGAATCAGTGGCCAGCCGATCGCAGGGCATGAAGAGACAGACAACCATTCACGCTCACACTCATACCTAGGGGCAATTTAGAGTGTCCAATCAGCCTACCATGCATGTTTTTGGAATGTGGGAGGAAACCGGAGTACCAGAGAAAACCCATGCAGGCCCGGGAGAACATGCAAACTCCACACAGATTGACCGACCTGGATTTGAACCCAGGAGTATGAGGCCAACGTGCTAACCACCCAAGCCGCCGGGCCGCCCGCCCCGTACAAATGCAACGCGGCACATATTTACTCGCATAGTTTAACATTTTCTCCAAAGTAGTCGTGGTCCCCAATCAGTATGCACTAAATTCAAGATTCTGTAGATGTCGCTGTATGATGCTGACAGCTTGACTGTCTGGGTACATTGTTTGCTGACGGTGAAAAGGCGGACGTGTGAAAGCCTAGTGCGCGTGTGCATATCATCCTTAAAGCATGACTATTAGCAGTCGACGAGGACATTTTACTCTGTAACCAGTGACTGAGACAATCCAGATTGGAGCCAAAATGGGTAAAACGAGATCGGTTTACAAAAAACGTACTCCCGTACAAAAGTTGTTATACGGCGTACACAATTTAAATTGATCCAAAAATGTATAAAATACGGGAGAAACGTATAAGTTGACAGGTATGAAACCGTGATCCTTCTTCACTTTGCGGTTTCAACTTTCGCAGCTTCACTACATCGCAGATTTTTTTTCCTGAAAAAAAGTTCATAAAGATTTGAAAATCCACGCGGAAACTCGCAGGCGGAAGCCACTTCCCTGTCTTCTGCTTGCCACTAGAAAAATGGCAGAAGACAGAAGAAGGCCAAAGTGACTCAACTGATATATATTTTTTGAAAATAGAGCTTTCTGAGCGGCCGGGAGCCCATGTGTGGTGAAATTTTTATCAGAATTGCGAGCCTCCTGCGATCTTACTACTTATTTGAAAAAAACTTGCTCGGCAAATTGGGGGGCAGAGGGTACCAGCAAAGGGGGATTTTTTTTGGGGAGGAATGCGAACCCCGGGCAACTTTATGCTGGACAGATGGCCTTATGGATGGCCTTATCCGAAAACAGATCACTTTGGCCGGCGAGGATGGCCGGTCGGCAAGGATGGCGGGACGCCGCGGTGGAAGTTGATATTCCATTTAAGTCCGGGCAGTGAACTGACATCGTTGCACGGCGGCGCATGCCCGCGACTTTGGCCGGCGATCCAGCGGTGGATGCTGGCGGCGAGCGAGGTCTGCCTGCGACCCGGCCGGAACAGGCCGCAACAAGTTTTTTTGGAAGCAGTTGCCTTCCCGGACATTTTTATTCAAAGACTAACTGATTGTGTGGATCATCATCATCTTGTGTGGGAATGCTGCTGCCTGACTTCATGGTAAAGCCAGCTTTAATCAACAAGTTCAACTGTCCTCATGCTTTAAAAAACAAGAAAAAAAATCATAGTTTGACTGATTTGTTCAGAACAGACAACCGTGTTTTTTAGGTCATTTTGTTACCTGACGTGTTTCCATCCCACACTTAGTCAGGCAAGTACGTACAGTAATCCCTCGAATATATCCCGGACAATTGACCCATGGCCACAATAAGAAGAACAATAGGAAAGTCAAAGGAGCTCAGCATGGATCTGAAAAAGCGAATCCTTGACTTGAACAAGTCAGGAAAGTCACTTGGAGCCATTTCAAAACAGCTGCAGGTCACAGGAGCAACAGTGCAAACAATTGTTTGTAAGTATAAAGTGCATGGCACTGTTTTGTCACTGCCACGATCAGGAAGAAAACGCAAGCTATCACCTGCTGCTGAGAGAAAATTGGTCAGGAGGGTGAAGATTCAACCGAGAATCACCAAAAAGCAGATCTGCCAAGAATTAGAAGCTGCTGGAACACAGGTGTCAAAGTGTCCTCAGTCAAGCGTGTTTTGCATCTCCATGGACTGAGGGCTGCCGTGCAAGAAGGAAACTCTTGCTCCAAAAGCGGCACCTTAAGGTTCGACTGAAGTTTGCTGCTGATCACATGGACTACGATATGGAGGAAAGTTCTGTGGTCAGATGAAACAAAAATTGAGCTTTTTAGCCACAATGCCCAGCAATATGTTTGGAGGAGAAACGTTGAGGCCTTTAGCCCCAAGTACACCATGCCTACCGTCAAGCACGGTGGTGGTACTATTATGCTGTGGGGCTGTTTTGCTATCAATGAAACTGCTTTACAGAGAGTAAATGGGATAATGAATAAGGAGGATTACCTTCAAATTCTTCAAGATAACCTAAAGTCATCAGCCAGAAGATTTGGTCTTGGGTGCAGTTGGGTGTTCCAACAGGACAATGACCCCAAACAGACATCAAAAGTGGTAATGGAATGGCTAAATCAGGCTAGAATTAAGGTTTTTGAATGGCCTTCCCAAAGTCCTGACTTAAACTCCATTGAGAACTTGTGGACAATGCTGAAGAAACAAGTCCATGTCAGAAAGCCATCAAATTTAACTGAACTGCACCAATTCTGTCAAGAGGAGTGGTCAAAGATTCAACCAGAAGCTTGCCAGAAGCTTGTGGATGGCTACCAAAAGCACCTAATTGAAGTGAAAATGGCCAAGGGATATGTTACTAAATATTAGTGCTGCTGTATGTATATTTTTGGCCCAGCAGATTTGATCACTTTTTTCTGTTCACCCATAATAAAGTCATAAAAGAACCAAACTTCATGAATGTTTTTTGTGACAAAGAAGTATCTGTTCCAATCACTCTATCAGAGAAAAATCAGAGTTGTAGAAATAACTAGAAACTCAAGAGAGCCATGACATTGTTCTTCACAAGTGTATGTAAACTTTTGACCACAACTGTATATATGTGTACATATTATATATGTATAATATATATATATATATATATATATATATATATATATATATATATATATATATATATATGTAATCCTTCACCACTTAGAGGCCTCAGTGCATCGTGTTTTCTGAGTTTAAGTATTAAAAACAGTTCATAAAAAGGTCAAAATTCACGCTGAAATTGACTAAGAAAATGACGGAAGACAGGGACTGTCACGCAACTCCGCACTGAGAAAGAATATTTGTTGTTGTTGACACACCTCTGTGAAACATTTAAGGTCACTAGTTTTTCCATAGTTCACACACGTGCTCTGTGACAAACGGGTTCACCTAGAACAGCCCGATACAAATGTTTCCCTTCCACTTCCTGCATTTTGTCACTTTTTGCTATCCTCCTAAATCTCACTATACTTATATTTTACTTGTTAAAGACTAAATGGAGTGTATTTATATAACTTTAATCTACACCATCACAGTGTCCAATGCACTTTATATTGACCCAAAATCCTTTACATAGACATATACCAGTGGGCAATACTTACTATGTGCAAGGTGCTGTCACGATCACTGGAAGCAGTTTTTGGTTCAGTTTCCTCTCCTAGGAGACTTAATGGGCAGCTAAGATTCAGAATGTTGACCCTTCAGTTACTATTAATAGAACTACAATGAAAATATTAGGCCCTTGATTTAATATCTTTTAACAACATCACAACCATGAATCAAGAGAACATGTGATTTGGAAAGTGGGGTGTGTGTGTTATAAACAAAAACATCGCCTACATTTTTTTATTTTTTTTGGAACACAGGCAACATTTTTTTAAAGACCCCATAAGTATTATGGTTTTCACAGTATTGAAACAAAATATATGGACACTGCGGGGAACTTTTGAAAAAAAACACTGACTTACAATTTTTTCCCTTCTCAACCGTTCCATTCAGCTCCTGAGACACAGAAAATAGAATACCTGGGTCTCTTGCCCAAATAGTTTTAATGCGTGACAGGAGTGTTTGTATGACCTTTCCCTGTGATTGCCCATTGACTTTACCTGTCGTTTCCTCGCCCCTGGTGTAGCTCCCTGCTGCCTCTTGTGTGGCCCAGGTGTTTCTGATTGTCTCATCAACCCATGTCTATCTATTTAAACCCTGTGTTTGTCAGTCCTTTATCGGATCGTCTGCGCTTGCGATGCTCATGTCCAAGTCTCCTTCCTTCCCCTACTAAGTTTTTCCTCATAGTTACTTTATTACTTTGTCCTGAGTTTTGTATCCTGGTTATTATTGCGAAGTTTTTGTTAAAAAAAAGAAAATCAACTCTGGCCTCTCCGTCTTTGCCTGCTTCCCTGTAATTGGGTTCTACTACGCTTCACGACCCGTGAAATACCAGTTTGGTGCAGTCCTACTCCCTGTGCGTGTTGTACTATACTGTACAGCAGGGGTCACCAACTCCGGTCCTCAAGGGGCCCTATCCAGTCTGTTTTCCATGTCTCCTTCCACCAACACACCTGAATCAAATAACCAGGATCATGATCAAGGTCCTGGACAGATAGCTGATTAGTTGATCATTTGATTTTGGGGTGGCAGAGGAGGGAGATATGGAAAACAGAATGGATGGGGGCCCTTGAGGACCGAAGTTGGAGACCCTGCTGTACAGTTTATGTGTATACAATGTGTACAAATACATGTAAATGCATGCTGTTTACGTCAATCTTTTGCATTTTTTCATTAACCACAAAATATGAAAGATCGCTGTATTTGAGTGCATTCCCTACAGTGACAAATTGTAGTTTCACTGCTTTGTCATTAAAATTGGCAAATGTCAGCTGTCTCTTAGAGAATCTCCAGCAGCTTTTTTTGCTCCATGGACCAGAAAAATATTAGCATTATTTTCACAGCTTGCATTTAGAGTATGACAGAAAAGTGTAATTATAATGCTAAATCAGTGGAAGATTTTATGGTACAAGACTCATTAACCTGGATTAATTCTCAAATAGTCATGACGTTTTAATCCTCTTCAGCAATTGTGTTGCACTGTCCATGAGTATAAGGATGATGCAACCATTACGAAGAACTTGCATTTTCATTTGTTGATTTAATTGCCCTCAGAAAGTGCTTTCATTCTCGCTCACATTCTAGTCTTTCCCTCAAAAACATTTAAGGCAAAACTCACCCGACTTGACATTTGACTTGTCACTTGTTGTAATTTGAACGTGTATATGAAGTAGGATCCTTGGTACTGTTCCAATAAGCTTTTTAGTTGTGGTGGAGAGCCACAGCTACTGTAAATACACGTAAAAAACAGTTTTTTTTTAACTTTTCTAATGTTCTCTGTATTTTTTGGCCTTCTTTTTGGAGTAAACTATCACACGACAGAACCTGGACGTGTCTGGAAGCACAGGCAATATTTTCCAAATAAAATCATCGTAGCATTAGTCTGTAGAACGCGAATTATACATAGGTATTTATTTTTCCTGCGCGGCGGCCCGGCGGCTGAGTGGTTAGTGCGTCGGCCTCACAGTAGGGGACCTGGATTCAAATCCAGGTCGGTCCACCTGTGTGGAGTTTGCATGTTCTCCTAGGGCAGGGGTTAGGGTTAGGGGGAACCTTTTTGATGGAAAGAACCATAAACAATTCATATTTTTTAAATGTTAATCCTTGAGAGCCATGCTCCGAATTTAAAAGTCAACATACATGAAAATGTGTGCCTTTTTTAGTCACTTCACCACTTTTAAAGTACAAAAAGTCTCTGAATTATTTTGACAACATTGTTACGTTGTTGCTAATCAATGAGTATCAATGAGAAAATCCATGCAAAAGAGTGTAATGAAAAAAAAATGATTATAAGGCGCTGGGGGTAGTGTCAATGCCATAATACCAACGTAACGCTCCTATTCCTGCGCTTTCTCACCGGCAGTTTCCATAGTTTACCTCACTGGTTAGTGGAGAGCCATATGCAACATCAAAAGAGCCATATGTGGCTCCTGAGCCATAGGTTCCCTACCCCTGTCCTAGGGCCTGCGTGGGTTTTCTGCGGGTATTCCAGTTTCCTCTCACATTCCAAAGACATGCATGGTAGGCTGATTGGACACTCTAAATTGCCCCTAGTTATATAGTGTGAGCGTGAATTGTTGTTTGTCTCCTTGTGACCTGTGATTGGCTGGCCACCAATTCAGTGTCCCCCACCTTTGGCCCCAAGTCAGCTGGGATGGACTCCAGCACACCCTGCGACCCTAGTGAAGATAAAGCGGTTCAGAAAATGAGATGAGATTGTTCCTGCGCGGTCCAGTAACAAATGCCTCACGAACCGCAGTGAGGCAACATCCCGGTGTATAAAAACTACTGCCTTAAGCCATTCTGCATGTGGTGAAATTTAACAAGCGTTATTGCGACACAGACAAATGGAGATGGATCCAGCTTCCTCATGGTGAAATGAGCAATGCGCATGTGCAGGCCAACTAATGAAAGGCATGAGGTGGCGCTGAGTTGACTCTCACTCAACTTTTTGATGCATAAAACATGCGGATGAGCTAAGATGGAAATCGTAATTCTTGTTAACTAAGGTGTCCTATCTGATGAGCAACACTTTATTGCTAGGAAAAATTGTTGACACAATAGATGTTTGTGGCAAACACCACAGCCACAGAACCAGTAATTGACAAGTGAAATTTAGCACATCGGTGGTGAAGTGCTCACTGATGCAATCGCTTCTTCAGAATGTATCCATTCAATAAGTGTCAGCATTCATTTTTAGTGAAAATGAATTGACTTTGTGCAAAATTTTGGCCTCCCTTTGACACGGCCATAGTTTCTTAGATCATGGATTCAATTCCCGGTAGTTTCCAACAACTCTGTGGAGTTTGCATGTACTCTGCTTGCCTGCATGGGTTTTTTTCCATGTACTCCAGTTTCCCTCCACATCCTAAAACATGCACGCTAGGCTGGTTGAACACTCTAAATTGTCCTTAGGTGTGAGTGTGGGAGTGAATGGTTGTTCATCTCATTGGCTGGAAACCAATTTAGCATGTCCCCACTTGTGTATATATACACATGCACACACACTATGTCTCTAAATGTCATAATTTGATAACCGTGTAGTAGCCCGGTGAGTGAGTGGTTAGCACGTTGGCGTCATAGTTCCTGGATTGAGGGTTTAAGTAAATAATTCAAAATGTTAAGCATTTGCATTGGTCTGTTGATAGTATGATCATTAATGATCTTTAAAATACTAGGTGACCTAAATTAATTAAATGCTGGAGAGAAAAATGTTTACTCAAGATCTAACTGCTGAAAATAATCAGGACAGTGACAACCGCCAACTTGTAACTATGATAAATTGTGGGAATACACCAAGTCAAATAGAGGAAAAACATGTTTACACAAATGGTAATTTTTAGAAGCATGCGGTCGATTTTCCACCTATATGTGACTTTGTGTTAGTGCATGCGTGTGCACACGTTATGTCTCTTGTTTGGTCCTGTTAGCAAGTGTTGAATTGCACAAGAATTTGGCTCATCTCACCACAAGGAAGATACAAGTGTGTGTGTGCGTGTGTGCGTGTGTGAAAACGGAATGTGCTTTCATTGAACGATTGTGGTCAGGATTCCCTTTCTCCAATGTAGTTGCCACTCGCCAGGTATAAATTTGATGTTGAGCAGAGGAAGAAAAAATATTGTGCCAATGTTGAAAGTGTCAACCAGAAATCTTAAGACTCACATTCACGCGATTACCCATAAAGATAGTATGTATGTTACCTTAATTACGGCAGACTATCTATTGCTTCACTCACTTCAGCATTCACATACATTAACAAGAAAAGGAGTGGCCCTAATGTGTTTAAATGGCAGTGGCGGGCCGTCAGGGCCTTCAAGGCCTTCTCTGCTGACCTAAGAAATATCTGAATCATATATTATATTTTGTCCATCAATACTTATTAAATAATTCCAAATTGTCTTTTAGCTTCCTTTCATTGCTTTTCCCTCTGGTTGCACTGCTTCCAGATGTGTGTTTTCATATTGAAGCATTTAACCAATCACATTTCAGCCATTATTTGTTGCCAGGGTCAGAAATCTGCCTCAAGGCCTTCACAATCAGTTCAGCAGGCTCTGCTGCATTAAACAAGCGTCGATAAGACTGTTGCTTTAACCAATCAGATTTCGAGTTGGCAACACCACAATGCCTTGTCGCAGGCGTAGGGATACATCATTGCCTTCTCGCAGGCGTAGGGATACGTCATTGCCTTCTCGCAGGCGTAGGGATACGTCATCGCTTTCACCAACTATGATTGCCTAGTAACTAGCCAGAGCTACCAAACTGTATCTGGAGCTAGCTGCACAAGCAAATATATTGTTGTGTTGATTTAAAGCCATTTTCAAGACGGACTATGCCAGAAATACGACAGGACAGGCTCGACTTTCAGCATTAGCTTCGATGGCGATAGAAAAGAAGGAAGAAAAAAAGGAGGATGGATATTGTATACAGTTAAAAAGGATTTTTGGTGAGTAAAATATGGCTATATTCCTAAATAATATTTCAATTGTGGGCCAAGTTCTCATATCCGAAAAGCTCCAGTGTTTGTATTTAAGCTCCAGTGTTTGTATTTAATCACTAAATGCTGCTAGGAAGTGGATTTTACCCCATTTTAGTGCAATTTTTGCCGTTTCGCGTATGGACGTATATGGACGTATCAACGTTCATCGCTGTTTTTTCCCCGGGGAAATGATACTCCGGGCCCGGTTCTGATGTCTAAAAAGCTCCAGTATTTGTATTTAATCAATAAATGCTGTTTTTGGCTGGATTTTACCCCATTTTCAGGCAATGTTTGCCGGTACGCCATTGACGTTCATCGCTGTCTTTTCCCGGGAAAATCACCCCCCGGCCCGGTTGTAATGTCTGAAAAGCTCCAGTATTTGTATTTAATCATTAAATGCCGCTAGGAAGTGGATTTTACCCGTTGAAGGCGCTACGAGAAAATGCACGGACCGCCACTGTTAAATGGTAAATGGACTTGTATAGTCAAAGCGCTTTGATACTATTTTGTCATTCAGGTACTGATGACACATCATGAGGAGCAACATAAAGATTGAGTGCCTTGCTCAGTGTTACTGAGGCGAGGTCACCAGGGCAGGGAAACAAACTGGCAACCTCTAATGTTATTAGAAATAATAATATGGAGTCAACAAACTCCACACAGGTAGCCCCCCGGGTGCTGAACCCTTGATCCCAGAACTGTGAAGCGTATGTGCTAACATCCAATGTGCTAACTCAGGCATTGATTAAATGAAAATAATCAACACCTGTATTAATATTTTGGTTATATTTAAAGTCACCACACACCTGGGATTGAACCCCCAATCTCGATATAAAGCAATTATATAATTTACTTGCTACATAAATAGGAAGTTTTTCAGGGTCTGCGGACTTGAATGACTATTTTTGTAGGTATTAGATTCTGTTGATGAAAGCTTTGATGAAAATGACATTATATTGCTAATATACAGAGTAAAGTATGGGTGCTTAATCTTTTTTTTGCTCAAGATCTACTTTTGAACCAGCCAACCTACTTTTTTTCTGGGCCTCTGACAAAGCTCAGCAGTTTTATTTGATATACTTTTCATCACAACAAGCCAATATTCTAATTCTTTGCTATTTTGCAGTTAATGTTTTGCTGATTCAACCCATTGCAAGGTTTTAAAGATTATTCATGAAAAAAAAACTGTTGTTTCATGTAGCGAGAAAGGATGCTTCAATTTATAGACTGGGAAACACGACTCATAGGAATTAAGGCAAGTGATACGTTTAGATTTTTCACTCTACTGCATGATTAACTGTCTCAAAATTTTCTGCATGGGTGTGGAAACACTAAACCCGACATTTCAAATGTGGCGCCCAGTCCATTTTCACCTCCGTGGAGGTCAAGGTGAAAACGCGGAGTACAGTTCAGTTCAATGATTACATGTTAATCATATTTTGATTTGAACCTCGTAATCGTTCAATTTTAATCTCATAATATTAAGATTTTCCCTTCGGAATATTATATGACTTCTGGTAATTTCCCGCGACACGAGTGTGCCCTGGAACATTCGTTAATTCCTTCATTTTCTGAACTGCTTTATCCTCATGCTCATTCACGCTCAAACTCATACTTCGGGGCAATTTAGTGCCTACAATGCATGCTTTTGGAATGTGGGAGGAAAGCAGAGTACTCGGAGAAAACCCACGCAGGCCAAAGGAGAATATGCGACCTGGATTCAAACCCAGAACCCCAGAGCTGTGAGCCCAACGCGCTAACCACTCATCCGCCTGGTTGCCTGCCGTGGAACAGTGGTTGGAAAACAATATTAGATTAGATAACTTTATTCATCCCGTACTCAGGAAATTCACTGTCGCAGCAGCAAGAGGGTAAGAACACAAACACAGGAAAATAAATTTTACATATAAATAAATAGGGAATAAATAAGTAAATAAATAAATAAATAAGTGTGTTGCATGAAATAAATATATATATTCATACACACATGCATATATGCACCCATACAGACATATATATATATATATATATATATATATATATATATATATATATATATATATATATATATATATATATATATATATACATACATATACACATACACATACACATACACATACATATACATATACACGTACATATACACATACACACACATATACACACATAAATATACAGTTGTGGTCAAAAGTTTACATACACTTGTGAAGAACATAATGTCATGGCTCTCTTGAGTTTCCAGTTATTTCTACAACTCAGATTTTTCTCTGATAGAGTGATTGGAACAGATACTTCTGTGTCACAAAATAACATTCATGAAGTTTGGTTCTTTTATGACTTTATTATGGGTGAACAGAAAAAAGTGATCAGATCTGCTGGGTCAAACATATACATATAGCAGCGCTAATATTTGGTAACATGTCCCTTGGCCATTATCACTTCAATTAGGCGCTTTTGGTAGCCATCCACAAGCTTCTGGTAAGCTTCTGGTTGAATATTTGACCACTCCTCTTGACAGAATTGGTGCAGTTCAGTTAAATTTGGTGGCTTTCTGACATGGACTTGTTTCTTCAGCATTGTCCACAAGTTCTCAATGGGGTTTAAGTCAGGACTTTGGGAAGGCCATTCAAAAACCTTAATTCTAGCCTGATTTAGCCATTCCATTACCACTTTTGATGTGTGTTTGGGGTCATCTGCGCCCAAGACCCAATCTTCAGGCTGATGACTTTAGGTTATCTTGAAGAATTTGAAGGTAATCCTCCTTCTTCATTATCCCATTTACTCTCTGTAAAACACCAGTTCCAGCGGCAGCGAAACAGCCCCACAGCATAATAGTACCACCACCGTGCTTGACGGTAGGCATGGTGTACTTGGGGTTAAAGGCCTCACCTTTTCTCCTCCAAACATATTACTGGCCATTGTGGCCAAACAGCTCGATTTTTGTTTCGTCTAACCACAGAACTTTCCTCCAGAAGGTCTTATCTTTGTCCATGTGACCAGCAGCAAACTTCAGTCGAGCCTTAAGGTGACGCTTTTGGAGCAAGGGCTTCCTTCTTGCACAGCAGCCTCTCAGTCCATAGAGATGCAAAACACGCTTGACTGTGGTAACTGACACCTGTGTTCCAGCAGCTTCTAATTCTTGGCAGATCTTTTTGGTGATTCTCGCTTGAATCTTCACTCTGCTGACCAATTTTCTCTCAGCAGCAGGTGATAGCTTGCGTTTTCTTCCTGATCGTGGCAGTGACAAAACAGTGCCATGCCATGCACTTTATACTTACAAACAATTGTTTGCACTGTTGCTCTTGGGACCTGCAGCTGCTTTGAAATGGCTCCAAGTGACTTTCCTGACTTGTTCAAGTCAAGGATTCGCTTTTTCAGATCCATGCTGAGCTCCTTTGACTTTCCCATTGTAGCGTTTGTGGGCGTTTGCATCCAATGAGCCCTATTTAAATGGCCTCAGAGAAGTCACCAGCTGTAGTCACTCATAATCACTCACAAGAAGTTAAGAGGCCATGCTATGAAGCTCATTTCACTGACACAACTTTCTAAGTCACCAAAATTGCTAATTTGTGTTGCTATATGTATATTTTTGACCAAGCAGATTTGATCACTTTTTCTGTTAACCCATAATAAAGTCATAAAAGAACCAAACTTCATGAATGTTTTTGTGACAAAGAAGTATCTGTTCCAATCACTCTATCAGAGAAAAATCAGAGTAGTAGAAATAACTGGAAACTCAAGAGATCCATGACATCATGTTCTTCACAAGTGTATATAAACTTTTGACCACAACTGTATATACATATACACACACATATACACATGCACACACATATACACATACACACACATATACACATAGACATATACACATACACACACATATACACATACACATATATATTCCCATACACATATATACACATACATATATATACATATACACACATATACACACACACACATATATATATATATATATATATATATATATATATATATATATATATATATGTGTGTGTGTACACATACATACATACATATAGTATATATGTATAGAGTATATACATTATCTAACCTAAGCATGAAAATCAGTTAATGGCCAAAGCCTGAAAAGTATGTGTAGATTTTATTTTTTTTAGTCAGTCACCAAGACTGATGGACCATTAAATTGGGGTCATCTTATTGACAAGGCTTTTCCCCTTCTTTTATCCTCATCAAAGCATCAAAATGTAACATAGACATGTCAGATCCTCTGTCCTCTCTGTGGCCTCTCAGCACACCACCAGATAATATACAGTGCTATATGTGAGGGTCTGCATGTACACATACTCTAATACACACACAAAGAAATGGGTTATACAGGAAAATAATAAACAAACTTATTTTATACACTTGGGTGACCATTCTGAGATGTGCTTTTGAAATTGAGTTACATTAAAATAGATGTGAGTGAATGCTAACCTATTAATTTTTATGAGGGAGGGTGTGACTTTTTGGATGTAAATGACGTTGGGGAGACGTCAACAGCAGCAATTGTCTGTCTTTTCTGTTTGATTGTCTTTTAGATGTTTGATGGTTCCAAGGCACAATAAAGTGAGTAAACCTGGTAAAGTCTTAGTGACATGACCCTTATGGCCTTATCACCTGCTCAGCAAAGTCTAATATGATCGCAGCAAAGTTTGAATATTTCTTTCATTATTCAACTGTTGCTCATTTTGAAAAATTAACTTAATATCATGTTAATATGGATAATAATTCATTTATTTTCCGTCTTCACAAGGGTCTAAGGCAGGGGTGGGCAAACCGGTCCTCGAGAGCCGCTATGGGTGCTGTTTTTTTTCCAATCGATGCAATACAGATACTTTGACCAATTAAATTTCTGCAGAAAAAAAGAAGCACCTGACTGCAATCCACTGATTGCACTTGTAGGACACTAGATTGGTAAAAAGGTGTCCTCTTTATGGGTTGGAATGAAACTGTGGCCCTTTGTGGAATAGTTTTCCCACCCCTGGTCTCAGGGTTGCTGGACTCTATCCCAGCCAATTATGGGCACCAGGCAGGAGACACTCAATCGCAAAGCACAAAGAGACAGACAACTATTCACACCCATACCTCGGTGCAATTTAGAATCTACAACCAGCCTAATACTGCATGTTTTTGGGATGTGGGAGGAAACCGGAGTACCTGCAGAAAACCAACGCAGACATCATCCAGGAAGGCTGGAACTCACTAGGGATTTCCATCTGTGACAATCTAGTTGGGTTAAATGCTTGTAATCTTTCTTGCCAATTTGCAAGTCATTTGTTTTTTAAACCACTGTGAAAAGATAATTCTGACATATTTCCAGCAACACACAATGTTTCCTATCGAGAAGGAATTTTCCTTTAATTTATATTAGCTTCCTACAAATGCAGTACAACATCTTAACTCTGCAAGTGTTATTTTAGGAGGATTACGCAAAATGTATTTAACGTGTTTAGGCACTACTTACGATTAATCATTCTTTCATTTTAAGAACCACTTATCATCAGAAGGGTTGTAGGGGGCGCTGGAGCCTACCCCAGCTAATTATGGCCACCCTGACCTATTAGCCAGCCAATTGCAGGGCACAAGGAGACAGACAACTATTCACGCTCACATTCACACCTAGGGGCAATTTAAAGTGTTCGACCAGCCTGCCATGCATGTTTTGGGGATGTGGGAGGAAACCGGAATACCCGGAGAAAACTCATGCAGGGCCGGGAAGAAATTGTAAATACACGATGAGGACCCACCGGTGATCAAACCCTCAACCCCAGGAGGGTGAGGTCAACGCGCTAACCACTCGACCTAATAGAAGTTAAAATAAATTATTTAAAAGATACATAGTAAGAACATTAAACCATCTGGCACAGCTCACATTAAATTTTATTTATTATCTGAGAAAACCTGAGCAATATCGCGTCTCACAAGACATGGAGAAATATCTTACTTTGCACATGAATGTGCAGATCACGATCTTCATGTATTTCCCTTGTACAGTGTGCATTAATGTTTTTTCCACTGACAATTACATCTTTAACAACTCATTCATATTGCCCTCACCTTGATATCAACTTCTTTTATACCAAGATTTGTCTGTTGGCCTCCTCATCTAGCTTCAAGGCACCCTTGACATGAGTTCATGTTTGTGCTGAACTTTTGAACTTGACAGAGTATGTCTGAGGGCAATCGACAGTCAGGAAAATCTGCACCCTGTAATCCTTGCTGACTCTGAAAGCAGTTACAAAGAGGATTTCTCTAGTAAGGACCGACAGAACTATCATTGTTCCATAAAACTCTCATTACAATGTGTTGTAGATGTGTAAATCCTGCCAGTTCAAACTTTGTCAACAACTTTAAGAAAGTTTTAACTCATTTTTTAAGGTTGTCCTGAAGTGTTTCTTTTTTATTACAAAATCCTAAAATATTAATACAATTTTTCAGGCCCTTAAACACAGTAAATGTATAATTGTTCGGCCCCGGGCTGGACGTATGTATGGGTGTGTATAGAGCAATGTTATGTGCCATCAATCATTTTCACCTCCTTTCCTAAAGCCAGTTGGAGCTATCTCTCAGTTTACTGTCTGTACCTTGCTGCATTGTTGACCATTGAATTTGGGGATCACTGACCACTGTTCATATCATGTCGCCTTCGTCTCCCGTCTTGTACCTCGGCCTCGTACCAAAAAGGCCTCCGAAACTCCATACCTGGTTACTATCTTACGGCTTATCCTGATAAACTATTTCCATCAACATGATAGCCTGTTTTGGGGCCCTCAGCCTACGCCCACAACAATAATAAATGTTGATATTTCTGAGTAGTCAAATCTCTTTACAGTGGTACCTCGAGATACGAGCTTAATCCGTTCCGGGACTGAGCTCGTATGACAAGATTCTCGTAACTCGAGGTAAAGTTTCCCATTGAAATGAATGGGAAACAAATTAATTCGTTCCAACTCTCTGAAAAAAACACCAAAAACAGGATATTGGATTGAAAAAAATGTTTTATTTCTTATAATTCGCCATATATTGACAAAGTAATAAATAACGAGTGGTTTAATAGAAATAAAGTGTTTAATCTAACTAAAATTGGGCGGATTTCGCCGAGGGGAGAGAGAGACGCACAAAAGGGGCGGGGGGCTTCGGTTTGTTTTCCACACGACGCACTCGTAAACAGAACAAACACTCCACCCTCACGTTCGCTATCAATGGGCTGTTTGCTGTCGTACTATTCCCTTAAAAATATTCCGAAAATGATGCACACAAATGTCTCTCACAATCGGAGAACGCACGACCACTTGCCAACGAGCAGCAGTCTTATCAGCGATCGCACCGCTGCTCATGGGAGCTTCGGGGGCGCTGGCTAGCGGCTCCCTTTTAGCTTGTAGCATCTGTGTTCGCACCCCCTCGAACGGCGCCTATGATAGAGTTGCTACCGGGGATGCTTTTGCGAGCACGAGTATACTTCATTACCCAGAAAGCCCTCTTTTCCCCGCGCATGCGCGTTGTGCGTTTCCTGGTCTGAATAGCTCATCCGGTGCTCGTAAATATTGTTATACACGAAAGATATGCCAAAAAAAATGCCATGGCAACCTGGCTTGGTCGCATCATGAAATTTTGACCGCATCACGGGCGAATTATTCGATCGAAATTTCCCCCGTAAGACGAGCATTCCGTATGATGAACGGTCGTATGACGAGGTACCACTGTACTTACTCGATTTTTGTTCTACTAAATACAATGTTAATTCTCTGCAATTATTACATTTCTGATTTACAAAGGACATGGACATCACCAAATTGTGAGTCTTGTAGACACAATATCACCCTTAATTACATATATGTGCTATATTACTGAAAATATTTGCTCCCTTCTTTAAATCAATTATGAACTTAAAGGTCCGATCAGAGAGAAGTAAATATTACCCTTTGATTTACTCGAAAAGAAAATTGTGTTGGTAGCAATGTTCCCTCTAAGATGCGCGTGTGCGCAATTGCGCACTACTCTCGTCTTCTCTGCGCACAGCAAATCATATGGAGCGCACAAAATAAAATCCCATTTTTTTAAATAGCTGTAAGGCCGACGCGCCAACCACTCATCCGCCGGGCCGCCCATTCATAGATATTAATCATTACATTTTATTATTACTAAATCATTTATGTCTAGTAGAGGTACACCTGCTTATGGCAGGTGTGATACTGGTGTGTGCCCATAGCGAGCAATGATGATGTTGCTCACACCGGTACTCAGTGTGCTCAGGGAGGTTGTCTTTCTGCCCGGACACAAAAAATTAGAGGGAACATTGGTTGGTAGTAATCAGTTCACCAAAGTTGAATAAATAAATGTAAAGCTGAGTATATATGAAATAAGGCACAAACATGTGGCAAAAAGGCTGGTTCATCAGTGACGCTCGTCGATCAACTTCCTCTACTTCTTACAACTTACAATTGATGCTTCTTCTACACGCACTCCACTCCTGATTCGACACTAGTGGTGAGTTACAAGCGCTTGCCTGGTCAGAAGCAGCTCTCTGACACATTTTGGGAACGGCTATCTTCCACATCTATGCCAGTGGGTGCTTGAGAAGAACCACCAGTCTCGAAAACATTGAAGTCAGCACTATACCAAAGCTGTGTTGCTGGTAACTCTGGAAGTAACACTGTTTTATTGACAGGATTGTTGGCAATGGCCCATTCGGCAACATGGTCGAGAGTGGTTAGTGTGACACACTTTAAATACCCCAAAATACGTGCAAATGAGTGCAAGCGTTAGTTATTTTCATTTAATCAATGCCTGCGTTCATGCATTAGATGTTATCACTTACATAGTTGTGAGAGCCTGCTAGGAATGTTTGGCAGTCTCCCCTGTCAGCGGGAGTTCTAACTCCCACCTCTGGCAGAACTTATGCCATTTCTTGGTGACTACGATGGACATTGTGTCTGATTGGACTATGTTCAACAACTCCATTGCTGAAGCGGTCAACTGCAAACTGTGGGAAACCACAAGAGGGCATCTTTAATATACAATTAACGTATTACATGTTTCTGCTTTATTGAACTGCCTCATGGTCAAAAAAGCAAATGACAATCTTTGCCAAGTTCCTTCTAGTATGCAAACGTTTTCTTTAATTTATCTACTTTTCTAATACCTAAAGCATTGGTTTTGCATTTTCTATGAAAATATTCTTTCGTGAAACATATTTCTACCCAAACAAACACTAATTCAATCATGGCGATATTGACCACAAAATTATTTTTTAACACTACTTTTAAAAATACATATGGAAAAAAACTGCTTAAAATATTAAAAATGCTCTCAGATAGATATTTTCAGTGAAAGGATTTTCATGGAATTTATTTATAGCCTTTTTTTGTTTCTTCTGTTTATTAAATGGTTAAGTTTTGAATGAATAATATAAATAAAAGTACATATTTACACGAACAAATTTGCTACAAAGGGTAACATCCATATAAAGTACTGAATTATAAAACTTCTCTGTGGCATATTAAATGTTTTCCAGCATTAAAAACCATTCAGATCTATCGTTCTATCCTAAAATGCTATACGATACGATTTTAAAAAAAGTATGAGCCAGTTTTTGATCGGGGCGGCCCGCGGATGAGTGGTTAGCGCGTCGGCCTTACAATGGGGAACCTGGGTTCAAATCCTGTTCGTTCCACCTGTGTGGAGTTTGCATGTTCTCCCACATTCCAAAGACATGCATGGTAGGCTGATTTGACACTCTAAGTTGCCCCTAGGTATGAATGTGTGAGTAAATGGTTGTCTGTCTCCTTGTGCCCAGCAATTGGCTGGCCACCAATTCAGGGTGCCCCCCGCCTCTGGCCCAAAGTCAGCTGAGATAGGCTCCAGCAACCCCCGCAACCCTAGTGAGGATAGAGCGGTTGCATGTTTTTGGAATGTGGGAGGAAAACCGGAGTGCCCGGAGAAAACACACGCAGGACCGGGGAGAACATGCAAACTCCACACAGGTGGACTGACCTGGATTTAAACTCTGGTCCCCCACTGTGAGGCCGACGCGCTAACCACTCAGCTGCCGCGGGCCGCCGTGCAAAATATCGCATTAAATCAATCGAAGGCCCTTGAATCAAAATACATTGACACCAGACTTTGTAGCGTTGGCAAAGCTGGTATATTTATCCAAAGATTCGCTATCATATTCTCTACTTAATGTTTACCTTTGTTGAGGCTGACAAACTAAAACTAAAAACTTTTGTGAAATGATTCCTGTTATTCTAAATATTTTATAATTCTTCATGTTCATCTACAATTACTGAAATTGTAAACAGACCAATTTGCTAAATTGTCCGCACACACCGCTAATTTCATTTTGGTCTTCGACTAGAACTAAAAAAAAAAAGAGACTGTAAGAAATTGTGTTAGGATACAAATAAACAAAAAAGTTTTTCATAACATATTATTGATACTTATCCCCAACATAGTTATCCCAGTTTATTATTGCAAAACTTCCTGGTAAATTTAAACATGATTTTAGGCAGTATACTGTATATTATTTCTTTAGTATATCCAATTGAATAATTTTAGAGATTAAACATTAAACAAACAGTATGCTTACACCCATACCCAACAGAAATAACCTACACCTACCATGTTATTCAGAGATTAGTAGATTCAAAGGTATTCTCATGTCATAAATGCCTGAGATTAGATTTAATGTATCAGAAGGGAACTTTAGATACATGCCTGAGCATGTACATTATATTTTTGGTTCTTTATACGGACACCTTTGAATAATAATGTGTGACCAGGTTTGTATTTATCTGAGAGCATTTTGTTTTTCTTTTATTTCATTTGCGTCTATTGTCCTACCACCCATAGTAACTTAGTGGTTCAGCAGAAAATTTTTACAATGATTTGTGTTGGACCATGTCCAGGCCTCTTGACCTATTTCAAAGAAAGATACTCCTAATGCTCTTTCACATTAAGTTGTAAAGTCATGACAATAGTCACAATTTTTGACAAAACTGGTTATGCCCTGCAAATATTTGTGTTCACCGAGCAAAAGGGAACAATGGAAGGAAACTGGTGTTCTTAAGAAAGAAAATTAGAGGCAAAGTTCAGAAAAGTTCACTTGCATCGTTTAAGGCCCGGATCACCGGTGATAGGATAGCAGGACATAAAGGTGTCAGGTGCAATTTACAGTCACAATTTTGGCATTAGGCTGAAACTCGTATCCAAATGACTTACAAAAGTACAAGAGTTCAACATTTGCGGATCCAATTATTGCAAGAAGGACCGTAATAAACATAGGCCATGGACAAGAGGACAATGCTAGGTAGTCATGGAGTGGAAGGAGGGGAGGTGTTAACTTAGAATGGCATCGTAAAGAAAAGAAAAACTTGAGAATAAGCCCAAAGCACATTATCCAGTGAGGATGCCTTTGGTGGGCCTGGGTATGTGGCAATCTAACAGAAACAAGGTTTAAGGTCATTTGAAAGCATACAAAACACAACCAAAACACATCTAATTCATTAAGCATCTCAGTTTCTTTTTTGATGGCATTCTAGGTAAAATATTTATGCTCTGGTAAGATGCATTTTGTATTGGTACTGAAAAACATGCGTGGTAGTGTGATTTCAAACTGGACATGACCAGTAGCTATCACACTGCCATTGCTCATTTAATGTCTAGAGAAAGAAAAAAACAATGGAGAGTTTTTATTCATCATTTGACTCAAACGTGAGTTAATTAGGCAGATGTTTGAGTAAAATAAGCATCGTGGGAAAAACACTGATTTTTAGTAATGTATTTTAATACAATATTTTTAAAAATACTAGAAAAAAAACGTCCTGCTTAATTTAACCCTTAAAGGCTTTCTTAGTTTGTTTTTGTAATGCCCGAGGTATCTTGCCTAGTATAATTCTTGTCAGCACAATTAAAATGAATTTTTCATTAATTCAATTAAATCATAATTCTATATGAACTGTTATTATTACACTATGAGCTATTGTATTACTCAGTGGAGTTCCGTGCATTTTCTCGTAGCGCCTTCAACGGGTCAAATCCACTTCCTAGCAGCATTTATTGATTAAATACAAATACCGGAGCTTTTCAGACATTACAACCGGGCCGGGGGTGATTTTCCCGGGAAAAGACAGCGATGGACGTCAATGGCGAAACGGCAAAAATTGCACTAAAATGGGGTAAATTTTTGGATATCAGAACCGGGCCCGCAATTGAAATATTATTTGGGAATATAGCCATATTTTACTCACCAAAAATCTTTTTTAACTGTACACAATATCCATCCTCCTTTCTTTCTTCCTCCTTTTCTATTGCCATCGAAGCTAATGCTGAAAGTCGAGCCTGTCCTGTCGTATTTCTGGCATAGTCCGTCTTGAAAATGGCTTTAAATCAACACAACAATATATTTGCTTGTGCAGCTAGCTCCAGATACAGTTTGGTAGCTCTGGCTAATTACTAGCCAATCATAGTTGGTGAAAGCGATGACGTATCCCTACGCCTGCGAGAAGGCAATGACGTATCCCTACGCCTGCGACAAGGCATTGTGGTGTTGCCAACTCGAAATCTGATTGGTTAAAGCAACAGTCTTATCGACGCTTGTTTAATGCAGCAGAGCCTGCTGAACTGATTGTGAAGGCCTTGAGGCAGATTTCTGACCCTGGCAACAAATAATGGCTGAAATGTGATTGGTTAAATGCTTCAATATGAAAACACACATGTGGAAGCAGTGCAACCAGGGGGAAAAGCAATGAAAGGAAGATAACAGACAATTTGGAATTATTTAATAAGTATTGATGGACAAAATATAATATATTATTCAGATATTTCTTAGACCAGCAGAGAAGGCCTTGAAGGACCTGACGGCCCGCCACTGCCATTTAAACACATTAGGGCCACTCCTTTTCTTTATCTTTATTAAGTCAAGCAGTCAAGCGGTCTCTATCGGTGCCAAATAAAAACTGGGAGCTGGATCAAAGGCCCCACTTTTGATTCTTGTTGATAGCAGTGGTCTGTGGGAACATTTATAGCTTTAAGGACGCCAAGTTATTGAGCATGCAGGCTTGATATTAGGAAGTGTGCAAAACTGAACATTTTGTGCAGTGAGAAAAAGTGAAAATATGAACAAAAAAATTCAATTGGAAGATAAATTATGTGTTGCATAATTTTTTGGTCATGCATGCTGCCTGGTTGTCTTATGTTAACTCCATGACAAGCAACAGTACCTCGACCAAAAGATGTGTGGGATTTCGTATTGTCATTGTCATATTCGTAAGATCGTTAGCCACAAAGCAGTTACCAGGGCCGCCATACAAAGCCAGACTTGAAGGAGGGATCCTTTACGCGCATAGGGTTTAAAAGCCCCCCCTTGCAAAGCATGAAAAAGGCAATGTGGGTAGGTGCCCATTCCAATGGACTCACTATACGGTCCAATCCATGGCTACAGAAGATGCCTCTTGCGAACTTGGAATGTCCCTGGAGTTATGACTGGATATAGTTAGGCTCACCTCAACACACGGTTTGGGCTCTGTTACTACACGTCTTGAGAGAGGTTGGATACTCCCACAATCAAGATTTTCCCACAGTGACAGGTGCTAAGCGGTTGTGGGCATACTCATTGTCCTCCAGCTAGGTGCCTGTACATTGGGGTTCACTCAGGTGGAGGAGAGAGTAGCCCCCCTTCACCAATGGATGGGAGGACGTGTCCTGACTGTTGTTTGTGCTTAAACATAAAACAGCAATTCAGATTACCCACCATCCAGTCTTTTGGGGGATTGTTGGAGAGTGTCTGTCATGGTCGCAATACCCGAACCTGTTGCTGCTATTAATAGGTGCTGTGGAGCTAAAGAAATAGTCCTGTGAGGCTTTTTTTACCTGTGGGCCTCTGGAAGAAGCTGATGGGTGGTCCTTGGTGGTCAGTGAGGCAAAAACTGGAGCATGGGATGAGTTTTTTGAGGTCTTGGAGAACAACTTCCAAGGGGCTTCAAAGAAATTCTCGTCCGTCATTCGCTGTCTCAGTAAGGAAAAGTAGTGCACCATTATCAAAGCCTGTGTAGTCTGAGCCAGGCTTTCACATCTCTGGGTGTTGCGGTGTTGTCTTGGTTGACACGCCACTCAACATGTGTGCACTTTGGGGACAGTGCCTATTGTATGTTTGAATGGCGTGGTGGTCTTTTTTTGTAAGAATGGGGACTGGAGGTTGTGTTCCACTATATAGGGATAACACACCTTAATCTCCATGGTAAGGGCTACTCGTGGTTACTGGAGAGGAAGGTCTGTCTGGAGGTTGAGTCTCAGATTTAGGAGCAGTGTGGGTTTTGTCCTGATTGTGGAACCCGGTACTCGGTCGTTTGGTCGCCGGTCTTTTGGTCGCCCGGAAGGTTATTGATAATTTACCTTTTAAATCGTTGCTCAAATTCCCTAAATGCAAACTGCAAATTATTATTTAGTCATACTTAATGCCCTATTAATTATTAGGCTAAAGAAAAGCTCAAAATTTCCCGTACTTTTATTGTGTTTTGTTGGAGAACTTGTTAAGACCCTGACTGACGTCCCTTCCTAAGGAGACAACTCATGTACATACAAACTCTTATACACTCACACGTCCGCTCAGTGAAACTGCTCAGGGCCATTGTTGGCTTTTATTGATGCGTAGACCGTGTTGTTTTACCTTGTTTTGTCGCCGGTCTTTTGGTCGCCCGTTGATTGGGTCCGGGCGACCAAAAGACCGGCGACCAAAAGACGGCAACCAAAAGCACGGCGAACAAACGACCGCACACGGTGAAACCCATGACAAGCTGTACTTCCTCAGCAAAGTACTTAACAGGGAATGGGAGTTCACCCAACCAGTCTAAATATATTTTGTGCACTTGTAGAAAACAGGGAGTATGTGCCAGAAACTCGGATATGTGCGAAGACCGGTATTATGGGTGTCCTCCCTGTGGCTTTATTCTTGGGTGGGCAGGGCCAGCAGCAGGAGTATACTTCTTACATCACACAATATGCAAGGGGTGCATCATTCTACATCTCATCTCATTTTCTGAAGCGCTTTATCCTTATTAGGGTCGCAGAGGGTGCTGGAGCGAATCCCAGCTGTCTCCGGGCCAGAGGCGGGGGACACCCTGAATTGGTGACGAGCCGATCGCAGAGCACAAGGAGACGGACAATCATGCACATTCACACTTCAATTTATACTCAGGTACAATTTAGAGTGTCCAATCAGCCTACCATGCATGTTTTTGGAATGTGGGGGGAAACTGGAGTACCCAGAGGAAACCCACGCAGGCCCAGGGTGAACATGCAAACTCCACACAGATGGACCAACCTGGACTTGAACCCAGGACCCCAGAGCTGTGAAGCCAAGGCGCTAACCACTCACCCCACCGGGCTGCCCCCATTCTAAATCGTTCATGCCAATTTTCTTCCACTGCCCATCCGAGCCAGGTCAAAGCTGTCTCAACCAAAGCTGCTGTATTGACTTACCACCTACCAATTAAGTCATGAATAGAAATGGAAGTCTTCCATGGAGGCAATGCTGGACGACTCCAACAGAGGGAAGACAACACGAGGTGTCTCCTGAAAGGCCGCTTGTCGCGGCCTGCGAATCCAACAAAACCACCCAGAGCTGCCACCCAGGAACGTAGCACCCTACGTTTTTCATCCAGCCGGAGATATTCGCACTGCCCCACACCTCCGGAACTCCCTGGATGTACTAATCAGCGTTCCAGTGGCAGCTCTAGCGCTGCTGAGGGTAATCCTCAGGCGTCTGAGGTGACCTAACAACAACAACAACAACTCCAACAGAGTTCCCCAACCATTAGTGCACGGACTTGCTGACCTACACTGTGTCAGTTTGACACTCATGCTGCACAGAAGCCGACAGGAAAAGACTGCAGAGGGTGATCAACACTGCTCAAAAGATCATCAACTGCCCCCTACCTCCCCTCTCCACCATCTACAAATTACGGTGGGCAAAGGAAGGGCAAAAAGCATCATAAAAGAAAATACATATTCCACCTCTTCAACCTGCTGCTGGCAACTGCTACAGACAAATAGACTCGATGACAGTTTCTTCCCAAGTGCCGTCACCATACTAAACTAGTAATCAAGACTTACTTTATCTCATCTCATCTCATTTTCTGAACCGCTTTATCCTCATTAGGGTCGCGGGGGTGCTGGAGCCTATTCGGGCTACTTCGGGCCAGAGGCGGGGAACACCCTGAATCGGTGGCCAGCTGATTGCAGGGCACAAGGAGACAGACAACCATTCACACTCGCACCCATACCTAGGGCAATTTGGAGTGTCCAATCAACCTAATATGTATGTTTTTGGAATGTGGGAGGAAACCGAAGTATCCGGAGAAAGCCCATGCAGGAGAACATGCAAAGTCCACACAGGTGGACGCAGCCTGGATTTGAACCCAGAACCCCAGAGCTGTGAGGCCGACACGCTAACCACGCTAACCACGCTAGACACCGGGCCGCCGACCAACTTAGTTTGTGACCACTTATTCAATGTTGGCTACTAATTTGTTTATTACTTATTATTTATTTATTATTTATGTTGTCTGTTTGTTTGTTTGTTGTTGTTATTTATATATTCTGACTACTTGTGTTGACTATTTATTTATTCTTTATTACTTATTTATTGATTACAGACGCTCCCCTACTTACGAACATTCAACTTACGAACAACGGTACATACGAACATGTCTGCAAATTGCGTTTAAGTCCAAAAATGTTCGCAAGTCCAATTTTGTATTTCGCGTCTTTTTCAGAGTAGTACTTCTTTCCGCCGCTAATACCGACGCCTGGCGCTGTGAGAGCTCAGCTCACCCAGCATCTACCTTCTTCTTCGTTGCAATGCGGAAGTGCGTGAATGTATCTCCAGTGTGCAAAGAACCTTTTTCATTTGTATCATTAAATATCTCATGCATCCAATATTGAATATGGTTGGTAAAAAGCTAAAGGCTTCTATTGAGGGAGTTGCAAGGAAGAGGCAAGCCATTTCATTTGAAACGAGTGGCAATAATAACGAAGCTTGATGCGCGTGAGAGTGGTGAGCGTTGCACATTCAGTACCATTTATAAACAGAAAGATCGAGCAGCAGGACCCAAATATTGAACGTTGCACAAAGTTTGCAAATCAATTGAATGATGCCATACAGTGCTACTGCATCATTTATGATGAAAAAAAGAAGAAAACTGTGCAATCGTCATTAGGTCGCTTCTTTTGGCCAGTTTCTAATACATAAATCTATCTCTCTCTCTACAGTACTGTACATATTCTCTCCATTTTATTAATTTTTTTTTTTCAGTACAAACCAATGCGTGTTACTTATACAAGCCTTAAACATACAAATGCACTTATATAAACCTTCAATATACTTATATAGGCCTTAAACATAAATTATAATACAAAATATAGCACTAAATCAACTTACAAACAAATTCAACTTATGAACAATCGCTCGGAACCAATTGCGTTCGTAAGTTGAGGAGTGTCTGTATTTAGTAATTGTTATAATTTATTTGTCTGTCTTTGTAATAAAGCTTTAAATCTCGTTATACTTGTAGCATTCATTTCAATTCAATTCAATCACACCGTAAATATAACCCACTCAGTTCGGCGGGAACCTGCCCAATCTGTCAACATTGCCACACCTATGCATGCGCACAATCATTTATGTCCTCTTCATATGATAAATAAGGCTTGCGGTGCACTGTGAGAATACCGCGTGTCCAGATTTTGACATGTCATTGCTACACGTCCGCCCAACTCAGCTGGTAGTCCTCCAGGTCCATGTTGCCACAGGTTATAGCACAGTAAGCAGTAAGCAATTCAATGTGAATGTCAGTCGGGCCGTTATTTATATGGATTTTCTTGATCTTTTCCTAGCCTCGGGACACTTGAAAAGTGGCTCTCATACCACATTTTGCCGAAACTAGTGCAGCCGTTTCAATCTCGCCCTTCCACTTGAAATGATAAAAGTTGTGATAATACTAAGACATAAAAGCAATTGGTATGGAAGCTTATTGCATTCACCTTAAAATTAAAAAAAGCCCTTGCCATTTTTCAAAATCATTTATTTTGGGAGTTGTTTATTTAATTAATTATTTTTTGAAAAATCAGTTTTTCAAATTAATTTATTTTCTGTGGTTATTATTATTTTTTCTTCTTCTTTGTATTTCAAATTAATGTATTTTTGGGGTTGTTTTTTATTTTTTTCTTCATTTTTCGTTTCTTTTTTTTTTTTAGCCTGGCCGCCAGCGGACAAATAATAATTCAAAAAACGAAAAAACAGCAGTTATCGAGATACTTGAAAGTCTCACGCAGACTGTGTTCCTCAAATTCTAGACTAGAGGTCACTTGTACGCGTATACACTTCTATTCAGCGCAATCAAGTTTTATTTAGATATGGGACTAAGTCACATTAATGATGAGTACGCGTACAGGCGAGTCGTTCAGAAGGGGTCCCCCGCTGAGTCCCTCTTCCACGCCAGCCGGAGCCGACCAAGCGGCAGTAAAGCATTGTAAGGACTTCCATACCCATGAAAAACCAGAGAGGGTAGGGGAACGCCTCACAGGAGGCCCAAGGATCGACCGCTGGGCAGTCGACGGTGCATGGAATTGTTTACAATATATCGGGTCAGAGGAACCACCCCGACCCGCCGAACTGACGGTGGGACAGGACATCCACAAGACTCAACCAGACCAACAAGACGAGCGGCTGCTCACACCAGGAGGATCACCAGCAGCTGAGCAGACCTTATGCCCCACTGGTGGTAGAAAAGCTGCACATCGGCACCATCCCATGTCTTCCCTGCAGGCATGGGAAGCACTCCTTCCTGTGCACTGCATCAGCTCTAGCACAGGGGTGTGGGTGGCTCGGTCCAGCACACACCGTAACAAGAAGGTCAGAGAGGGACCAGAACGGACCTCCCCAAAATGACCTTGATGACCAGGCGAGCCATCTGGGCAAAAGAGGAAACTTCACTCACAATGGCCCAAGCACACAGCACTGAGCCACCTGAAGCACCATGGGAACTATGTGAGGATGCTTTTCATTGACTATAGCTCACCTTTCAACACTATAATACCTTTCTGGCTGACAAACTCTCCCACCTTGGAATATCCTCTTCCATCTGCTGCTGGATTAAGAACTTCTTAACCAACTGTACACAAACTGTTAGACTTGGTCCCCACCTCTCTTCCTCCATTACACTGAGCACTGGCTCCCCTCAAGGCTGTGCACTGAGTCCTCTTCTATACCACCTGAACACATACGACTGTACACCGACCCACCAGTCTAACTCCTTAAACCCCCCAACCCGTCATCTCAGGGGGGGATGAGTCTGCCTACAGAGATGAGGTCAACAAACTGTCTTCGTGGTGTTCGGTGAACAATCTCACACTAAACACCATGAAAACTAAAGAAATAATGCTGGACTTTCGCAAACGCAGCACAGATCTGGCCCCACTCATAAATAGAGTATGCGTAGACAGGGTTCAGTCCTTCAAATTCCTGGGGGTCCACGTCACGGACAAGCTCTGGTCTACCAACACCACGGCAGTGGTGAAGAAGGCCCAGAAACGACTCCATTTCGTTAGGGTACTCAGGAGGAAAAACTTGGACACTAAGCTTCTGGTAACCATCTATAGAGCCACTGTGGAGAGCATCCTGGCATACTGCATTACAATGTGGTACGCTGGAAGCACGGCAGCACACAGAAAATCCATGCAGAGAGTGATCAACACCGCCCAGAAGATCATCGGCTGCTCTCTGCCCTCACTGGATGACATTGCCAGCCCTCGTTACCTCAGCATTGTTAGGGACCCAGACCACCCTGGTCACAACCTGTTCCAGCTGCTGCCCTCTGGCAGACGCTACAGGTCTCACAAGACACGGACAAATAGACTCAAGGACAATTTTTCTCACACAGCCATCAGGACTCCGGACTTGCGTTAGCACGACACACAATCCCTTCTGTGCAATAACTTCGGGGTCTGCAATAACAATGTGCAATATCTTAGATTATGCAATATTTTAGAATTGACTTTGCCAGGATGTGACTTTTTATATTTTTATATTACTTATGTTTTTTTTCTTACTGGGAAAACACACTTTGTGGAGTAGCACCACCAATTTCGTTATACGCAGCTGTGTATGATGACAATAAAGGCTTTTGATTTGATATCATACAGCGCGCGGCGGTTATTTGTATTCAGAACACTTTTGCTAACCCTGTCAGCCCCAGGGCTAGATAGGTAGGTGGGTGCGCCTGTCATCCAGTTACAGGTTCAGCAGCAGATGGGTCGATCAACACCAGGTGGGACTCCTCACCATCAAGGACCTACTTAAGCCACACAGAGCTTGACCATCATCGATGGCTTGTCTATCAGTTTACTGTCATTGCCTTCTTCCATTACTTCTTGTTTTCCTTGCCTGATCTCTGACTTCTTGTTTTTGTCCTAGGACCACGTCTATGCCCACGCCTCTTGGACATTTGGCTCGTGTTTCGATACGTAAATCATGGCTCTCGACCCCCTTACCAAACTGCCTATGCTCCTTCCCTTGTGCCTTTGCTCTGTGTGGGCACATTACAATATAGAAAAGTTGCCACCAATGTTCCCTCTAATTTTTCGTTGGTCTGAGCAGAAAGACAACCTCCCTGAGCGCACTGAGTACCAGTGTGAGCGACATCATCGGTACTCAGATGATTCGCCTAAAGACGTTTCGCCGACGGACGTTTGACAGACGGGCAGGTCGCCGAATGGACGTTCCGCCGAACGTTCATTCGGCCGAACGGAGGTTTCGCCGAAACGGGATTCGCGCGCTCGCCCCGGCCCCGGATCCTGTGTGTACAAGTTTTTCAACCTCGGCCCGCGGGCCATATACGGACCGTTAGGATTTTTAATCCGGCCCGCCGCCGGTGTTGTCCAAATTATAGTAAAAATCAATGTTAGTCTACCATCAATGGCAGCCCAGGAATAAGCACTCTTGGGTGGGCAGATGTAGCAGAACCGAGCCGTAAAATGACAGCAATCGGGTCAAATCCATCCTAAAACAGCATTTAATGATTATTTACAATTACTGGAGCTCTTTGGACATTAGAACCGAGCCCAGGGAAGTGAATTCCTCGGTAAAATGTCGCGATGATATCACGATGGAGGCAAAAAAACGTCTATATACGTCCATTCGGCAAACGGCTCAAAATGCTCTCAAATTCGGTCAAATCCAGCTGAAAACAGCGTTTAATGATTAAACTAACAAATACTAGTATTTGTATTTAATCATTAAACTAACAAATACTAGTATTTGTATTTAATCGTCAAACGCTCTTTGAACGAACGTTCATTCGGCGACCTGTCCGTCTGTCAAACGTCCGTCGGCGAAACGTCTTTAGGGCGAATCATCCGGTCACGACATCATCATTGCTCGCTATGGGCACACCAGTATCACACCTGCCACAATCAGGTGCATGTCAATGTTCCCTCTAATCTTTCATGTAAAACATGCTGTAAAACACGAAAAACATAAGAGTGGACAGAGCTACTGCCACTGGCTGCCGCTTAAACGGCGCCATCATGGGGTAAAAAAAAAAAAAAAATCCGATTTTTTTTTTTACTGCGCGCCATATGATTGCTGCTGCGCAGAGAAGACGAGAGTAGTGCGCAATTGCGCACGCGCGCAGCTTAGAGGGAACATTGGTTGCCACGATATCAGCTGCCCTAGTGCCCGCTTTGGGACCCTCTGCCCACAAACATAACAAGCCTGACTTAAGCAGTAAGCCAGAGCAGCCCTAACAAACTGAAAAATCACTAGAAAACAGGGAGAGTCTGCAGGAGAGCACCCTAAACTGCCAGCTGTGATCCTTGGTAGCATAGCAGGGAAAAACCCTGTTTCGCAGACCGTGCGGGACGTGAAAAACATTCTGAAAACTGAAACATTCAGAGTCGTGGACATTCTTAGTTCAGTGATACTAAACAACCTGGCCCAATGGACATCGCAGGCCAGTGCTTGAACCAAGGGCCAAACACCTACAAGGTCGTCAGACAGCCGATATAGACTGCAATACTGCACAACCGAACTGACTCCCCAAGGGACCCGACGAGGGACCCAATAGCAGACTCGCCACCAGGCATGTGGCCCAAGCCGACAGCCGCTGAGACATGAATGGGTGCCCTCAGCAGAGAGCGGGGGCAGAAGCAGACCGCTGGGGCCAAAAGAAGGGGCTCCCAGGCATAGCAAGCGGAAAGTCCAATTACGGACCGGCCAACACGCTGAGCAACACCGCCAGCATGGAATTCAGCAGAACTGACTGATGAGCACTGTAACGAGGTTATGCACCCAATCCCCGATGGTGCAGAAGCCAGACTTAACCAGTCGTCGTAGAACTGGAAGCAAGGTGTCCAGAAGCTTCATACTAATCCCGATTATTTGATTCAGGTGTGTTGGTGGGGGGGAGACATGGAAAACAGACTGGATAGGGGATATGAATGGTATTTATAGTGCAGTGTTTACATCAAAAGTAAACTGGACGGTTTTGATTTTCTTATGGCACTGGTGTAATCAGTTCTTTCTTAGAAATGTAAGACAGGGCGCAGGATTGAGTATGGTCTGAAACTTGTGTCACATTCTTAATGCATTAGTTGAGAACCTTGTAACACCGCTTACAGCCAACCAAAATGTTTATGCCGTCAACAGTGTGGCTATTTCATTAGGAATATCGCAGAAGGTATCCACAAAATATTTTTATTAAATAAAAAGCAATACAATATAGGTTCATTTAAATAAGTTGTGTTAAGATACAAAAGTTACATAAACTCTACATACAGTATGTACACTTGTCTAAAAAATTCACCACTGAGCTGATTAAAGTATTTCAATATTTGAATAGTGCCTCTTGTTAAGTTTGATCATGTTTAAAAAAAAATTATATATACAAATTTACCATTCCATATTATAAAATGCTTTCCAATTATTTACAATATGTATAAAGGCATATGCAAAAAAAAAAGTTCCTGATGAGGTTTCGTGGAACACCTGAGTGTTTCAAATTAGGTTTTAGGTGAAAAGAATGCTTTGTGATTCTTCTAAACATTAAAACTACATTGTTTAAAAAACCATCTTAATTTTGAACATAGTGGGTAAACTTAGTTGGCAGATTGTCCACAGGATAAACAGTAGGCCCTGTTTTCATCAAGGGTGGGCCATTTAACAGAGTACAGTGACACTTTGTGACCACTTCCACCAGAAAGATCTTGAGGAGGACCTTGGCGAACTCCTTCCCGACACACATCCTTGACCCTCCGCCAAACGGAATGTACTGGAACCTTGAGGAGTCTGTAGAGGCTTTTGTAAAGAAGCGCTCTGGCTGGAAGTCCTCTTTGTTGGGAAAAATATCTGCCACATCGTGGGTGTCACAGATACTGTAGATGACATTCCAGCCCTTGGGAATTTGATATCCCTGAAAAGGGAAGGACAAGCGCTGAGACTCAGATGACACAATAGAGTTAGAGTAGTAGGCTCACACCAACATACAGTGATTTTTAACTTACATTCAGTTCAAATGTTTTCAATGCCACCCTAAAGCCTCCGGGAACAGGAGGATTAATCCTGAGAGTCTCCTTAATCACACAACCGGTATACTTCAACTTTTCCAAAGATTCAATGTTCAAACTTTGGAGTTGCATTCCTTGTTCCTCCTGAACACAAAGGGGATGGCAGCACTGTGAGAATTAGAATTAGACACGATAACAAAATACGAGTGTGTTTATAACAATACCTTATCCATCACTTCCTGTCTCAGTTTTTCCACCACTTCAGGGTTCAAGCCCAGGAACATAATGAGAGAGGTGGCTGTGCTGGCTGTAGTCTCATGGCCCCCAAAAAGTAGTTCTGTTGCAGACTCCTTTATAGCCTTAAAAGGAATATGGTTTGGTTAATACGCTAATACTTTAATTCACACAAACTGGCTCTCGTGTTATGCCAGTGTTGAGTTACCTGCATGCTAAATCTCTCCCCATTCTTACTACAACTGTCTATGAGTTGCTGCAAAGCGTCTCCATGTTTTGACTCTTTCTGTGACTCCTGGATCTTCTTCTTGATGTTCTCTTCTATCTTAGAATGGATGAAGTTTCTAGCTTTAAGACCCTGCAAAACAATGGGACACAAGACAGAATAAGAGTTTGGGGAGGAGATCAACTCAACGACGACATACCCTCTAACTAGCTACGTTCTGTATAATCAAAGAAGATTTTTTTTTACCCTGTACAGTCCACTGAACGGAAAATCAATGGGCAGAGAAAAGAGATTCTTGATCATCTCCTCGAATGCCTCAACCAGCTGCCGCTCATCGGTCTTTATCTTGTCTGGCTCAAAGCCCAAAAGGATCCTCATAGCGATACGGAACATCAGGCGCTTCATTTCAGGGTAGACCAGCACACATGAATCCCTTGCTAACCAGTCTTCGACCGCAGCTCGAATCTCTTCCTGGATGACTGGGATGTAGAGCTCCAACGCCTCCCTGGAGAATGCCCGCATTATGGCCTAGAGAAGATTCATAATTTTGAGGATCATTTCTGTTTCCGTTAAATTCTTCATCAATTGTTTTTTTAATGACTAAAAATAGTCAAAAAATAGTCAGTTGCCCTTTAACATTTTTTGTGTCATATTTGTTCTCCTACAGAAACTATATTAAAACAAAAATATATTTCTTTCTTCCATTTTCAAACATTTTTGAAAAAGTTCCAGGGAGCTACTAGGGTAGCGCTAAAGAGCTGCTTGTAGCGCCAGATTATAGGGTTGCCGACCTTCGCCCTACACCTGGGGTGTCAAACTCATTTTTTGTCACGGGCCATATCGTAGTTTCAATTTCATTTGGAGGGCCGTTATGTCTTCCAGCTAGGCTGCCAAAATTAATCCATTAATGAATTGACAGCTTTGTGCTGATAAATAGATAATTTTGGACATTAAAATTTGTACAAATCTGCTCTTTGAGCCTCTTAATAGCAAATATTCTCTTGTAGTGGATTTTTTTACATGTATTTACAATTTTTTAATCTGAAAAGAGAGCTAATATTGAATCAAAATTATGTTTTAACCCTTTGTTTTTTTCTTTAAAAATGAAACAAGTAAATATTGCATTTTTGAAGAGGAAGCATTTTAGATATTTAGATTTTTTTTTAAGTATCAGGAGTAGAAGAACTGAATCAAAAGCCCTACTAAGTATTCAGTTTGTTATAGATCTAAAACAGATTTTAAAATATGCTTTTTGAACTAAAACAAAACCAGAGGAAAAAAAATACTATTTTAGCATTAAAAAAAATTGAATTATTGATTTAAAAAGGTGAAAATCAGGAAATACATCTATAATCTTCATTTGAATTTGATCATAAGAGAGTAAGCACTCATGAGTTATCTTCTCGGGCCGCACAAAATGATGTTGGCCGCCACTTTGACACCTGTTCCCTACACCGCTGGCTATAGTTAGTTTTAATAAAATACAATAAACTTTAGAAGTGTGAAAACTTCAAATAATTATTGCTCCGGTAAAATTTCCTCTGGAATTGATTTATTTTTGTTTATTTGTTTTGTTTTATAAATATTTTGTGAAATAAATAGTGCAACTCTGGCTGCCATTTACACCATTAATTCATTTATTTTCCGTTTTGCTTATCCTAACAAGGGTTGTGGGGGCTCTGCAGCCTATTCCTGCCAACTGTGGGGAGTAGGCAGGGAACACCCTGATTTGGTTGCCAACCAATTGCACGGCACGAGTAGACAAACCACTCACGCTCACCCTCATACCTAGGGACAATTGAGAGTGTTCAACGAGCCTATCATGCATGTTTTTGGGAACCCACGAAGAACAGTGAGGCAGACGAGCTAACCACTCAATCTACTACAGTATTTTACAATTTTACAATTCATTTCCAACTTGGAAAATGTACATTTTTGTTCTTTATAAATGAATCCAACAAATTTAGATTTTTAATAAGATAAAATCGTACCTTTTTCTTAGTTTTGTGCTGGATTCCGTGCACGTTTGACAGCGTGTCCGAGCCTAGGATAGTGCGAACGGATGCCGGCCACTGGACGGCCACGAGCCGGTGTTCCCCCAGGAGAATCTGCCTTACGTTGTCGCCCCCGGTCACTCGCACGGTGGGGTTCCCGAATAGATGAGTTCGGTAGATGTAGCCATACTTCTGCCGTTTCATGCGCAGAAACTTTCGTCTCTGGACAACACCATGGACAAAAAAATAAAAAATGTTGAATGTACTAGAAAATGCAATTTCTGAAGAAATTGTGTGGGTAGCTTTAATTGTACTGGTGGGTAAATACCTGAGGGCTACATCCTCTTATTTTTGGTCATTATGGGTCACTTCCTCATTTCATCGGTAACTTCTTGGTAATTTGTCGGTATTTCAAGCAATTATTTTGTCAGAATTAATGACAGCCAAAGGATATATTTTTTATGGGGCGAAAGTTGAAGATTAAGTTGGAAATACAGTCATACTTCTACTTACGAATGCCTCTAGGGGCGAAATTTCCAGGTCACGAAAGCTTTTTATATGCAAATGAATGCCTCGAAATACGAAAAATTTCCAAGTTACAAAAAAAACCCAAAAAGTACATTCCTTATCCGTGATTTTATTTTGAAAATATTGTTCCGGATGCATTGATTCTCACTTTAAAAGCTCACTCCACCATATACTGGGCTCTCATTGGCTGTCTCACAACAACCATCCATTTTCTTTAACACATTGTCTGCTTAAACTTATTTATGCTTGGGGAAGCTGTAGGTCAACCTGAACGGCAGCCTTCGGTGGGTTAAATTGTGCTGCGGGGGCAGGCGATGGGCTGTGTTGTCAGTAATAAGGACAATGACGAATAAGTTGGTCGATGTGCACCAAAACGGACGCATGATTAAATGCAACGCTCATCAATACACGGGCAATTCAACGAGGAGGCAGCCATTGCAACTGCACAAATCAGAAAAAAACCCATGGAGAAACGAACTTTCCGACTTCATGGAAAAAACATCCTGAATAAGTGTTCAGCAGTCGTGCCCACTTTGATGATGTTTGTCTTGTGCATTTTAGAAACATTATTAAAAGTCCTCAAAGGCAATTGTCCTTGTAGTTTTTTTTCTCCAAAATGTTCGTCATCCAGCACTGCAGAAGGAGGTAAGAACCAGTAGTGACTTATAAAATGGGTGTAAAATTGCATTTCAAAGAAATCACTAAATGTTAATCCTTGTTGTTGATTAATGTTGTTGTTTGAATTCTTTATGCGGTGTTTATTAAATATGTTTCTGTGCTATCTCAATGTTGCAGCTTTCTCTCGTTCCCATGCGTTTTAACCAAGTTTGTATATATGCTTGTTATTCATTTTGTGAGATTAATAAAAAAAAAATCATGATCATTATCTCTCATTTTTGTGTGTTTCTCAGATCTATCTCACAAAATTGGGACATGTTGACCAATTTTAAAGGGTTTAGTTGGTAGCAATGTGCCCTCTAATTTTTTGTTTGTCTGGGCAGAAAGACAACCTCCCTGAGCACACTGAGTACCGACCGGTGTGAGCAACATCATCATTGCTCGCTATGGGCACACACCAGTATCACACCGGTCATAAGCAGGTGTATGTCTACTACACATAAATGATTTAGTAATAATAAAATGTAATGATTAATATCTATGAATGGGCGGCCCGGCGGATGAGTGGTTCGCACGTCGGCCTCACAGCTAAAAAAAAAAGGGAATTTATTTTGTGCGCTCCATATGATTTGCTGTGCGCAGAGAAGACGAGAGTAGTGCGCAATTGCGCATGCGCGCAGCTTAGAGGGAACATTGGTTGGTAGATGTGTGAGGACCGTGGAATGAATTAGAGAATTTACCTATTGAACACACCTACTTACGAATTTTTCAAGTTACGAAAAAAGTTCTGGAACCAATTAATTTCATAAGTAGAGGTATGACTGTATAGAAATCTGTCAAAAAATACATTTATTCTAGAGTGTGATTTCAATTAGATTAATGTAAAGTATTTGTAAAAAATAATGATCAAATATTTTTTGTGAGTCCCAGAGTCAATGGAAGCTAATGGTTATTACTTTTGGGAGTTCTATTTAAACATTTACTCGAATGTGATTTCAATTAGATTAATGTGACGTATTTGTAAAAAGTAATCACCAAGGAGATTGTTTGTGGGTCCGAGAGTCAATGGCAATTAATTTTGTGAATTCTATTTATTGTCCATGCGGCCTAATTAGTGTGTTTTTGGTTTAGAATTCAATATGAATTGTAGCCAAAGGGGATTTTTTTTGCAGTTACAAACACATTAACAGGTTTAGGGGGTCTGAGAAAACCTTTTTGGTGGAATTTCTCCAATTCTTTTCGTCATGAAGGGAGAAAAAAACTTTGAAGTTGGAACAGTGCATTTTTACAGGTCTATGTCAAAAAGCAATAGCCGCGAAAGGAAAATATTTCCTGACATTGAAAATGAATGGGAAATCAAGGCCATTTTGTGGAATTGTACCTTTTGGGTCCTCCACCAAAAAATAAATGATGCGCTTTGATAGGCTGAAATGATTATGGCTGATTTATGCGACTTGGACAAAAAGACAGATACATTTAGAAATGTTACTTTTGTAAAAAGACCCTTGTTTTTGGTAATAGAATTTTTGGGGGGTATGCAATGAAAGCTTCTCCACATTGCACGAGTATTCCGGTTATTTTGGTATTTATTAGAAAATTACATTTCTGGACAAATTCCATAAGGGATGTTTTGCTCTATGGGGCACATCTTTGTTAACTCATACCAATGCCAATGTTATTAGTCGAAGGGGCAAATGAACACAGCTAGTCTTCTCAGGTTAAATGAATTGGATGTCTATCATCATCACTGGCAGGCAATGAGTTAATTTTAGGTCACTTATTAATTTTAGGGTAGTTGCAGAATACTATTGATCTGAGGGTATTTTGGGGTCACTTCGCTGCTAAATCAAGTTTCAGTGACATTGACGAGGCTCGAGGTCAAATCCATTTTGACTAGGAGAGGGCGAATGAACATGGATTAGACGTCGAGTGCCGTTATTCACAGGCAGTCTTCTCAGTCTAGTGAATTGGATGTGGAATGTTTCTCAATGGTGGGCAATTAGTGAATATTGAAATATAATATTCCTTGTCAACCTTCGAAAACTTGCAGGTAACTTTCTGTTCATTTTCGGCACATTCTGGGGTTACTTCCTGTTCATTTTGGATCATTTTGTGTTGATTTTAGGGCATTTCTATGTGCTTTGCTGTAAATCTGGGACTTTTATTTTAGGTTACTTCCTGTTAATATTGGCTATTTTTCCAATTTGAAGTGCATGAGGCCTTTGGAAAGAATTGGGATGGATTGGAATGCATTTTGAATTTGATTGTTCTTATGTGGAAATTTGCGCAATTATGACGATAAATTAGGATAATGTTGATTTTGAATTTTTAAATGCATGGGGATTAAAAAAATAAATAAATAAAATATATATATAGATATCCATCTATATCTATATATTTTTATATTTATATGTTTATATTTATATATTTTGTTATTTTATCATATGTATGTATATATATATATATATATATATATATATATATATATATATATATATATATATATATATATATATATATATATATATATATATATATATATATATATATATATATATATATATATATATATATATATATATATATATATATATATATATATATATATATATATATATATAATGTAAAAACAACAATAACAATCGAGCGGCCTGGCAGATGAGTCATTAGCGCGTCGGCCTCACAGCTCTGGGGTCCTGGATGCAAATCCAGGTCAGTCCACCTGTGTGGAGTTTCCATGTTCTCCCTGGGTCTGCATGGGTTTCCTCTGGGTACTCCAGTTTCCTCCCACATGCCAAAAACATGTATGGCAGGCATGATTGGACACTCTAAATTGCCCCTTGGCATGGGTGAGAGTGTGCATGGTTGTCCGTCTCCTCGTGCCCGGCGATCGGCTGGCCACCGATTCAAGGCGTCCCCCACCTCTGGCCCGGAGTCCGCTGGGATAGGCTCCAGCACCCCCCGCGACCCCAAAGAGGATAAAGCGGTTCAGAAAACGAATGAATGAATAACAATCGAAAACCCGCGTGGGCAAAAAATCTAAAGAAAGTCTGCGCAGCGTGATTTTTAGAGCTTTTTAAAATTCGAATGGTGAGAACCGGTAAAAGTCTATCTATGTAGCTTGGCATACATGCAAAAAAAATCCAGAGATAGCGAGCTTTTCACAGTGATATACAACACAAGTCAACTGCACATCGTATAAGTCATAATGTTCTATCGCTTACCTGCAAAATGAGCTGCAGCGTCTCTCCAAAGAAAGGCAAACCCATGGAACCGGGAGGCAGAGGGCTGGCACAGCTCGGATCTCTACCCAGGGTCATGTAAACTTCCCATAACTTGACAGCCACTAAAAAGAGCAGAATTGGGAGCACGATGGTGCACAGCAAGGTAGCCAGCAGCGTGCTCAGAGCCATGTCCGCGGTGAGCTCAGCTGAACGTTGGTCTCCCAAGTGAAGCTCCCAACTGCTCCTTTGGCGTCTTTTATAGGCGAACCGGAAAGTTGGAGCTGCCTGTCACCTTCTCCTCCCGCAGATAAATTAGTTCACTCAAAGTTCATCTTTAATTGTGGGTGTCGTTGGGCCCCGCCCACTGCCTGTCCTGGCTGGCTGGCTTTGCTTGGCCATTTGTTCCGAGGGCCAGCTCACATCTTTTAATCCTTACCTCCTGTTGCACTCAGACAATCCTTGGCAGATTTCACTGAGAAAAGGTGATGAGTCTCTGCGAGACAAAAGAAGCGCGTCCCCAAGACGCCTTTGTTGGAAATAAGGCGCGTAGTTTACACCCTCATTAGTTTGGCTTTAAGCCCTGCTCGTAGGATCAGCGATCATGCCTGCGGGGAGAGTTGCATTCAAGAGCAAAGTACATTTTCAGCTGCTTCACAAAATTGAAAAGATGCAAGCGAAAGGTTAAAGAATGTTTTAATCCTTCGCCGTGGGTGTCATTCACAGCCAAGATCGTTTTTTTTGGAGGGGGGTGTCACTATTTTCCTTTTTAATTATACTATCATTTAACTACTATTATTTCCTTCATCACAATCCGTGTTGCAAGTATTTTGCAATGTTTTTGTTCCAAGAGATTCCTGATATGGGATTTTCAAAAGCTAATTTTGTTTTTTGTTTTTATTTTATTTTTTAAAAAATCAATCACCTGCCAATGTCTAAAACAGACTTTTTAAGGTGATATTAGAGACCAATATCCTTTCTGTTAAAGCACGTTAATTATGAAAATTCAACTGAAACACTCTTTCTATAAATGTATATATTTGAAGTAAAACTGCCTATCGTTAATTAGGATAGAGCCCGACCCACGCGAACGACGCAGAAAATGAACGATTGGATTTATATTCTGCTACGTACTTCCTTTTGCAACACACGCCGCTAGATGGTGCAAAGGTGCAATTAACAAAGATCATCACTGTGAACGGTTTTCCTATTACTATATCGAATACTGTTATCGACTGATCTTGAAGCAAATCCATATATCGACCCGATATATCAGCCAACACAATATATAGGTAGATATTTATAAGAAACATCATCAACCAAACAGTGAATATAACAGTTATCCTATTATATTGTGTATATATTGCAGTGGCGGTCCATGCATTTCCTAGTGACGCCTTCAGCAAAAACTATTTTATGGCTATAAAACCTCTACTGCAGCTACAGCTGCGACACAAAAAATAATCAATAAATCAATGCACAAAAATGGGGCAAAATCCACTTCCTAGCAGCATTTAATGATTAAATACAAATACTGGAGCTTTTCAGACATTACAACCGGGCCGGGGGGGGGGGGGGTGATTTTCCCGGAAAATGACAGCGGTGAACGTCAATTGCGTACCGGCAAACATTGCCCAAAAATGGGGTAAAATCCAGCCGAAAACAGCATTTATTGATTAAATACAAATACTGGAGCTTTTTAGACATCAGAACTGGGCCCGTAGTATCATTTCCCCGGGAAAAAGACAGCGATGAACGTCGTTACGTCCATACGCGAAACGGCAAAAATTGCACTAAAATGGGGTAAAATCGACTTCGTAGCAGCATTTATTGATTAAATACAAATACTGGAGCTTTTCAGACATTACAACCGGGCCAGGGGGTGATTTCCCCGGGAAAAGACAGTGATGGACGTCAATGGCGAAATGGCAAAAATTGCACTAAAATTGGGTAAAATCCACTTCCTAGCAGCATTTAGTGATTAAATACAAATACTTGAGCTTTTCAGACATTACAACCGGGCCAGGGGGGTGATTTCCCCGGGAAAAGACAGCGATGGACATACATGGCAAACCGGCCATCGAAGCTAATGCTGAAAGTCGAGCCTGTCCTGTCGTATTTCTGGCATACGTTTTTATTCGATTTAGTGCTGAAAATGTTCGTTCCCGGTTGTGACAGGCTTGCTTGCTTTGGAGTTGTCCGACCTTTCTTAATGATGTCCAGCTTTTTTTTCTTGAAAAGTCCGTCTTGAAAATGGCTTTAAATCAACACAACAATATATTTGCTTGTGCAGCTCGCTCCAGATACAGTTTGGTAGCTCTGGCTAGTCCACTCTATCACTAGCCAATCATATGGTTGGTGAAAGCGATGACGTATCCCTACGCCTGCGAGAAGGCAATGATGTATCCCTACGCCTGCGAGAAGGCAATGACGCATCTCTACGCCTGCGAGAAGGCATTGCGGTCTTGCCAACTCGAAATCTGATTGGTTAAAGCAACAGTCTTATCGAAGCTTGTTTAATGCAGCAGAGCCTGCACAAATGATTGTGAAGGCCTTGAGGCAGATTTCTGACCCTGGCAACAAATAATGGCTGAAATGTGATTGGTTAAATGCTTCAATATGAAAACACACATCTGGAAGCAGTGCAACCAGGGGGGAAAGCAATGAAAGGAAGCTAACAGACAATTTGGAATTATTTAATAAGTATTCATGGACAAAATATAATTAACATCAGTCTGTGATTCAGATATTTCTTAGGCCAGCAGAGAAGGCCTTGAAGGTCCTGACGGCACACCACTGATATATTGGCTGATTACCAATCTTGAAAAAGTCCATGTATTCCGCTGATAGATAAACCGCCTGATATATTGGTCGACCTATAATATTGACATTGGTATTTTTATTAGGCCAACCCCATGTTGCAATTTTGTCAGCCGTTGTTGAACAATAAGATCAATTATTAATGAAATGTAACTCTCCCTACAGGTTTTCATTTACTACAATCTCTTTGGAAATTATAAGTCACATTTTCCTCAAATTGAGAAGTGTCCTTAACTCATTCACTGCCATTTACGGCTGAATTGTCATATTTAAGTGCTATTGACAGTAATAAACATCCAATCCATTTGGATTGCTCATGCTCAACGTTCCACGAGCATGCCAACTTTATTCATATTCTAAATCTCAGTTTACCATAAACAAAAATATATAGGGAAACTCACAAACTAGATAGACCGTCGAGGAAAAATCTTGCAACATTGACGTCTGTCATAAAGCATTTTCTTCATTTTCACTTTTCTCCATTGATCAAAGGATCTCCAATGAATATCGTCTTATTTCTGTTTTTGTCATGACTCTTTTGAGATATGTAATGAGTTTTTTTTTTGCGCTGGTGGTAAACAATAATCATTAAGTCCCACTATCACGACTTTTACAAACAATTTTAACGATTGAATCTCGTTAGAGAGTAATCAGAAATACTCAACAAGCATTCATTTTCTGAACCGCTTATCCTCACAAGGATCACGGGAGACACCCTGAATTGGTGGCCAGCCAATCACTTGGCCCAAGAAGACAAACAACCATTCACGCTCAGATTCATACCTAGGGGCAATTTAGATTGTCCAACCAGCCTACCATGTATGTTTTTGGAATGGGGGAAGAAACCGGAGTACCCAGAGAAAATCCATGCAGGCTCAGAGATAACATGCAACTACCACATAGGTGGACCGACTTGGATTTGAGCCGACGACCTCATAATTGTGAGGCATAAGTGTTAACCACTCATCCGCCGGTTTTCAAGCAAGCACAGAGATTAAAAAACTAGTATTAACTTTTCATTTGGGAAAAAAAAATTAAAACTGCGATATGTTCCTGGTGCACTTTTTGCAACGCCGGGGCCAACAACACATAATCTAAAACTTTTTTGTTTGATTTCAAATGTTGTGTGTTACCTCTTCGTTGGGAACATGGCATTTGTCTTCAGTAGGCAGTCTTCAATGAAATGTTTTGATCAAAAACACCAGAATACTTACTGGCTGGTCTATTTCTATGTGCTCAATCCTCTCAGCTCATTGCCTGATCGGACAGAAATAAAATAGAGGCTCATATCACCAGTGTTTGTGTTGGAGCAATTGCCTCCATTGTTCCGTAAACAACTGACTCTAGGATTAAACAGTGTTTTGTGCTTTTTTTGTGTTCATTTTCCAAACAAAATGACTAAAGGTTGGGTCTTATTAAATTCCACTAAATCAAATTGAATAAAGTATACCCCCTGAGATGACAATGGGATTTTAAATTGACTACAGATTACCAAACCATGGGTAACCTTCACGTGGACAAAGAACGGATTTCGTGATTGGCTGATTTTGAAATGGTAAAATCTAGCTTTTAACATTGAAAATTGTATTGGAAGTTTTTTCAAAAAACATGTTTCTTTAATGGAGAATGAAATATTAGAGCCATTTAATCAATAATTCAAGTGCATTTCTTTCATATGGCTCTTTTAATGATATATTCATAGTCTGCTCTTGCTTGTAAGTAAACATAAGTGTGTGAACTGATCAAAATGTATTTTACATGTGATTAACGTTCAGAATCTTTTATCCATCATCTGTTTTCTTTAAATTTTCAATAAAAACGTATACAGTGGTACCTCGAAATATGAGCTTAATTCATTCCGGGACTGAGCTCGTATGTCGATGTACTCGTAACTCAAATGAACGTTTCCCATAGAAATGAACTAAAAACAAAGTAATCCGTTCCAACTCTCTGAAAAAACACTCAAAACAGGATTTTGGATTGGAAAAACATTTTTATTAGTTCTAATTCGCCATCTATTAACAAAGTGACAAATAACTAGTGGTTTAATAGTACTAAAATGTGTTTAATAGTACTAAAATTAGACAGATTTCGCGGAGGCGAGAGAGAGAGGGACAGAAGGGGAGGAGATTGGGGGAGAGACTTTTTGAAGGGCAACACGCTCGTAACATAACAAACAAATTTAAATGAATTTGGATTACGATGCAGACACACTCAAAAATAAATTTAAGCTAACCTTACACTACACTTAATTCTATTTTTTTCATTTATACCTTTCTTTTCCCGGGTTGGTTCTATTTGCCCCGCCTCTACCATGACTTTCAGATGCAACCTATTGAAGGTTGTTTGTGTAAGTGTCCACCGACGAAATGTCCGGGTACCAATTTTACGGTTACGAAAGCTTTTTATATTCAAATGAGTGCCTCGAAATACGAAAAAGTTCAGAGTTACTAAATCCCCAAAAAGTAAAGGCATTTCCCTATCCGTTATTTTATTTTGAAATTCTCACGGATGCATTGATTCTCACTTTAGAACCTCGCTTCACTCTACTGGGCTATGAGAGCCAGTATCTTGAAACATGGATAGTGGTTGTTGTGAGACAGCCCTGAGGGCTGAGTTTTTCCAAGTGTTTATAAAAAGCAGCTGCTGTTTTTATCATCATGCCTCCAAACAAAATTACCAGTGCGAATGAAAAGAAGTGGTCAGCGAGGAGGACAGTGACTTGGCATTGCAACAGCAAAAATCAAAGAAACACTGGAGAAATTTCATGAACTTTCTGTCTTCGTAGAAAAAAAACTCATCCAGAAAGTGTTCCCGAGTGGTGTGATCGCCCACTTTGACGACGGTTTTCTGTTGCATTATAAAAACATTGTTAAAAGTCGTCAAAGGCAATCGTCTTTGGATATATTTTTTTCAAAATGTCCTTGCAACCAACACGGCAAAAGGGCAAGTGAAATCCAACCATGTAAGAACGAGTAGCGACTAATAAAATGGGTGAAAAATTAAATTCCGAAGAAATCATAAAACGTAAATGTTTGTTGTTGATTAATGTTATTAATGTTGTTGTTTGAATTCTTAATGTTGCTTTTATGAGATGTGTATTCTTTATCTTTGTGTGGTTGTGTGCTATCTCTCTGTTGTCTACCGTTAGCTTCCTCTTGTTCCCCTGCGTTTCAACATGGACAGATTTTTTTATGCATGTTATTCATTTTAAGACATTAATAAATCATTTTCCTATACTAATTATCTCTGGGTGGCCTGGTGGATGAGTGGTTAGTGTGTCGGCCTCACAGTGGGAGACCTGGGTTCAAATCCAGGTCAGTCCACCTGTGAGGAGTTTGCATGTTTTCAACAGGCCTGCATGTTTTTTCTCCATGCCCTCCAGTTTCCTCACCCATTCCGTGACCGGATGATTAGGCGAATCATCCGAGTACCCCCACATTCCAAAAACATGCACGGTAGGTTGATTGGACACTCTAAATGGGCTTAGGTATGAGTGTGAGCGTGGCTGGTTGTTTTTTTCCTTGTGCCCTGTGATTGGCTGGCCACCGATTCGTTGTGCCCCCTGCCTCTGGCCCGGAGTCAGCTGAGATAGGCTCCAGCAACCCCCGTGACCCCAGTGAGGATAAATCAGTTCAAGAGAGAGAGAGACGAGATAATTTTCTCTCATTTTTTTGTTTCCTGACATCTTTTATACAAAATTGGGACACTTTGACCAATTTTAAAGGATTTAGTTGGTAGTTGTGAGAGGATCGTGGAATTAATTTGAGAATTTACATTGAAAGTACTGTTCTACTTACGAAACTTTAAAGTTACGAAAAAAGTTCTGAAACCAATTAATTTCGTAAGTAGAGGTACGACTGTAAAATGATGTCTATTTAGTATACCTTGCACACCTCTTTGGGGTATTTTTGCCAGTTTTATTATTTTTTTAAAAGGTATTTGATAGAACAATGAAATTAAGATTAACATTATCTGGAAAGCTGTTTTGCTCCATTTCTGCTATTCTACTTTCAACTGCCAATTTCCTAATATCCAAGAGGACTTTAACCTGTTCTCACACTAAACACCATCATCTCTCTTCCTCTCCCACTGTCATAAAAAAATATTTCTGTGTTTGTGCACGCGCGTGTGTGAGAGGCGGGGTGTGGGTCAACTTTGGGTCAATGCGTACAGACGGAGGGATTCACCAGTGCAAAGTTGCACACTCATGCACGCAAGATTATTCTCGGGCGACAACGCTACTTGGAAGTAAACAATGGTGCAGGCACTCTGGATTTGGAGCCGGTTTTACGTGCTATATTCCACACGTGTGTCAGTAAAGTGAAATGTGCTGCTGTCTGCGCCTAGTGCAGGAGTTGGCAACCCAAAATGTTGAAAGAGCCTTATTGGATGAAAAAACAAATATGTCTGGTGGTGCAAAAAAAAATAAAAGCGTTGTAATGAGGGCAACACATGCTGTATGTATCTATATTAGCCTATCAAAATGACAACGTTGGCTACGAATTCATCATTCATGCATACAGCATTCATGATTAAATGTTTCCCTGCAGTGCACTCTGTAGAGGACGACACACCACATGACTGCTCTGTTGTACGATGCCACCTCAAGCTTAACTTCGTTCTAATAATAATGAATTAAGTTTGATTGCTTTCATAAAATTAAAGAAATGCAATAAAGAAATCTGATATTTTGAGTATTCGACAAAACAACAACAAAATGGAACGTGCATACAGTGGCTTTTCACCATCTGTGAATGGTAGTGGTGAAGTTTGTAGATGCAATCCACTTCTAAAATCTATTTTTGCGCTATTGTAATTTCTCCAGAAGTAATACAATCCCACTTCTCTATTTTTTTTCAACTGTGTACTCAGCTGCAAATGTAGTATGCTTTACCTGGAAATGTCTTTCCACATGATTATTTTTGTTATTTAACAACTTCTTGCTACAAAGTGAACATTCAGACAATCCTTCGACCTTAGCAATGAATGCAAATAATTTGCTCCAAGAAATGTTTAACCCTCTGTGTTAAGTTATTTTTCTTTTTTCCCCTTGAGATCCGTTGCCCCTCACACAGGCGCCATCTTTTTTTTACAACAGCGATCTGTATTGCATCCGGGCCTACTGATAGAGACAATCTTCAATATTCATTGAAAGAAATATTGTAATTAAATGCATTCTACGCATTCATCTAGCATCGTGAAAGGCAAACAAGAATGTTTGTGTTATATTTTTCATCCTATAGAAACCATATTAAAACAAAACAAAAATTCTCTCCCCCATTTGTAAACATTTTTGAAAAAGCTCCAGGGAGCCATTGCGGCACTGCTTAAAGAGCCGCATGTGGCTCCATAACCTATGGTCGTCGACCCCCGGTCTAGTAGGTGGTGCATTTAACGGTCTGGGTCTGTGCACGTGTTTACGTGTGAGCGGCAGAATCTGTGTGTGGTGTCATAGTCTTAATGCTGCTTTTACAAGGACTCATTACAGGAATGTGTCTGTCTCTTGTGGCACAATGCTTGTTTTAATTTAAGGGGTGATGCCAGTTTGAGGGTGCTGTTGAGTATATACTTAGGATGTAGGTTATAGTAGGATTTGTAAGAGTCTATTCCAGAATGCTGGAAGGCATTAAATTTAGAAAGATTTTAAAGCAAATGGAGAATGAATTTACATTCAACATCAACGGTGATGCATCCTTTGTAAATTTATTCACTTTTTTGTAGTGATTTTTTAATAACAAAAAACACTGCTCATATATATCTATGCACGAGGGAGATGCAGCGAGAAAGACATTACGCTGAAATCATAAGCAGCTTCTCGCGTCTCGGCCACCTGGCTGTCTCATATGCTCGTATCTCAAAATTTGTCTCGTATCTCAAGGCAAATATTCGCTCGGAGATTTACTCGTATGTCAAATTGTTCGTTTGTTGGGGCACATGTATGTCAAGGTATTACTGTACACATTACTATTTCTGAGAATGTGTGTGTAAGTGCATGGTTGTGTGTTAGTGTGCCTGTCCGTTAACATCGGACAAAATGGAGATAACACCGTACATCCGATTTGAATGCGGTTTTGAACAAACAATTGCAAATGTACGTCTCTAGGATGTTGGCCCCCAGTTTAAAAACAAAAAAAAATTCGTGACAAGGAGAAATGGGAAGCGTTCATCAATTGCATCGAAGACGTGAGATGGACGCTTGCACTAACCTCTTACTGTGGTAAATCCGACTATAGCAAAACAAATTTTACAAAAATCCTGCAAGTTAGGACCTAAGAAAATCAATGTCAATATTTAGAAATGACAAGTCCGCTGACATTTGACTAAGGTGTCTTTTGCCCGCCCTCTCAACAGAAGCCACTGGCGAGCGGGAAGGGACAAAAGGCATCTGATTGGTCAGTTCCGCTTTATTTCAAACTTTTCAGTGAAATTTTATTGGTTGCCTCAAGATTTTAACTCAGTTAGGAAACAAATAGATTGAAGGAATGCGTTAATGTCCTACATAATTTCCCTTTGATTTATTGCATGCAGGCAATTATATTTCAGAAGTGAAACTAGCTTTATTGGCTTAATAATGGGACCGGCGAAGCCGGGGCCCTCTGCTTGTGATAATTAAAACGGGCACATTTTGACTCAAGCCATTGCTCGTGTAGTGGTTGTTTCGCCTGACTTCAGTGCGGGCAGTGTGGGTTTGATTCCCACTGAGTGGCATTGTGCTTGTGTGTGCAAATGCTTGTATTTACTAAATTCAAGAGAAACATCATCAGTTAAGATAGTCATCACACCTCGTCAGCAAACACTCTTTGGCAGAAATAAAAGAAAGCAACAAACAAATACAGTGTGATAATGTGTGAGTAGTTAATTTAAACAAAATGTAGGAAAAACAAAACCATTGAATTTTAGGTCATTCTGTCATTTTCAACACATATTTAGTGTCATGAGGTTGTGGTGCCTATCCAAAATGATATTGGGTGAAAGGCGCACTATACCTTGAACCGGTCGCCAGCCAGTTGAAGGGCCCTTACAGTACAGAAAGTATTACTAAGCCAAATTAATTGAAATCTTGAAATGGCATCGCCACTTCATCCACACAAACAAAAATACAATTTACAGTAATACCTTGAGATATGAGCTTATGCGTTCTGGGACTGAGCTCGTATGTCAACTTACTTGATACACTTCTTAGTTGTACTGCTCAGGTGACTTCCTTTTTGAATTTGTCTACGTGCAGGCAACACCCTTTAGGAATGTACAATCCAGCAGACGATCTCAGAAATAGCATGTGGGATGATATCTCTAAAGATTTTCCCTTCAAAGTAAAACATTTGTACTCTGTATTAAAACCATAAATATGGAGGTGAAAATTGTTAATCAGGGGGCGTCTTATACAAGAGATATGGTAAAATTCAATGATTTTAAGGGACTTTTAAGGGTACGGATTATACGCGGAGATGGCCAATATGCAAGAAAATATGGTAAATTAACTTACGATACACACATACTTTAACCATGGGTGTAACTTTGTTGCGGTATAACCGAGGCAGAGGGGTTAATGTATTCCACCGTGGATTTCGAGTCGGAACTCGTTGCTACTCCATGCCTCAGAACCGAGTGTTCGTTTCGTTCAGTTCGGTTTTAAAAATTATCGAACCAGTCACGACTTGCTTTGAAGTGTTCAGCAGGTGTCTTTTTCAGATGCTTGCTTTGCTTACAAGTCCATGTAGATTCCGGTGGCTTTTTCGCAGATTATCGACTAGGTTACGCTATCTCCCGCTAACTGTTTATCTTTTATCCGTATTAAACGAAGGCTGTCCATCTCGTTATGAATGTCACTGCGCAGCTTGGAAATGGTGGTTAGCCCTTCGTTGCACTGGTTTGCTTTGGACCCATTGTTTTTCTGCTTAATTTTGAACTGATTAATGTATAAATGCAACCTGTACGGCAGGTGCTCGTAGATATCTTTACGCGACGGAGATGTGGCGAGAAAGACAGAGCGATACTGTTTTCGTAAGCAGCCTCTCGCCTACTCGGCCACTTGGCAGCCACATCGAGAACCGTCTCATATGCTCGTATCTCAAATTTGTCTTGTATTTCAAGGCAAAAATGTGCTCGTAATTTTCCCGTATCTCAACTTTCTCGTATGTTGGGACATTCGTATGCCAAGCTATTACTGTAGTACTTCTATACGAACCCCGCCATCCCATGTTGCCCTTGAAAGGCACCATACTTAGCTGGCCTTCTTGTTATTTCTCCTCTTTACAATACTCATTAATACCGCCGAGTGCTGAATTTAATATCACCAACACCATAAAAACAATTCGAGAAAATAAAACTAATTAAAAAAATCACAGAGATGGATGCACAATGGAAAGGGCGATGCATTGTTTAGCACTTTGTACACAGATATTATTTCTGCTGCGGAACAGACTTCATATGAACATATTTAGCCTACGTTCATACCACAGGTTGATCCTGAATTCTTTCGCCAATAAGCGACAAGTATCTGATATTTCCAGTCCAGGTGGGGAACACCCTGAATCGGTGGCCAGCCAATTGCAGGGCACAACGAGACAGACAACCATTCTCGCTCCCAAATAGGACAATGTGCCCTGAGGTATGAAAATAGCTTTAATTGCTTCTTTGAATTATAAACTTCAGGATTGAGTTGTTAATGATTCCTATTGTTTTTATTATTATTGTTATCATTTTGACTGTCTCAATTTGAAGGGATCAGAAATCACAGCACTCTGAAATGAGATTTGATGTGGTGTTTGTTGAAAATAATTTTTGTCCCATTGCTCAAAAGTACGTAAAGCATAAAGATGAAACTGATTATACAAGCCTTTTTCACATGGCCCTCCTGCCAAAAACGCTAAATCAGAGAAGCAACCGTAGAGGTGGCATGAATTCGCCTGTTCCTCTCTGACAGCAGTCACTGATGGCAAATTCACAGGTTGACTCAAGCACTAATCCTCTACTACCGCTAGTGGACCAACCATGCATTAATGCACACACAGGCCGTAACAATCACACTAATCAACTGCAGTGTGAGCAGGCATGTTTGTAACTTGTATCAACAACCCCCTCCCACTCTCAGCTCCTGTGTTGCTGACCTGCTTGTGACCCTGACATTTCAGTGAACTCTCAACCAAGTTCATCCTCTTCCCTCTGAGAAACAAACTCCTCAAATGTGTGGTACAGCTGTATGACCTGCTCAATATTATCAGATTCTTTGGAGTTACAGAAATAAAAAAATAAAAAAATGGAATGAAAATCTGATTTTACAATGAATCTTTTTACCCAGACACAGTATTCCCTACAAATGGATGTAGAAGTTGAATTGTATTGAGTTTATAGACTCAGGTAGCAATAGATAACATCTAATTGTAATCTGCAAATGAAACATGTAACTATAATCTGTTGCAGAAATACATAAACAAATAATATATTTTATTTTATTTTATTATTTTAAAGAATTGAAATATTAATGAGGTGGCTAAAGCAGTTAGTGCTCTGGCCTCACAGTTCTTGGGCCATGGGTTTGATCCCAGGTCGGTCCTCACTGTGTGGAGTTTGCATGTTATCCCCAGGCTGCGTGGATTTTTTCCAGGTACTCCGGTTTCCTCCCACATTCCAAAAACATGTAGAGTAGGCTGATTGAACACTCTAAATTGCCCCTAGGTATGAGTGTGACCGTGAATGGATGTGCGTCTCCTTATGCCCTGCGATTGACTGGCCACCGATTCAGGGTGTTCCCCGCCTGGTGCCCATAGTTATCTGGGATGGACTCCAGTATCCTCTGGACCTTTGTGTCAATAAGTCCACAGTTAGGAATGCAACAAGTGGATAAAATTATCATGATACATCTCAATGAGGCACTAAGCAAACCAGGTGATCACCAGAGCTGTTTGGTAGTCATGACAGGATGAATGGAATTATTGGGAGGGCTAACTCGTTTAAAAACATTTACAGTGAAAAGTTTAAGCTATCAAAGCTATCCAAACCGCTTGTGACTTACTACACGGGAGAGCCTGTACTTTGTAAAGTAAACCAAGCGTTTCACCTCCCGTCACAAATTACTTGCAACCACGGTTTTACTATTTAGAGACAGCACATTACTACCATCAGCAAAATTACATGTTTGTGTGTTTGTACGTAACAGGGGTGAGGGTTTGTTCAGCTACCACTTACTGCCAACAACGTTGATCTTTATCAGTTATCATTTATAGAATTTGAAATCATAAATATCTGAAATGTAAACCTGGACAACCAGCAAGTAAAAATTAACTACAACCAGCTGCAAAAGGGCACACTATTGTTTTGTGATTAAGAACACTCTTACAGTATTGACTATATTTATATCTAACCCAGTGGTTCTTAACCTTGTTGGAGCTATCGAACCAGGTTAAGAACCACTGATTTATATATACATTACAGTCTTTTCATATGCCTATAACTGTAACATTTAATAAATACACTTCTTGATAATAGTACTAGTGTACTTGTATTTTTGTATTGGTGCAAACAAATAGTATAGTAAGGAAACTAATCCTCTTGGCGGTTTTTCAATATCGGGGCCATGTCTGGTCTGCATTATCCACGAAATTCGAGGGATTACTGTAATTTAGCTTACTTAGTTATGTATAAGTAAATTTTGTAATTGTATTTTGCAAATAACTATAACTCCTGCTCCTGGCAACAGCAAAGTAAAAACTTCAGTTTTCTGATTTATTCACACATCTGACTTGTCATTAATAATTCAAATACACAATTTGTGCATGATGTACAAGATTGTTGCTTGAGGTGCATATCAGAGGTACATTCCCAAGTTGTGGAGGTCAAGGGGAGTGTCATGCTGCTGGTTCAACATGAGGTCGCTTGCTGTTTTTCTACTTACTAGTAACATTCACAATGAGATGTTTAAAATAAAATAGATTCACTCACTCTTTTTGACAACCGGTTTGTTGCAGACAAAATCTCAGTTGTATAAAAACATATAAGTGGAATGTTCTACAAAGAGCTACACATGGTCCTATTCTAAGCCAGAAATAAATGAGAATGTTCAAACTAAAGACCAAAAATGTAAGTTGATAAAGAAAACTTTGAGTGTTTTGGGACTCTGCGAAAAAAAATGCATAAATAATAGGTCTTCAGCATGGTCACTGAATTTTTGTTTCAACACAGCAGCAATTTTCTTGTTTAGTTATATTCTAATTGCTTAAGAATGATTGTGTATTATGGTCCATCAGTGAACTCTCCTTCAATAATTTAAGAATTGACTGAATGAATGCGAATCTCAGCGCTAAATCACAAACTTGGTAATGAAGAAAAATCAAACCATTTCAACAAACTGGCTCTAGTCGTTTTTATAACTACAATGGAGAAACTCTGTCCAGCTGGTCTTTGAACTTGTTAAGTCTGGGTTTTCCCTCTTAAGATATTGTCCAAACAATCAGAAAAAAGAATGGATGATATGATGTATGTATAAGATAAATCAAAAGTTGGAGACACATTTTGGAGGAATCATTAATGTTCTCGCCAATCAGCATCAAAACCTAAATGTAAAACTATTAACAATCAACACTCTAATTATTAACTATTAAACATAAAAAATATACATTAGCCAAAGTCAAACTTTGATCATATTTTTCAGCAGCTTTTTCAAAGTGAATTCTGGGAAAATTATTTTATATACGTACTTCAGGATGATTGGAATTAAATTGAATTGGAATTGATCATCTATTATCGAAAAATTGCGAAGTAGGATCACCCCTATGATTACTACATACCATACTACATGTTTTCACACCTATACACAAACAAAAGTACACTAGTCCAATTATTAAGAAGTGTATGTATTAAATATTACAGTTATCAGTTACAGTTATGTGGAACAGAATTACAATCTGTTCCAGCTGCTGCCCTCTGGCAGACGCTATAGGTCCCACAAAGCACGGACAAATAGGCTTAAGGACAGTTTTTTCCCCACATCCATCAGAAATCTAAACTTGCGGTAACAAAACACACATTCCCTTCTGCGGTAATATGAAAAGATGTTTGGGTGGTGATCTGCCTCCTACTAGCTGACTGAAGTAAGGTAAGTGAAAGACAGTGAGAGGTAAGCGAGAGGTAAGCGACCTGTATCCACAACAGCAGAATGCCAAATTACAAGTCCGTAACTTGCACTTATTTAGGTCTTTTGCCGAGTAAACGCAGCTTATGGAGAAGCACCACCAATTTCGTCCCACGCAGTTTCTGCGTGTGATGACAAGTAGGCTTTTTTGTGTTGTTGATAATGACGACAGGGCCTATGTCCGATTATTATTATTATAGGTATATAAAAAGACTTATGTATTAATATCTAAATATAACCTATAAATAAAAAAATGTAAATACTTTATGTACTGCACTCACAGTGAAAATAATTCATCTCCGTTTGATTTAAACAATAGTAATTAAAAAAAACAGGTTACTTTGAGCTTTAGTCCAAGTCCTCTTTGTCAGATTTAAGAGGCATTGGATCAGTTGAGCTTTAGTCCAAGTCCTCTTTGTCAGATTTGAGAGGCATTGGATCAGTGATGGAATCTTCAGGAGGCGCCGAGTGGGCAGCAGAAGGAGCTTCTTTCTGCAAGAGGTTTTCGGCGCACAAAAAAACTGTCATGAACGTCTTTGGGTGCGAGCGGAGTGGGCCTAAATGCTTTAATGATGAGTAACAGAAAAAACATACAAACGTAGGACTGGGTAAAATTAACAAAGAAACAAATTTAACGGGGATGACACATACGCCCATAACGGGGAGACGACATGACCAAGACAAAGCAATAATCTCACAGAGACTGACAACACTACAGTGTTTAAATACATGAGGGAAGGAGCACCGTAAAGACAGCAGGTCGAACACATTCATAATCATATTGGACAGAAAACCAAAAACGCACCACCACTGTCAGATATTAAAAAACAAACGCCTGAACTAGGACAATACTGTTAAATATGCAAATACCCCATTAGTTTACAAAATCTTACATCACTCCACTAAGAAATTTTGTACAAAAAAATTCCAACACATCAGCGAGGACTGGCTCTAGAGGTGACTGTGTAGTTCCCTTCAAAAAGAGTTCAGCCAAAGCACCTTCTCTGTACTTGCCTCACATACTTGGAACTCAATACCAATTACCATACGTGAACTCCCGTCTCTGAACCTCTTTGCCAATCAACTTAAAGCCTGGCTGTTAGACGAACAAAATTTGGGATCACAACGTTGTCTCAAACTTTGCTACTTGTGTGTTTGTGTGTGTGCCATCGTTTATCTTCAACCTACGGAAGGGACAAAAGATGGAAATTAGCCATGGACTCTAATCTTACAAATTTACATATATACTTTCATTAACATGAATATGTTCATTAATATGTGTGGTCCCTAATTAAATAAACCAAACTCAAACTCAATCACACGGACAGCACACACAAGGAAAAACACAACCATCCACCCAATAAAAATGTGACAGAAACATGGCAACCGCCCTTTCTTTTCATGTATAAATATTGTTGTCATTGTTGTTCTCTTGACACTGTCAAGAGATTGCCAAATTCAATGGCTCTGACCATGTTGTCAAAAAAATCTGATTGGAGTCTCCTTTTGAGTGGCCCCATGCAGTGTGTTGACGTCCTGTCGTGATGCCAGCTTCACGACCGTATCTACGCGGTTCATTTTTCTAATCCTTGAAGTAAGAGGCAAGGTGTGTTAGTCCACAACAGAAATTTGCCCCGCGGAAGATGCGAGCTTTGGGCTGTGCGCAAACTGCAGCGGGGGCGGCCGGCCGGGTGTTGTCAAGCGAGCGTACCCAGGCACCATGGCGGCCGTGCGGCGCAAATTTTCTGAGGACTGCCAGGCGGTGAACAGCAGCGTGTGCGCGCCGGTGGCCAAGCAAAAGCGACAGAAGTTAGTGGAGAAAAACGGTCGCTGCAACGTGCAGCATCGACCAGCCGCTACTTTTCGGACCTCTTCACCGCGCTGGTGAACCTCACGAAAATTTATTTTTATCTACCATATTTTCTCGCATATTAGCCTCCTCCACGTATGAGCCATACCCTTAAAATTGCCTTAAAATCGTAGAAGTTTACAATTTCTCTCGATTCACAATTTTACCTCCATATTCATGGTTTTAATAGGGTGTACAAAAGTGTTACTCTAAATTGCCCCTAGGTATGAGTGTGAGCGTGAATGGTTGTTTGTCTCCTTGTGCCCTGTGATTGGCTGGCCACCAATTCAGGGTGTCTCCCGCCTCTAGCCCGAAGTCAGCTGGGATAGGCTCCAGCACCCCTCGCGGCTGAGGATAAAGCGGTTCAGAAAATGAGATGAGACAAATGTGTTACTTTGAAGGGAAAATCTTAAGAAAAATCATTGCACGTGGTATTTCTGAGATACTGTATGAATCGAAAGGATCGTCTGCTGGATTGCACATTGTTCATCAATATCATAATGAAGTTAACATGCCTGTCTATGTAAATGCAAAATATCAAATTATTCAATTTGAAAAAAGAAATAAGTCTATCTTGACGAGAACCTGATGCTTTTGAATGACATAAATTACACTTTTCTTACCAGAAGTTTAACATGTTGTGGTGGCCATATTGCTTCTAATGTCGAAATATTTCGATTCTTTCGATGGTTTATATGACTGCAACAGTTGTCACTTTCAAATGAAAAAGAAAAAAAAACAAAGAAACATTCAGTTTTCTTTCATAAACACAAATACAAAAATTATATTCTGCCATTTTCTTGCAGAGCACAATATCCCATTTATGGCTGCTGACCATATCTCTGACTTGGTGAGATCTATGTTCCCAGATTCACAGCTAAGGTAAAGATTTTCATATGTATCCTAATTTCTTATTCACATTCATGACTCCATTTTATTATTCAATTTTATCCTTTTCATCAAAGTAAACTTTTTTTTAAATTTAATGTTAATATATGTGGCGATATATATATATATATATATATATATATATATATATATATATATATATATATATATATATATATATATATATATATATATATATATATATATATATATATATATATATATATATATATATATATCAGTGGCGGGCGGTGCATTTTCTGGTAGCGCCTCCAACGTATCAATCCAACCCTCACAAACTATTTTATGGCTATAAAACCTCTACTGCAGCTACAGCTGCAACACATAAAAAATAATCAATAAATTAATGCACAAAAATGGGGTAAAATCCACTTCCTAGCAGCATTTCATGATTAAATACAAATACTGGAGCTTTTCAGACATTAAAACCAGGCCAGGGGGTGATTTCCCTGGGAAAAGACAGCGATGAACGTCAATGGCGTACGGGCAAACATTGCCCGAAAATGGGGTAAAATCCAGCCGAAAACAGCATTTATTGATTAAATACAAATACTGGAGCTTTTTAGACATCAGAACCAGGCCCGGAGTATCATTTCCCCGCTAAAAAGACAGCGATGAACGTCGATACGTCCATACGTGAAATGACAAAAAATGCACTAAAATACTAAAATTAGGTAAAATCCACTTCCTAGCATCATTTATTGATTGAATACAAATGCTGGAGCTTTTGAGACATTACAACCAGGCCAGGGGGGTGATTTTTCCTGGGAAAAGATAGCGATGGACGTCAATGGTGAAACGCCAAAAATTAAACTGGGGTAAAATCCACTTCCTAGCGGCATTTTGTGATTAAATACAAACACTGGAGCTTAAATACAAACACTGGAGCTTTTCAGATATCAGAACTTGGCCCACAATTGAAATATTATTTAGGAATATTTTACTCACCAAAAATCCTTTTTACACAATATCCATCCTCCTTTCTTTCTTCCTTCTTTCCTATCGCCATCGAAGCTAATGATGAAAGTCGAGCCTGTCCTGTCATATTTCTGGCATAGTCCGTTTTGAAAATGGCTTTAAATCAAAACAACAATATACTATTTGCTTGTGGAGCTAAGTTAGCACACTGAAAGTGCCACACACACCATTTTCCCGGCTGTAACAGGCTTGCTAGCTTCGGAGTTGACCGCCCTTTCTTAATGATGTCCATTTTTTTCCTGAAAAAGTTCCTCTTGAAAATAGCTTTGTGAGCAAACAGAATCTATTTGTTTTTGCTTCTGTCGGCCATAGTGGGTGGAGTTTGCGATCTCGGCTGCCTCGGTACTGCTTTGGCCCGCCTACTAGCCAATCATAGTTTGTGAAAGCAATGACATGTCCCAGCCAGCAAAATGCTAAAGCCTATGAAAAATCATTGTGGGGTTGCCAACTCGAAATCTGATTGGTTAAAAGCAACAGTCTAGTTTAATGCAGCAGAGCCCGCAAGAACTGATTGTGCAGGCTTTGAGGCAGATCTGATCTGGCAACAAATAATGGCTGAAATGTGATTGGTTAAATGCTTCAATATGAAAACACACATCGGGAAGCAGTGCAACCAGGGGGAAAAGCAATGAAAGGAAGCTAACAGACCATTTGGAATAATAAGTACATATTGATGGACAAAATATAATATATTATTCAGATATTTCTTAGGCCAGCAGAGAAGGCCTTGAAGGCCCGCCACTGATACATATATATATATATATATATATAGAGAGAGAGAGAGAGAGAGAGAGAGAGCGAGAGAGCGAGAGAGCGAGAGAGCGAGAGAGAGCGAGAGAGAGAGAGAGAGAGAGAGAGAGAGAGAGAGAGAGAGAGAGAGAGAGATTTATACTGAATAATATGACTATGCCAGTATTTATGTGGTTCAACTTAACATAACAGTATGGTCTGTATTTTCGCCGGAGGACGAAGACAACGATGATCATAAAGCAGAGCCTGGCATATGACTACACATGCCATGTCATTGAACACAGCAGAACTCAGTCCTTTACCCTCATGATTGACGAAAGCAATGACCGTAACACCAGGAAGAGGCTGGTTATATTGGTTCGCTTTTTGGAAGGGGATAACACGAAAATACGACTTTCGACAATCTTTGCTGTTATTGATGAACTGTTCCACGAAAAACACATTCCATGGACACATGTTGTAGGATTTGCTAGTAACAATTGTAACACTATGGTTGGAAAGAAAAACTGTTCTCTCAAGAAACATGTAAAGTAATGTGTTTAGCTTTGGATGCATTTGCCACCTTGGCAATCTCTGTGTAAAAAGTAGACTGAAGACACTGCCATTCAATGTGGATGACTTGCTGGTGGACATCTTTTTTTTTTAACAACAGCTCAAAACGAATGGAGAATTTTAAGGAGTTTCGGGACTTTCCAAACACTGGGTTACCCTGTATAGTGTCTGACGGTTATAGCAAGGAATTTATGTTATCGATATTTCATTGTTTACCCAGTCGAATAGTTGAGAAGGACTTCTCGAAGTTGTAAAAAGAAAAGATAACACAAGTTATGACTGTATACTGAACGGGTGTAATTGTACATTATGTTTTGGGTTCTAACGTGTTTATACAAATTGTATATTATGGGTTTTTGTTCTAACGTGTTGATAGGATATCAGTAAAGCTGGATTGAGGAAGCAACAATGAATCATATATATATATATATATATATATATATATATACATATATATATATATACATATATACATATATACATATATACATATATACATATATACATACATACATACATACATACATACATACATACATACATACACATATATATATATATATATATATATATACATATATATATATATATATATATATACATACACACACACACACACACACACACACACACACATATACATTTACAGTGGTACCTCGAGATACGAGCTTAATCCGTTCCGGAACTGAGCTCGTATGACGAGATTCTCGTAACTCGAGCGGACATTTTCCATTGAAATGAATGGAAAATAAATTAATTCGTTCCAGCCCTCTGAAAAAACACCAAAAACAGGATATTGGATTGGAAAAAAGTTTTATTTCTTCTAATTCGCCATCTATTAACAAAGTAACACATAACTAGTGGTTTAACAGTAATAAAATGTGTTTAATCTAACTAAAATTGGGCAGATTTCGCCGACGGGAGACAGAGACGTTTGGGGGCGTGTGTGTGAGTGTGTGTGTGTGTGTGGGGGGGGGGGGGGGGCGCGTTGGTATTTTTTTCCCACGACAACGCACTCGTAAACGGAAAAAAACAAATTTAAATTAACTTGGATTAATATATACAGACACTCAAACATACGTTTAATGTAACTTTACACAAAACTGAATTCTAATTTTGTTGTAATCTTTTGTTACCTTCGTTTTCCGGGTTGGCGGTTTGCCATGCCTCCACCCTCACGTTCGCTATCGATGGACTGTTTGCTGTTGTATTGCCTTCAAAATATTCCCAAAATGATGCACACAAATGTCCTCACAATACGATAACGCACGACCACTTGCCAACGAGAAATAGTCTTTAAAGAACGGTTGCGGGAGCTTCTTTCCTTAGAAAGAATAACAGGAAATACAATAGTTGAGCTTACCCACGTATTGATTGTGGGTAATGAAGTTTTATTCTGAGAAAGGTTGCCATTACCTATGGGTGTTGTGTGCACGAGTATACTTCATTACCCAGAAAGCCCTCTTTTTGCCCGCGCATGCGCGTTGTGCGTTTCCTGGTCTTAGGAGAAACTCGTCTGAATTAATCGTTACGTGCTCGTAGATATTGTTATACACGAAAGATATGCAAAAAAGACCTGGCTTGGTCGCATCACGAAATTTTGATCGCATGACGGGCGAATTATTCGATCGAAATTTCCGCCGTAAGACGAGAATTTTGTATGACGAGCGGTCGTATTACGAGGTACCACTGTACATACCTCATAATATATGTTTAATTGGTTGTGCAATAAGAAAAATAGACAGAGAGAGAACAAAAGAAAGCAAGATGAGAGACAGAAAGAATGAAGAGAGAAAGCGAGAAAGAAAAGAAATTTAATTTACTTTAAATGAATGCGGAAGTAAACTGGAGTGTCTTTTGAAAAACAACCCAGACTCAGAGCAGATGTCATTTTCCAATAGAAATTTGAAATTGAAGTAAGACAGTAAGAAACTTGAGTTCAAAACTATTTGACTGTGTTGCTTTCACAAGAACTCCAATTAGTTTAATTTGATCATATATGAAGTCAACTAATATTCATGATTGAAGTGATGTGCTAGTTTGCTCCCTGAGCAATCCCTTAACAAGGCACTCAAGCCTCAACTACAGTCTTTGGACTGCAGTCAGTAGCAGAATTTGAACATGGCCATGATCTATGTATCCAACCACAATGTATCATATGATCTGAAATAACAATTGTTTCTGCTTCAGTTAGTTGACTAATTTCAAACTTGGCACAAATGTGCATATTCTCCATAAGTAAATAAAGATTTAGCTTTCTTCATGATCCTTATAGAACAGTCCCAATCAGTGGCAGTCGCACTCTTCTAATAGTTCTTCACACATGAAAGCCAACCAATCACACCTACACTAACACATTAAATGGATATGCTTCCTGTGCGGAATTCAAGTGAACCAGGACAACATCAGGGAACACTGTACAATTAGTGCACTTTGTGTACTTCTTGTGGTTGAGGCAAATTTGGATTTAGTTCTCTTTTGGTCCAACCCCTGACCAGAGACTGGCTGGAATATACAATTACTAAAATATAATATAAGAAAAGTTAAACTGACATAGTAGGAGCTTGGTAAAACTCAGAAGAAAGCAAACATGCTTCTTTGTGTGTGAGTGTTGGCAGGGTGGCTGCTAGGCACTCATAATGAAGCCCTCCGAATGCTTTTCGCCTCATTACATTTGCGGCGACAGGGATCCTCACATTCAGACATTGACCCGGGCTAAAGTTCACTTGCGGTTTCCCTGGTGTGTGTGTGTGGAGTAGGACATTGTATGACATACTCAAACATATAGATGTCGGAAAACATTAAAAACAGTGTCAAAACAAGTGATGAGTGAGTCAGAAAAAGGGTGCTCTCATTCAAAACCATTGACCAAACACTTTCATAGTTTAGAATGGAGAAAGTCTGTAATTAATAGCAAACTTGAAAGGACTCTAACGTTTGATTCCTTCGGATTTTTGCAGTTTTCTGATTGTGTCAACATAGTGAGCCTTTATCTACTCTTATCTTTAAAGGTGGAGCACAAACTGTTGACAGTCCTGTTCTACACGATTAAAAGAAGCACCCTGCATAGAAAATTTGCATGTGTTAATAGAAATTGATGGAAAAAATCTAGGGGAAAAACATCTGCAATATATTGCAGTGTCATCCCCAACACTGAATGCCCTTTGATATGACATGGATAGAGAATGTATTCCTAATTATTGACACGAAATACTTTACATAATTTTATGATTGGTGAAGCTGTTCTTGTGAAGTCACATCCTGCAGGTATAATCAGGTAAAAGGTCATACGTTGTGACTTAATCAAACAATATCCCAAACTCCTTACCAGGCTAACCACTTGGCCGCTGGGCTGCCAGCCCGACGCTCAAAAAGACAAAATGCTTCTATTTGGGGAACCAACCCTTCACACCTCATTCACTCATGCCTTGCCGTGCCATTAAAATGACCTCCGACATGTGTGTGGGCAACAACGCCTCCTAGATACATAATGAATGGGTTTGTCCGTGGCAAACTGCACTGTTCCGCACGTGTGAAGAGGCCTTTAATGTGGTAATGTGATGAATGCTGGTCTTGCTGCTCTTCCCAAAAAGTTGATGGACATCATGGTGTCAGAAAAAAGAAGGAATACTATCATCTTTGTGGTCCGTGGAGGCCTACAGGCTACTAATGGATGGCTTTGGAGAAATTCTTGTCTACTTTCCTGTTCAGAAGTGTGTTGTGATCCACAATCAACACGGATATTGTTCAGGTACTGAGACAAGACCTGTTTTCTAAGACCACAATTCATTAGTAAATTGTTTAGCTGACCCTTTTAAAAATTCTGCAGAATGGATAGTCCTGTTTGAACCGCGACTTCGTGAAGCGCGCATGCACTATACATCGCAGGACATAATACTTTATTTTCGTGGGTTGAGTTCTTTTGATGTTGCTGTGATCCTTCAACACTTCACGGCTTCAACATTCGCGGCTTCAGCATCACGTTTTTTGTATCAAGTATAAATAAAAAAGTTACTAAAAATGTCAGAATTCACACTGAAACTCGCAAGTGGAAGACACTTCCGGGTCTTCCGGTTGCCAAGAAGAAAATGGCAGAAGACAGGGGACTGTCACTCAACTCACTACTGAGAACAAAAAATGGGGGGCAGCGTCTGGTGGACGTCATTTTTATCCGAAGGCTTTGTGAGGTTGGATTATGTTCAGAAGTGCGAGCCCCGGGCGATCTTACGGTGAACACCGTGGCGGTTATTTGAAAATAGAGCTTGCTGTGGAGTGGACGGCAGGGAGCCTCAGTGAAAGTGGATTTTTTTTCAGAAATGTGAGCCCAGGGTGACCTTACGGCTGACGATGTCAATATAAACCGAAAACACAGCTTGCTCAATGGAAGCCTTGGGGTCGCAGAGCTGATGGTGGAATTTCCCAGAAATGTTCCAAAGTTTGTTTTAATCGTCACTGTACATGGCATAATGACATTGTGACTTGATGTGTTTCGGGTTGGCAATCTTGTCTTAAAAAACTTGAACCTACTCAGCTTGAAAAAGCTGTGACTTGGCTTGACCTGACTCGACAACCTCGTGACTTGAACCGACTTGCCTTGAGAAAAGTGCAATTCCACTCAAACAAAGAGTAACTCAGAAGACCTCTTATGACGAGATACACAATGCTGAGTGCCTGGTGGTCGGGACTGCACCCATGGGGCCCGGCCAGGCACACCTCGAAGAGTCTACATGGGGTCTCCTTCCCATTGACTCACCACCTGATGGAGGGGCCAAAGATGTCTGGTGCACAGACATTAGGTGGCAAACAAATGAGGGATCCTTGGCAGTCTGATACCCGGCTACAGAAACTGTCTCTTGGGACATGGAATATCACCTGTCTAGTTGGGAAGTAGCCAGAACAAGTGCATGAAGTTGAGAAGTTCCGGCTTGATGTAGTCGAGCTAGCCTCTCTTCACAGCTCGGGCTCTGGTACCACTCCACCCGATGGGGTTTGGACACTCTTCTATGGAGTTTCACATGGTGAGAAGTGATGAGCAGGTGTGGGCATACTCATTGCCCCCTGGCTAGGTACCTGTACATTTGGGTCCACACCGGTAGATGAGAGGGTATCATCCCTCCGCCTTCCGGGTGGGGAGATGGGACTTGACTGTTGTTTGTGCTTACAAATCAAACAGCTACTCCTCTACAGAAGACAAATTTGAACTCCTGGTAGTCAGGAGGATAAGTTAAACCTGGGTCCAAAATGTATTTATTTTTTAACTTTTCCTTTTTGAAGATTGAAAACATGTTTACACCCCCACGAATATGAGCCAACAGTCCAAGTTCCACTTTTATTTCTGGGCATCGTGGCGACCAAAAGTATTAGAACAGAAAGACATGTTATATACTGGTAATAGAGTGAACAAGACATGCATTCTTAGGTTTCGTCAGTATTTTTTTAAAGAGGTCTTTTGAATAGTCTTTACAATAATTATTGTCAGTATCTTTTGCACTCCTGTTGTCAAGGTTGACCCTAGCAATTATTCATCCATTTATCATTCGTTCAATTTTCAATTTCATTCATTCATCTTCGGGTGCGGGGATTGTTGGAGCCTATCCCAGCCAACTTGGGGCGAAAAGCCGACTACACTGGTCGCCATTCAGCCGTAGCGCACAGAGATAGATAGATGACCATTCGCATTCACAATCATACTGCCACCAGTGGGAATCGAGTCCACGCCTGCCCGCACCGAAGTCAGGCAAGTGAACCTCTACAGTGTAGAGCAGTGCACGAGCAGGGGTCACCAAACTACGGCCCGCGGGCCGTATCCGGCCCGCCGGCACATTTGGACCGGCCCTCTGAACAATACCAGAGACGCTATCAGAATTTTTTTTTTTTTTTTTTTTTACATTTTTTTTTTTTTTTTTTTTTTGGGATGCGGCCCGCCGGCACATTTGGACCGGCCCTCTGAACAATATTACCATATTTTTCACGTCTTTCCTTCTCACTTCTCATTCAATATGCAATATTTTTCCATCGGAAAACTTGCTAACAACTTTAGCTTCGCTGCGTGTTTTGCAGAGGAGACCTTTCTTACACAGTTTCACCGTTTGTTCCTCTATGTCAGGGGTCACCAAACTACGGCCCGCGGGCCGGATACGGCCCGCCGGCACATTTGGACCGGCCCTCTGAACAATACCAGAGACGCTATCGGATTTTTTTTTTTTTTTTTTTTGGGATGCGGCCCGCCGGCACATTTGGACCGGCCCTCTGAACAATACCAGAGATGCTATCGGATTTTTTTTCCTATTTGGCCTTGAAGACTGGGACGTTTTAATCTTGTGTTTGGTTCATTGCACCCCTGCTGAGCCCACAAATCATCCCAGTGAAGCGGGGCTTCGCATTGCTTCTTTGGTGACACGCGCGGGGAGAGTGTTTCCCTTTGATGCATGCGGGCACGTCCACCGTTGCATGCACGAGCAGTGTTACCGAGACATCTGGACGATCGCAGGTGAGGGCAGAGCCCTGGGACCATCGCGGACTATTCAAGCATATTAAAACTGCAACCTGTTTGAGAACGGAATAATGGCGAAAAAGTTAGGTGAGAGAAAAATTGATTCAGAATGCAGGGTATTTAACCTGGAGTGGACAAACGATTATTTTTTTGTTCAATGCAAAGAAAAGGCTGTTTGTCTCATTTGTCAAGAGACGGTGGCGGTATTCAAAGAATACAATCTTTGCCGACACTATGAATCCCGTCACAAAGACAAGTACGATAGATTGCAAGGCCAAATACGAGCAGACAAACTCTCAAAGCGAAAAAGTGGACTACTATCTCAGCAGAACCAGGCATCCGTTCGGGCCAGCTTTTGGGTTGCTAAATTGATAGCAAGCAGCGGTAAGCCTTTCACTGACGGAGAGTTTGTTAAGAAATGTATGGCTACTGTCGCGGAGGAGGTGTGTCCCGAGAAGAAAGATGCATTTAATGCCGTAAGTCTGTCGGTGAGTACAATGACCAGACGCGTTGAAGAAATCGGGAGTAATGTATATGCCCAGCTGCAGCAGAAGACGAAATAATTTGATTTTTTTTCATTAGCACTGGATGAAAGCACGGACGTGCAAGACACAGCGCAACTGCTCATTTTTATTCGTGGAGTTAGCGCAAACTTTGAGATTTGCGAGGATCTGGCAGCCCTCCAAAGTATCAAAGGGACTACAACGGGAGAGGATATTTTTGACAAAGTGTGCCAAACCATGGAGAAGTTGGACCTGGACTGGTCAAAGCTAGCTAGCATCACGACTGACGGGGCTCCTAGCATGGTGGCCGAAACTCGCGGTCTAATAATGGGACGCATGAACCGGGAGTTGGAAAAAAGGGGTCTCACCGCCCCGCTACGAGTCCACTGACAAATTCACCACCAAGCACTGTGCTGCAAAATGTTGACGTGATTCTGTAATGACGGTTGTGGTGTCGTGCATAAACTTCAGAGCAAAGGGAGAAGATTGTGCATGGCACAACAGAAAGTTAATGTTCCATGGCTTTTTTTTCTATGAAGAACCCAGAGAGAGTTATTTAGTTATTATTTATTTCATAAATAGTGTTATTTATTTCCTGTTTTTTCTGTGAATAACTCAGAGAGGGTTATTTAGTTATTATTTATTTCATTAATAGTGTTATTATATGTTTCCTGACTTTTTTCTGTAAAGAACCTGGAAAGGGTTATTTGGTTATGTGTGGCTTTCTGGAAAACAATAAAAAAAATTAAGCTCCCCTACGATCGTCACACTTTTTCTGTTACAAACTGACACCGGCCCCCCATCAGAGAAGGGAAAAGTTATGTGGCCCTCACAAGAAAAAGTTTGGGGACCCCTGCTCTACACCATCAGGTGGCCAATTTTCAATTTCAAATACAAGAGGTAATGATAGACATGCTAGAGACAGCTGTCAGCATTGTTAATTTCACATGATGAAAATGAATGAAGAAAAATTGCTATTTTATGCTCGTACTGAAAAATTACATTTGATATTACAGCACATTTTTGTACCATATCGTTAGTTCCTTTATATATCTTATCTCAGCATCATAGTTGCTTGTGTTTCTCTCAACTCTCGGCCGTGGATATACTTATAGCTACTTATAAATGCAGATTTTATTAGCAAAATCCCAAATACGAAATAGAATTTAGAAATTTTGCAACATTCTATGATTTAAGTAACAAATGGCATAGGTTTAGTGTGTCGGCCTCACAGTGGATGACCTGGGTTCAAATCCAGTGTGTGGAGTTTGCATGTTCTCCCCGGTGTGGGTTTTCTCTGGGTACTCCGGTTTCCTTCCACATTCCAAAGACATGCATGGTAGGCTGATTGGACACTCTAAATTGCCCCTCGGTATGAGTGTAAGCATTAATGTTTGTCTCCTTGTACCCTGCGATTGGCTGGCCACCAATTCAGGGTGTCCACCACCTCTGGTCCGAAGTCAGATGGGAAAGGCTACAGCACCCCCCGCAACCCTAGTGAGGATAAAGCGGTTTAGAAAATGAGATGAGATGGCATAGGACACCCTAGACAACAAAGTACATCAGTTACCATTGTTCACATTGAAAATGATTTTTTAATACAATTTAGCTATCTGATTGGACGACAGGTTAACAGCCAAAGCCGAAGTGTTGATTGCTTGAGTGTCATTGATAGGAGGACTCATTGTTCGTATAGTTTTAGGAGTGTACAAACAAATAATTGAAATGTAGAACAGTAATGAAAAAAGAAGCTAATTTGACAGTAAAAAATTACGTCTGAATAATGCAAGATACATGGCATTATGAAAATGGTAATGTATTATCAAAAGAGTGGATTCAGCATTAGTCTGCCAGTAATCCTGTCAAGAAGCCAAGTAGTTATTGGTATTCTTTATGAATAGACATTTAAAATCCTTATCTTACCCTGAAGAACAAAAATAGAGAATTCAAATTGTAAAATCTAAAAGTTCTTGACCGGTTAAATATACAAAGTATACATTCATAATAAAATTACAGATTCATAATAAAAGTACAGCTCCTCAGATTAAAACAGAATTTTTGTACATTAGAAAGCAACTTTATAGAACAAAAATGCATTCAACTTCCCATGTACCTATAATAAAAAAATAAAAAACACTACTTGGGGTTGGAAAATGTATAATTGTATAATTTGCAAACAGTAATAACAGAAAGTGTAATGATTCAAATTATCAATGAAAACACATTGCTACCATCTCGAGACAGAATTCTAAAAAAATGGTTGTAACCATGGTGAAGGTTTTGAATCATATTGCAGTACTCCTGCCCATTAACACATGATAAAATGACCAATATATTACTCATCAAACTTTGGCAAATACAGTAATGCCTTGAGATACGAGCTAAATGCGTTCTGGGACCGAGCTCGTATGTCAACATACTCGCATCTCAAATCAAATTTGCCCATTTAAAATAACTAAATACAAATTAATTCGTTCCCACCCTCTGGAAAAAACTAAAAATAGGATATTACAATGCAAATACCGTTTTTTTTCCGCGCAATAAGGCGCACCTAAGAGCCTTCAATTTTTTTCAAAAGCTGACCGTGCGCCTTATAATCCGGTGCGTCTTTTATATGGATCAATATTGAGCCGCAACAGGTCTCGCAACTACGGTAAGCAGTGCTTGTGCTACTATGCTAGTGGATCGTAAATGGCTGGGCTGTTATATCAGTCTCAACTGTGGTCTGAGCTTTCAGGAAAGCAGGAATTGCTGACTTGATTAATGACGACTTTCATGAGACGGAGCTGGGCGTGTTGGATGCCGCATTCGCCCAGCTGTTCAAGATGAGTTATTATGCTATTGCTGTGTCACGAAAATACTAATACTTTACCTCAGAGAAAATAATAAAACTGTTGTTTATTCATGTTGGGAGTGAATGGAGTTGTCAGAAAGCTGATTTGTAATCTATTAATAAAGTTTGGTTGACCCTCTGACATTCCCTTTAGAGCAGGGGTCTCGAACTCAATTTACCTGGGGGCCGCTAGAGGCCGAGTCTCGGTGAGACTGGGCCGCATCAGGATTTCCACAAGAAAAGCACTGATAAAACATTCCAACGTTATCAAATACCTTTATTTTTTAACAAAAAATAATGAATTAAATAAATTAACTTAAAGATGAATAAAAAATAAATCAATCAGTAATATAAAACCAAATAATACTAATGAGCATACAGTAGATATACACTGGCTGGCTAAGTAGAGAAAATGAATTATTTTTATTCCGTTTCAAATGTCTGTATTAACAGCTCTTTAACCTTTAACTTTCTGAACTTGAATGGAACATTGAACATGAAATATTCTGAACACGGCTTCTTTTGCCTACTCCTTGCTGCTAGAGACCTGGCAGCGCTTCTTCTCACATAGTCACATTTGGCTTGAGGGAGGAAGCAGTGGAGACCCTCAGTAGAGCTTGAAGATGCTCATCAGTAAGTCTGGACCTGTACTTGGACTTATTGAAGTTCAAGGTGGAGAAGAGCTTCTCACACAAGTATGTGCTCCCAAAAAGGCACATGGTCCGCTTGAACCTTCGGGAAAGTTCAGGGAAGCTGGGGGTCAACTCTCTCAAAAATTGCCCAAGCTTGTCTGCTTCTCCACTCACCTCCCTGAACTTGGCTTTGAGTGCAGAGTTGCACTGCAGGTCAATGAGCTCCATTTGAAGCTCAGGAGGGGCATCTTGCACATCAAAGGAGAAGGGGTCCGCAAAAATTTGAAATGTGGCTTTGTGTGTCTTGAAGTCTGCAAATCTGTGATCAAATTCCTCCTGTAGCTTCGAAATGGCCTCAACATACTTCTCACCACTGAATGGTGTGCCTGCATCCACGAGAGCCTTGCATGCTGGGAAATGGCAAAGGTTTGTCTGAGAGAGCTGGGCTTTCCATAACACAAGTTTAGTGCAGAATGCTCTCACGTTGTCATAGGCAGCACTGACAAGTTGCCCCTGGCCTTGTAGCTTCTTGTTCAGTACATTAAGCTCATGTGTGATATCAACAAGAAAAGCCAAGTCCATGAGCCATTTGGGATCACTTAGCACAGGATCAATCAACTCACAAACGGCGTAGCTAGCTTTGACTGCTGCATTACTGTCTTTGGTAGCCTTCTTGAAGAGATCCTGTTGCCTCACGGCTTCTCCTCCGCCCAGCTGATTGGAGGAATGAATGAGTGAGTGAGCGAGGCACTGGACAGCCCGGCCGATGTCCCGCCCTCCAGAGCCGTATACCTCACCGTGATTGGTTCATTCAGCTCCGAACCAAAGTTCCCTCTAATTTTTTGTTGGTCTGAGCAGAAAGACAACCTCCCCGAGCGCACTGAGTACCAGTGTGAGCGACATCATCGGTACTCGGATGATTCGCCTAAAGACGTTTCGCCGACGGACGTTTGACAGACGGGCAGGTCGCCGAATGGACGTTCCACCGAACGTTCATTCGGCCGAACGGAGGTTCCGCCGAAACGGGATTCGAACGCTCGCCCCGCCGGATCGTGTGTGTACAAGTTTTTCAACCTCGGCCCGCGGGCCATATACGGCCCGTTAGGATTTTTAATCCGGCCCGCCGCCGGTGTTGTCCAAATTATAGTAAAAATCAATGTTCGTCTACCATCAATGGCAGTCCGGGAATAAGCACTCTTGGGCAGGCAGATGTAGCAGAACCGAGCCGTAAAATGACAGCAATCGGGTCAAATCCATCCTAAAACAGCATTTAATGATTAAATACAAATACTGGATGATATCGCGATGGAGGCAAAAAAACGTCTATAGATGTCCATTCGCCAAACGGCTCAAAATGCTCTCAAATTCGGTCAAATCCAGCTGAAAACAGCGTTTAATGATTAAATACAAATACTAGTATTTGTATTTAATCATTAAACTAACATACTAGTACGACCTGTCCGTCTGTCAAAAGTCCGTCGGCGAAACGTCTTTAGGCGAATCATCCGGTCACGACATCATCATTGCTCGCTATCGGCACACCAGTATCACACCTGCCACAAGCAGGTGCATGTCAATGTTCCCTCTAATTTTTCATGTAAAACATGCTGTAAAACAAGAAAAACATGAGTGGACAGAGCTACTGCCACTGGCTGCCACTTAAACGGCGCCATCATGGGGAAAGGGGTAAAAAAAAAAAATTTAAAAAAAAATTAAAAAAAAAAAAAAATTGATCTTTCATATTAAGACGGGGGCCGCAAATTATCGTCCCGCGGGCCGCAGTTGGCCCGCGGGCCGCATGTTTGAGACCCCTGCTTTAGAGCAACATAAAAATGCAATGCGGCACATATTTTCACGCACGTGCGCACACGCACGCACTAGCACACACACGCACAAGCACACACACAGGGCACCCGTAAAAGTCAATTTTTTGTAGTACTACAAAGTGGACGGCTTTCAGCCCTGGTAGAACAGGCTCTTGCCACCATCTGGCGGACAAACACGAGTATTATGTCTCCCAAATATAACGGCCGCGGAGGGAACTATTTCAGCACATTTTCAAAAGTATTTTTGGCCATTATATTAATTTTAAGACATTAAGAAATCATTTCCGTATAATTTTCTCTCATTTTTGTGTTTCCTCACATCTTTCATACAAAATTGGGACACATTGACCGTGGAACAAATTAGAGATTTTACATATAAAGTACACTTCTACTTACAAAATTTTCAAGATACGGAAAAAGTTCTGGAACCAATCAATTTTGTAAGTAGAGGTACGACTGTATATCATTCATTGAAGGTGCGCCTTATAGTGCGGAAAATATGGTACATGTTTTTAATTGTTCTAAATTACCACCTAGCTCACAAAGTAACAAATACTTATCTAGTGTTTATGATCCGCAATAAAATGTGACATTATTGAGTACAGTACTGTACGGAGTTCTTACCTTTGAGACAGATGGTAGCGGCTAACAGCGGAGGAGACGACACGTTTGTTTTGCTACACTTCTGTGACACTACGTAACATAATATAAACGTGAACTTAATTGAACTTCACTTACTATACACACTTAAAAATGGATGTAACCTTATTGTCCCATAACCAAGGCAAAGGTGTTAATGTATTTCGCTGCGACGCTGCTTGCCCGTGCCTCACAAACGAGTGTATCCTCAGTTCGTTTTTTAAAAATTATCGAACCAGCCACGACGTTGAAGGTTTCGGCTGGTGTTGAAGTATCGTATGTCAAGGTATTACTGTATTATGCTGATTGTGCATATAGAGAGAATCCATTCAATATCCACAGATATTTTTCATACATCAGCAGATCACATTCAATTGCAAAGACAACAATTTTACGATAGATGAAAATAACTGACACCCATTGGAAGTGCGTTGGTAGTTATTACTGTTTTTAGTACAGGCTAAAGGTCTGCCAAGTCCATTCTCATGTTGTTGGTGTGTAGATGATCATTTTGAGTTATTCCCTGGTTTTTCATGGGCGTAGTAAAATTAAATTTGGTAGATGTATTCTAGGAGTGTATACGCATTGATCCTTGAGCCCGAATTTATTATTTTTGTTCTTTGCCTTAATTAATTGTGGATCAATTATTGCCTGTAGGAAAGGAGTTAGCCAGTAGAGGGCAAGCACCCTCTTTGAATCACAATCTTCAATTTTGATTTCTTAAAGCAGTTAGGGCACTGACCTGGTGGCAATTTAAGCTTCAATGTCATTTTGCTCAAACACTCTAACAGGCGGCAGGTGGAGGTTTGATTCAAACCACACCACTCAAATCTAATTAAGCATTTTTCCCCTCAACACTGTTACAGTGCTGTCAATGGAAATTCAAGCTTTACTAAAAGGAATGTATTTTCACGATATTTTTGTTGCAATATTGCAGGTGCATTACACTGTAGTGACAGTTTTCTGTGATTTTATTATTCATTATTATTTTTACACAACCTTTCTTCCTAGATTTATTTATCATCGGTGATTTGTTTTTGGACAGTGCATCAGTTGTCCCGATTAATCAGCCAGTGATTCTTTGGAATCCTGGCAACCTATTTGAGAAGATACCAATAAAAAAAAAATCCTGACAGTTGATGTAAAAAAAAATAGATTTAGTGTGACATAAAACAAGCGCGCAATAGGAAAAACAAGCAATAGGATAGATAAGGCTAATTTTCACTTTTATGAACATCAGTCTCTCAAGACATTATTGTCTATTTGTTTTTGTAAACAGAAATGACATTCTTCCAATTACATTCTTTAATAGTGCATGAAAAGAAAAATAAACAAATCAATTCCTAATGAAATAAAATGAAAGAGTAAATATCTTAAATTTTGCAATTAAATTTGTTTAAAAGATAATAAAAATAATAATAGTAATTTTCCAGATGACGTCCACGACGGCTAAAGAGAGAGGCGGGGAACGCAAGACGACGGCAAAGCAAACAACTGCCCAGCACAATTGCATTTATCTTTTATTATGATTACCTATCTTATTTCAAGTAGGGGGCTGAGACTGAAATGGCTGTACTAGTTTCGAAGAAAATGTGTTATGACAGCCACTTTTCAAGTGTCCCAAATCTCGAAAAAGAAAACGCAAACATGTATCGACCTGAGCGGCTTTCACACTGAAATTGACAAAGTTCCAGTGCCTTGTTTGTCGTATGAAAAGCAAATTGCATTTATTTTTCATTGTTGCACAAGAAATACACGACTTTTCTCATTTCAATTAGAAACGAGAGATCAAAATGGCTGTACTCGTTTCAATGAAAACGTATGAGAACCACTTTTCAAGCATCCCAAAGGTCGGGAAACTTCATTGAGACGCATGAGACCGTGCGTGTTAATAGATTGGGAGGAACACGCCGAACTGGGTGGGTTATATTTACGGTGTAATTGTTTTGGAGTCTCTGTAATCTGGCTACACTTAGGTGCAGTGTGCCACTGGCTCATGATTTCCATACTTGAGCATTGATGGTGCCCTGTGTGCGTGAAGTTTAAAACGTTATGGGTGGGGCTAGAAGTAGCGGAGATGAAGATGCTGATGTTCTCCTTAGAAGTGACCAGGTTGGGTAGGATTAAAAATGAGAAATTACGAGGGCCAGTGAAGGCGTTTTAGAGACAAGGTCAGAGAGGCCAGACTTCGATGGTTTGGACATGTCCAGATGACAGATAGGGACTATATGGGTAAAAGGCTGTGGAAGGTGGAACTGCCAGGGAACAGGGGTCGACCTAAAAGAAAATACATGAAAGTGGCTGGTGTAAGCAAAAAACGGGGTGAAATGGAAAACTTTCATTTGCTTTGGGCAACAAACTGAAAGTGTAGTAGTAGATATATACAGGATGACTCTGACACACACATACACACAAAAAAACCTTTGAACAATCCAATAAAATCAACAGTGATGGGAGAAATGTTTTTTGTTCATGAAGAATAAAACCTATAATTTTAATTTGTTTAAAATTATGTCCGTCCGATTGCGTCTTCCTGGACGAATGCATTCTTAAAATCTGCTGTTGTTATTCCACATTGACCGCTGCCACATCTCAGCTGGGATACTGTGAATTTCATCCAAAATTCACCCAGGGTAGTTCATTTGCTCAAGGTTGCTGTCTTGCAGTTATTTCACTTCCTCATTTCTGCCAATCTTTTTTGGGGTCACGCTGTATAATCTTAAAAAAAAACTTTAAAAATGCACCAATTTGTTCCCACCATTTTAACTCATTGGCTGTCATTAATAGCGCTTGACATTCAATCCATTTGAAATGGGAGGGCAAGCAGCGAATGAACAGAAGTTTATTACACCCATCCTCCAGGTTTCACTGAATTGGACATTCAGTAGTAAAAAAACTAATTTGAAAAGTTTTAATTTAGTTTGTAAGAATCACTTAATTTGATGTCTATTGTGATCAATGGCACAGAAACAGTTAATATAAAGAACATTTCAACTTTCAACCTATCCCAACCTTTTTTAAAAAAAAAAGAAATCTTTACTCCATTTTCAAAAAGTTGTTAGGACTCCTGTATTCTTTGATTTTTCTGAAAGTGGCCCCCGGAAGAAAAAACTTAGACACTATTATAGGGCATGACTCCCTGTGACTGGCTCGAGACCCCTCTAGTATCTGTAAGTTCCAAAAGAAAATGCTGAATTGCTGGTACAGAATAAATTTTTGTTTGCAGCAATTTTAAGTGTTAATACAAGAGATAAGATTTCCCTGCTCTTTGATTTTGCCTGCACTATTTTTTGCACTCTAGTTTGCATCTAGGCATCCTGGCAGCGGAGTGGTTAGCATGTCAGCATCACAACTCTGGGGACCTGGGTTCAAATCCAGGTCGGTCCACCTGTGTGGAGTTTGCATGGTAGACTGATTGGACACTCTAAATTGCCCCTTAGTATGAGTGTGAATGGTTTTCCGTCTCTTTGCGGCCTGCGATCGGCTGGCCACTGATTCAGGGTGTCCCTCGCCTCTGGCCCACGACCCTAATGAGGATAAAGCGGTTCAGAAAATGAATGAATGGATAGTTTGCATCTGCCTTTCAGACTCGCTTTTGAAAGATAGCAAGTCTATTTCTTAATGAAACTGCAAATTCAAGTTTTTGGCGAACAGAATTCTCAGGTCGCTTGGTTTGGAGATAAGATCTCATAACTGATGCAAAAACTATGACGTTTGGGACACCTTATGTAAGGGACCCCTTTAGTTGGCCCTAATGTATTAGTTACTGTAAATTGTGGGCTATTCTTGGAAGTATGTAATTTCATTCATCGGTTGAAAGTGTTGGCCATAATGGATCCTTGCAGTTTTAGTGTGTGTGTATGTGTGATTGTGATGAGTGACACATACAACATGACCTTAGGAGGACATGCCATTGACCAGGCTTCTTAGCTGCTTGACTACAGTCTCTATAAGCTTCTGTTTGTCTCTGTCGTTCTTCCTGAACTGAGAGAAGATATTGTTCTTCTTATTGTTGTCCTTCATCCTTGAGAAAAAGAGCAATATAAGGAGAGGCAGTTATTTTACAGTTGAAAAAGTGCTCTGTATTTATTGTTGATAAATACTATAAACAATATAATCAAAACCTGAAATTTATATATATATATATATATATATATATATATATATATATATATATATATATATATATATATATATATATATACATACATACATACATACACACACACACACACATACAATATAGTATAATAATATACAGTAATCCCTCGAATATCATGGTTAATGTAGACCAGACATGGCCACGATTCACGAAAAACTGCAAAGTAGGGTCACCCCTATTAAAACAAAATAAAAAAATATTATTTTTTTTTAAAATATTTTTTGACTTCAGTGCTGAGTCCTAGTAGCAAGCGGAGGACAGGGAAGTGGCTTCTCCTCGCAAGTTTCAGCATGGATTTTCACATTTTTATAATCTTTAAAAATAATAATAATTTAAAAAAATAATCCTCCCAGAAAAAAATCTGCGATGTAGTGAAGCCGCGAAATTCGAGGGTTTACTGTATATATATCAAGATAGCGCCGTTAGGCAGCAGCCGGTGGCAATAGCTCCGTCCGCTCTTACTCGTTTTCTGTGTTTTACAGCCTTTCTTTTTTAATTACTTTTTAATATTTCTTAATACCTTCCTTTCTACTTTGCTTTGTACTTTTCACAACTTTCTTTGGTCTATTAGCATAGTTTCTGCTAGTTCTTTTTTGGAACCATTCAGCCATGCCTCCACTGTCATATACATGGGATCAGCTGTGAACAATACACAGCGGACAGAGCAACACTTCGATTCCGCTGGAAATCCAGAGCTGGACAAAAGTGCCGGGAGAAGAAGCGACACGTCAGACCAATCATTCCATCTACCGTAATTACTCGAATATAACGCGCACTCGAAAATAACACGCAGGTATAACTTTGGGCCAAAAAAATCTGGAAAAACGCAGTACTCGAATATAGTGCGCACCTAAAATTTCCCGCTGACGAAAATCAGAAATCTTACCTTTTTTTCTTCGTTTCACGATTGTTTTGTTCAAACAAATTTATTCATTAGAATCCTTCAAATGAAGAGTTCCTCTCTCTCTTTGTCTGTCCTCTCATACATCTCTTTGTTGAGAATCCTATCAACGTCCACGCTTCCTTCATCCACTTCCTCTTCCTCCCACAACACATCATCCGATTGGCTTTACGAGATGACGTAAAATCCGTGCGTCAAAGTGAGTTTGACAATGCTTTTTTCGATCGAAAATTTGTAATTTATTTTAGTTATTGATTATAACACTGAACTGAGAGAGGGTGAACTGAGACGGGTACGAGGCTAGAGGGGGGCAGTGGTGGTCTCGGCTTTACGAGATGACGTAAAATCCGTGCGTCGGCTTCACGAGATGACGTAAAATCCGTGCGTCGGCTCTACGAGATGACGTAAAATCCGTGCGTCAAAGTGAGTTTGACAATGCTTTTTTCGATCGAAAATTTGTAATTTATTTTATTCAATTCAATTTCAATTCAATTTATTTGGCAAGAAAAAGCACCAGGCTAAGGGCCATGTAACAAGACACAAAAAAAAAAAAAAAAAAAAAAAAAATAAAAAAAAAAAAAAAAAAAAATGTTTTTGATTATAACACGCACCCCCAACTATTGGAATTAATTATTTTGCAAAAACCTGCGTGTTATATTCGAGTAATTACGGTATTACTATGAGGAAAGTGAGTTCCGCCCCGATAAGTTGGAAGAGCTGTCGGCATGATAACATAGTATGGTTATGTAGTAATAATTGGGGTGATCCTACTTCTCAGTTTTTCGATCATCGTGGCCCAATGTCTGGCCTACATTTACCAGGATATTTGAGGGGTTACTGTATTTGATTCAGATGGTATGAAGCATGTATGGTAGCAAACATATGAAGAGTACAATATATTATTTTTGAATACATTTTGCGTCCAATTTTTAGATTTTCAATTGGGGTGTACCTACTTTTGTTGGTAGCATGTCACACATGCATTGTAGTGTTTTGAGTTATTTTGAAGATAAAATACATTTCTTTGTTTATCCAAGCTCTCCAGTGACTACTTTTCATCTTATCAAAGCGTCATTTCTTCACTGTTGTCCCACCAAAAGATATACTAATTAAAAACATGCAGAAATGAGAGAGAGGGATGGCTCTCTTCCAACAACTACTCTCGATGGTTTTTTTTATTTCGAGTGTGGTTAAAGCAACTTTGTTTTTTATTTAAAATTACTGGTGTGAATGAAATGAACAAGCGGGCCCTGTTATCCATCCATGATTGATATTGCAAAGCAATACGGCCGTAACCCGCAGACCATCGCTATGATATTGAAGCAGAAGGAAGCATTAAAAGCTCCTTGCCATGGCTTCTCTGTGATTTCCAAAGAGCTTGTGTCGATGCGAGTTTATTTGCATGTTCGTGTGCTTTGTCTGTTGCCTGTCGTTAGCTTCCTTCTTACACATATGCACCTGCACGAATAGAAAATATTTTATGTTTTTTATTCATTCAGATAAATTATCAAGTCATTTTCTCAGATTTATGTGTGTATGTCATATCTTTCATAACAAATTGGGACACTGATCATTTTAAAGGTTTTTTTTTGAAGACCTTGGAACGAATCAGAGAATTTACATATAAAATACTGCTCTATTTACTAAAAATCCAAGTTACAAAACAAGTTCTGGAACCAATTATTTTTATAGTGGTAGAGGTAACACAAACACTTCACTTACTTCTCAAGTAAAGTCAGAGCGGTGGCTGGGTTAACTCTAAGGTACTTGGAGGTTGGCTGACCGTAGTCTGCGAGGTAAGTTGACCAGTCCCACACCATAAACAGGTCCAAGAGCTGCAAACCAAACAATAACACAAAAATATACAATTTAACGGGTCCTAGAGATTGATGACAACATGGTGGTGATAGCCATCGAATATGGCAATTGTCTTGACAGTGTAATGTCCTTGTACAAATGCATATTTGTACAAAAAAGAAACAGCGGTCACAAGTCCCTATGACTAAGCTCTTGGCTTTATCGAAAACCTCTCGCAAAAGCTCCTGAAGATTTCCATCGATGATCAATGCCTCTTCTATACCAATTTTTAATCACAAATTATGGGTGCGCATTATACACGTGTGCACGTTATACTCTAATAAATACGGTATATACAGTAATACCTTGAGATTCGAGCTTAATCCGGGACTGAGCTCGTATGTCGATTTACTCGTATCTCAAATCAACGTTTCTCATAGAAATGACCTAAATACAAATTAATTCGTTCCCACTCTCTGTAAAAACACCCAAAAACAGGATATTACAAAGGAAAAACATTTTTATTGGTTGCAATTCACCACCTACTAACAGAGTAACAAATATGGTTATGAATTTCAATAATAAAATGAAACATTATTCAGTACAACGCGGATTGTGGGGGGGAAGAGAGAGAGAGAGAATGCCCTCGTAACATAACAAACATAAATTTAACTTAGATCACGATACAGACACTTAAAAATAAGGTTTGGCTCTTTTTGCCTTGCTTCCACCTTCACTTTTTGTCAGAGTTTTTAAAATGAACCTATCTAGGGTTGTTTGCTTTTGTCGCCCCTTCAAAATATTACCAAAACGCACGACCACTTGCCAACTTGTCCGGGTCATCCTCTCATATTGGCGAGCCAGCTCCGTCACGCGTACACCACTCTCATGTTTTTCGATTATTTCGTGCTTAATATCAATTCTCATCATACGCCTTTTTTTCACACTGCCCTTCATTGCACCTGCTTGCTCTGGACCCATTGTTTTTCCCTTAATTCCGCACTGACTAACGACCCCCCCCCCAAAAAAAAACATGGAAAAAATGCAATGCTCCACTCAGTGCTCGTAGATATCTTTACACGAGGGAGATGCGGCAAGAAAGACAGTGCGCTGTTATCATAAGCAGCCTCTCGCGTCTTGGCCACCTGGCTGTCTCGTATGCTCGTATCTCAAAATTTGTCTCATATCTCAAGGCAAATATTTGCACAGAATTTTACTCGTATCAGATATTTCTCGTATGTTGGGGCACATGTATGTCAAGGTATTGTGTGTGTGTATGTCAAGGTATTGTATGTGTGTTGGTGTATGTGTGTGTAAATTTACACACAAACATGTATACATATACACATACAGACGGTATTTTCTCGCATATAAGCCATATTTGTAACAAAAAAAATGCGCACAAGACTTACAATGTTGCTATACTCTTTTTCACCAGGGGATGTCGGAAAATTAACATTTACTATTTGTTGGTTATTTTCAGTTTTTCAGTAAGAAAACAACCATTACTGGATTAATTAGTATAAAACTGTTTTTTTCTGTATGTATCCATATTTGTTTTTTGTGCATATATTATTTTTGTGAAAATCTGCATGTGAATGAATATATTCCTTTTCCATGTCCCCCCTCTGATAATGACTTCCTTTTTGAATTCGTCCACGTGCAGGCAACACCCTTTCGAAATTTGAAATGCAGCAAAGGATCCTTTGGATTCATACAGCATCTCAGAAATACCACGTGCGATGATTTTTCTTAAGATTTTGCCTTCAAAGCAACACATTTATGGGGTGGCTTATACACGAGAAATTGTAAAATTCAATGATTTTAAGGCCATTTTAAGGGGGCGGCTTATACGTGGGGGCAACTTATATGCGAGAAAATCCGGTATTCATTCATTCATCTACCGCACCTCCTCGAAAGGGTTGTGGGGTCTGCTGGAGCCTATCCCAGCTGACTTCGGGCGAAAGGCAGACTACAGACTGGTCTAGACTGGCCAGCCGTAGGGCACACAAAGAGACAATCGACCATCCGCACTCCTAATCATACTGCCACCAACGGGAATCGAGCCCGCGCCTGCCCGCACTGACGTCAGGCGAGTGAACATCTACACCACTCTTCAACACTTAGTCACCTTTAGGATAACTTCTGCTAATCAAGTGAAAAAAAACTGACTAATTCCTTTACCTTAATGTATATGGACTTGACAAATTCATGAACAGAAATTCCGTCAGTGTTAACTGTACTTGTACTACATCATTTTTTAACATTTAAAATAACAGCTCCCAAATGACCCCTGGTTAACCTGATGGACTTCACCCCCTTCCCTTATGCACCCACACAGTGTATGCTAATGTCATAGGGTTAAACAGCTGGGTGTTTAGCTCATGTTGAAAAAGCATTGAAAGAGTAGCTTAGGATAATGTGACTATTCAGCTGACTTCGTGAACTTTTTCTACAATGCTATTAGTCTCACCTTGAGCTTGATGATGGGCCAGTTTTTAAAGGAGGCATCAAATTATACTACCTTTCGATATGCTTATCGTTCCAACAGTGCCGTCTGATTTAACTTTATCGAAACCCTACATCGAGTTGAATTGAATTGAATGCTTGAATTGTCATTATACAAGTATCGTGTACAATTCATTCATTCATCTTCCATACTGCGCATCCTCGAAAGGGTTGCGGGGGTTGCTGGAGCCTAACCCAGTTGACTTTGGGCAAAAGGCAGACTACACCCTAGACCGGTCGCCAGTCAGCCATCTGGCACACAGAGAGACAAACGACCATCCGCACTCACAATCACACCGCCACCAGCGGAAATCGAGCCCGTGCCTGCCCGCAATGAAGTCAGGCGAGTGAATCTCTACACCACGAAGCGGTTATAGTGTACAATTTGCAGTTTTACTTAGAATTGAAATTAGTCTAGAACCTGGCATAAGATATGGAATTAAAGATTAAATTCTGTAAACTCCTCCTTGTGTGAGGTCTTTAATGTTCTTAGTATAAATTTGCAATTTTACTCAGAATTGCAATCAGCCTAGAGTAAAATTGTTCTAGACTGTAGAACATTTCATAAACATGGGGGCAACATTTAGCAGAAAATGTCCTTCAATTTGATTGGTTCAATAACAGAAGAGGACTCCAAAATAAAACAATGTTCATAAAATGTCAAAATTTGTGCTAAAACTCGAAAGCGGAGGGAAGGGACCGCCCACTCAACTCAAAGAAACAAGACGAAGAAGAAGACTGCGAGCTCATTCCAGCTTTCTTTTGGATTGATGACAACATGGTCAGAGCTATCCAATTTGGCAATCGTCTTGATGGTCTCATGTCCGTGTACAAATTTTTGTACAAAAAAAGAAACAGCCTTCACAACTCCCCATCACCATGTTCCTTGTGCGCCAAAAACCTCCCGCAGAAGCTCCTACAAGCTAGGACGCCTCCTGAAGATTCCATCGATGATCCAATGTCTCTTAAATCTGACGAAGAGGCATTATCTCACTTGGAATGAAGCTCTTGATAACCTATGCAGTAAATCTTAATTGTTATCATCTTCACTTCACCATCGTACTGCACAGGTCTCTTATCTATTTTTTTTTAATTAAAATCCAGCAGAGAGGAGTTATTGGCAGTGTGACTACAGTACTTAAGGTATTTACACATTATATAAAGAAAACAGCTAACAGTAATTCACTCTCTCTACGCCACGTTTTAATTTTATTAAATATTATTATTTTTCAAACCGACCATCAGATAACCAGAAGAATTTTAAAAGGACATAAGTGTTTTGGAGACAATCAATTATAACCTAAAAAGTGTTGGTTTACTAGCCTGTTTGAGATAATGAGTTCATGGGGATTTTTTTTTTGTGATATTAGAGCCATTCTTTCACTTCTTTATTTTTCTCTGACCTCTATTTTCTCTGTCTCTTCCTTCTCAAAACTCATTCTGAGTGACCAAAATGTTAAATAAGACTGGATTATATTGCATATAATTGTAAAGGCAGTACATCTAATTGGTGTTGCATGGAACAAATCTACTGCCTCATAATGTTTAAGGGATCCTCCATTCTGCAGCACCAGGCGCAGACAGATTAAAAACAAACAAAAACCTACTGTAGTGTGTATTCGATTACCTGCGTGGATTTCAAGTGAAGGGCAATACTTTATCAATTAAGTTCTCCATGAAACCTTTCAAAAGCTTAACTTGATTGTTTTCATGGAAACATTCTACAGAAGTTTTTATTACCTTCTTTGAAACACTTTCAATGACTACAAATCCAAAGCTCACAAAAAATGTACCTCACATTTTACTTTATTACATTTAAGAAAAGTAATTTTACTTTGAAGAAAAAAATTATAATCATCTCCCTGAAGTTAAGTCTCTTTTGAAAATTATCAGAAATTAGATAAAAGGAAAGTAAATGGATGTCCTAAGAACAACCGCCGCCAGTGGATTCCTACTCACCCTTTACCTAAGGCTAAGATTAACATGTCAATCAAGAAGGTTTTTATAAAAGGGAGCACATAGGCTCATCCATCAATCAACACATTTTCCTCTACTTATCCATGTCTTTTTGACGTGGATAACAACCTAAGCTAAAAAGCCAAGACTACTCTCTCCGAGGCCACTTTCCAACTTCAGGTCATACAGAGGTTTTAGAATAAAGGAAGCAGTATTAAAATCCTCTTCTCACACAGCCCCAAGTTGAGGTCAGAAGTGCCGAATCTCCACAGAGTTGATGGTTCTCTGCTTCCCCGCCCTGATAGCCCGATGGTAGACAGAAATTTCCTTGATTAGAAGTGGTAACTTAGCTCACTAGAACTCTTAAAATATAGATATTTGCAACAGTAAGCACCAAAGATCACTTTAGCTTGGTCTGCAGGTGAATAGAATCTGGTTCTAAAGCATCACAGTCCCTTTAACAATTTTAGAATTATATTTTCACTCAGCAAAAAAGGGAAAGCCATGAATGCCACACCGAAAATCTTAAAGCCTAAACCCATGGTTGGCCGTATTAACAGTAGAGATACAAAAACATATCTCTTTAAAAGGTGATTAATCTGCCTGAAGAGTAAGGGTGTGCGATATCAGAGCTGCCAACCTCCGTCAAACCCCATTACTACCCTTGTCCCATTTCCTGAATTTTCCAGAGTGAATGCGATTCACGCAAAATCTATATAGAATGTAAAAAAAATGCAAACTATTGAAAAATTACAGCATAATGAAAACAAGTTTATCTTTGTGTTTGGGTCCTTCTACGTGTGTTTTACAGTCAGTAATTCCACCATGTGTCACGCTGAAGTCGCACATGCATGTTGTGCAATGTGAAATGTCGGTCCTTCAACATGGGATATTTCGTCAAATACGGACCAATAAACTTCTGTGAGTGTCTGGGTTTCTTATTAGAAGTTTAATCCAAATTGCTTTGCATTTTGCGCTTAACCCGAACAGGCATATCGATAAGACTTACTAGTGGCTCGTACGCCTACTTCCTTTAGAACAACCCCGGAAATGATAGGATTTGTTTCATAACAAAAGACTGGTGGTTTAGTCAGTCTTAACAATACTTACCATATGTACTCGCATATAAGCCACACCCTTAAAATTGCCTTAAAATTTTAAGGGTGTGGCTTATATGCGGCAGCCAGTGGCAGTAGCTCTGTCACTCTTGTTTTTCGTGTTTTACAGCCTTTCTATCTTTTCTTAATTACATTTTATTATTTCTTAATACATTCCTTTTTACTTTACATTGTACTTTATACTTTTTACTTTAATGTTTGTACAACTTTCTTTGTTCTGTTAGCCTGGCTTCTTTCTGCTACTTCTTTTTTGGAACCATTCAGCCATGCCTACGCTGTCATACATATGGGACTAGTTGTTACAATACGCAGCAAAAGGAGCAACACCTCAATGCTGCTGGAAATTCAGAGCTGGACAAAAGTCCAGAAGAAGCGACGCTTCAGGCCAACCATTCCACCATGGGATAAGATGGAAGAGCTGTCGGCGCTTACCAGGCCGGAAACGGAGTTGAGGGGTTCTACTCTGCTACTGTTGATTCTTCAGCTCCAGACTACTGAGGAACTGTGCAGATAAGCTTGGAAGAGTGACTCTGCATATTCTCTACCTCGGTCACAGTCTGCAAATTCCCCATCTTGTGGAAGACTTCCTGTGTGTGGTTCCAGTTTTATCCAACTCTACAACGTCTTTTTCTTGAGTCTGTATCCGTTTTTGCTACCGCAACCAAGATAGCGCCGCGCAAGTGGCAGCCGGGAGCGGTAGCTCCATCCGCTCTTGCTCGTTTTGTGTTTTTGCTGCTTTTCTGTCTTAATGATTTGATTTAATGATTCTTAATGATCCCATATACTTTGCTTTTGCTTTGTACTGTGTGCTTTTGCTTTGTTGTTCTGCGGCCTTTGCGACTGTATTGTGTAACTTGTAACTATGTGTAACTATGGCTTTCCTGCATCTGCATTCTCACCCTCTTGCTACTGTCACAATGAAATTTCCCGAATACGGGATGAATAAAGTTTTCCAATCCAATTCAATTCAAAATTTGTCACATATCTCAAGGTAAATATTTGCTCGGAATTTTACTCGTATCTCAAATTCCTCGTATATCAGGGCACTCGTATGGCAAGGGTACAGCGAAGGGTACATTGCTCGCTGATGCGGATGGTGACCGAGACGACCCGGATTAGAGCCGAAATGGGTTAAACGAACATTTTTTTTACCCGTACAAAAGTTGTTTTCCGGCGTACACAATTTGAATTGATCAAAAAACGTATACCGCATTTACTTGCATATAGCCGCCTGCGCGCATAAGCCGCACCCTTAAATTGTTGAATTTTACAATTTCTCGCATATAAGCCGCCCCCTGATTCCCAATTTTCACCTCCATATTCATGGTTTTAAGAGGGATTACAAATGTGTTACTTTGAAGGGAAAATCTTCAGAAAAATCATCACACGTGGTATGTCTGAGATACTGACTCTATGAATCAAAAGCACATTATTAGGGTCAATGTAATAAGGACGTTAATATGCCTGTCTTTGTAAATGCAAAACATCAAATTATTCAATTTGGAAAAAAAACAAATAAGACTATCTTGATGAGAACCTACCGTACTTTCACGACTATAAGGCGCACATAAAAGTCTGAAATTTTCTCCAAAATAGACAGGGCGCCTTATAATCCAGTGCGCTTTATATATGGACCAATACTTAAATTGTTATCACGATAAAATAAAATAAATCAGTCGATAGGACAACTATGGCAAGCAGACCCCGACTCTACTATTTTCCCGTAGATAAAGTACTGCGCAGTGACTGCTGGGTATATATAGTTTTTTTTGTCAATACACCCAATGGATTGTGGCCTGCCGATCGGCATCAACACTACCTAGCTATTATTTGCGAATGGATTGTGGCCTGGCGATCGGCATCAACACAGTTGCGAAGCATGGAAGAGTTGTAAAATGTCTAAATAAAGTACAACCGAACTCAGTTTTGCTTCCGTTGCCTTTTTAAAAACGTGTTTTTAGCGTGTGGGTGTAGCGTGCAAGAACTATATATCCCAGCAGTCACTGCGCACCGGAACACGGAAATAGGCTGCTTCCGGTAGCCAGCGCTATTGCGTTTCGATGTTCATCCATATATAATATATATGCGTCTAAAAAACGGTGCGTCCTTTGTGTGTGTAAAATACAGAAATAGCACTCGCTATTGACACTGCAGCTAAAAATACGATGCGCCGAATAGTCGTGAAAATACGGTAATGCTTTCTAATTACAGAAATTATAATTTTCTCACAGCGGCCCGCTGGAGCGAATGGTTAGCGCGTCAGCCTCACAGCTCTGGGGTCCTGGGTTCAAATCCAGGTCTTGTCCACCTGTGTGGAGTTCGCATGTTCTCCCCGGGCCTGCGTGGGTTTCCCCATTGCGTCATGACGCCATCGTGTCATGGCGTCGTCAACTTGCAGTTTTGTGGATGTCGTGTTTTTATGCGCATATAAGCCGTACCCTCAATTCAGTCATCATTTTTTATGTCCGACAAAAGCGGCTTATATGCTTGTAAATACGGTAAATTGAGGGCGGCCTGGCGGCTGAGTGGTTAGTGCGTCAGCCTCACAGTGAGGGACCTGGGTTCAAATCCAGGTCAGTCCACCTTAGTGGAGTTTGCATGTTCTCTCCGGGTCTGCGTGGATTTTCTCCGGGTACTCCGGTTTCCTCCCACATTCCAAAGACATGCATGGTAGCCTGATTGAACACTCTAAATTGCCACTAGGAAGGAGTGTGAGCGTGAATGGTTGTTTGTCTCCTTGTGCCCTGCGATTGGCTGGCCACCAATTCAGGGTGGCCCGAAGTCAGCTGGAATAGGATCCAGCACCACCCGCGACCCTAGTGACGATAAAGCGGTTCAGAAAATGAGATGAGACGTATAAGTTGACAGGTATGCCCTCACAATATAATTGGGTCTGCCAAGGTCCCTGCGCTTAGCCATGAATCAACAAACAATGCTGCACACCCCTATCGGAAGGAGGACTAACTTGTTTCTTTGAGCTGTTCCCTGTCGTGCACCATGGGCGAAGGATCAGTCACCAGCACTCACTATTGAGCCTCATCCCGAGGTCTGGTTCCAGAAAAGGAAGCCAGTGACCCGCATCCAGGCAAGGGACAAAATGCACAGACCCTTTTTTTGTATAATAACCAACATTGAGGGAAACTACACTGTGACTGAGGACAAATAAAAAGATTCACTAATGACCAGAGATATTATTGGGTCGGGTCATGTCCCTTGAAAGTTTTATAGAGGATAATATTCTAACTAACATTTCTGACCAAAACATTTTTTTCCAAAAATGTGTTATTAATGTACAAAATATTAGTACCGTAATTACTCGAATATAACGCGCACTCGAAAATAACACGCAGGTAATTTTGGGCCAAAAAAATATGGAAAAACGCAGTACTCGAATATAGTGCGCACCTAAAATTTCCCGCTGACGAAAATCAGAAATCTTACCTTTTTTTCTTCGTTTCACGATTGTTTTGTTCAAAACCGGATAGAGAAATCTTCAGGTACGAGCGTGTCGAGTGTCGTGCAGTTGGTGGAGTTATGCGTTTGAATTTTAGGGCAATAGATGATACACAGAGTGGACAAACATATCATGTAGACATGTTATGTTGCAATACCTTTTAGACTTCCTTGAACATTGACTACATTTCAATTGACAATACCATGTTTTAATTCAAATATCTATTGTCATTCTCAAACAAGAAAAGGAACATACAAATTGAATAAATAAATGATTTGAAGATATGCACAATGGAAAAGACTATCACATGTAACAAGGGAATGTACTGCCCCCCGCTGGACATATTTCTAAATACAAGTACGTACTACACTACAATGTAGTATTCTACTTTCCAGCTTATTAATGCAGGATTGTGATGTTTGTGAGGCTTGACGATCTTTAATATGCGTGTATTTTGAATTCAAAGTTGGAAATTGCACAATGTCCGTGCGTCAAAGTGAGTTTGACAATGCTTTTTTCGATCGAAAATTTGTAATTTATTTTAGTTATTGATTATAACACGCACCCCCAACTATTGGAATTAATTATATAGCAAAAATATGCGTGTTATATTCGAGTAATTACGGTAATTGTTTTGATTGTATTTAAAAATGGGCCACTTTATAATGAAGTTATTATTGTGTATAACAAATTCAAAATGAACTACTGGCTAACTCAGAACCTACAAAAAACAAAATAAATCTACAATTCAGTAAAGTAATTACAGTAATCCCTCGATTATCGCGTCTTCACTTATCTTGAGTTCACCAGCGATTTTTTTCTGCTATTAATGATTAAAAAAAAAAAATTTAATGTTAAAATATACGCTGAAACTCAAGCGGAAGCCACTTTTGCTACTCAGACTCAGCACTGAAGATTTTTTTTTTTTTTTTAAGTTCATAAAAATGCCAAAATCCATGCTGAAACTCATAAGCGGAAGCCACTCTTGCTACTTGGACTCAGCACTGGAAAAAAAAGATAATAGGGGTGACCCTACTTCACAATTTTTCGATTATTGCGGCCATGTCTGGTCTATATTAACCGCGATATTTGACGGATTACTGTAGTAAGTAATAAGCTTTGAGGCAAAAAAATGAAAATCAGGCCCCAAGGATCGATGCGTGTACATGGAAAAAATTTATGCACCAAATTTAATTCTGATCGGTCCACAAGTAACAGAGGAGTAGCAATTAATGAGTGTCCTCCGCAAGAAGAAATATAACAAGTAAGATTTTGAGAAAAATAACAAATCTCAGAAGTAACCAACTTTTCTTGTTTTGCTTTTACATAATATCTGTACTTCCTGGTATGAAAGTCTTCACCTCTACCTCTGTTGCACAGTCTATATTTGACACTAAGAGTCCTGAAAAGATAAAGTTTCGGCATTAAAAAATCCCTTTTGTGGGTTTGAGTAGTTAGCAACTATAGTTTGGAGGTTGGCCCCATCTTTTTTAAGTGACAATGTGAATAGTACATAAAGCCAACTTGTGTTTAGAAAGGTTTTGACCTGAACTGATTGAACAGTTAAGCCTCAACCCCAGGCCCAGATTAATAGGTCAACTTCAACAGAAGTTAATGAGACCTAGGAACACTTTACATACCACTGATGTTTACAAAAAAGATAGTTTGAGGAATCATGTCTGTGAAGTGGGGAGGTGTTTTAGGTAGGTGAAAAAAGGGACAGTGAAAAGTTTCAAAGGTTATACAAAGACACACCAGTGTAATAGAAAAACAAAAGCAAAATGGAAAAATGAAAGCAAAATGGAAAAACGAAAGCAAAATTTATTCATCATATCTAACACAATAACTAAAGATGAGGTCTAGTAACAATGTATATGTTCTCTGATTCTCCCAGTGTGCATTGTAAAGCTGAGCCGAAAAACAGGTCACCAAAAATATTCATAAAAAAGTAACTGAAATTGTGCTTTCATTTACACTACATTTAACAACCAACAAAAAAGGTCTGAAAAGCAATATGATGACATAATTTCTTTATGTCACCCTCTTGTCTGAATCGGACAAAATGCATTGAAACAGAGCTATTCAAATTTGATGAAGGCAGTTTCGTACGTGGTTCTAAATCTAACACGGGTTAGGTTTTTTGGAATGTGACTGTGGTCTGAATTGTCCAGTGAACCAATGTTGGAATCCGTGCGACAATGATCTTAATGCAAAAGGTAAAAGAGCGGGAAATGTTGCTGTTGATGAGCGAGACAGTGAAGTGTGACAGCAAATTCCTATTTGGACAATCATACCAAAACCAGTCAAGCCTGACTTCAGGCTTTCTGATTAAAGGCTGGCCTGACTGAAGCCGTAAAATAAAGATGAATACTAAAGAGCCATGCAGCTATATGTAATGGGACAAAAGCCTCGAAGTAGCAATAAACTATCTATGTTTAGGCTGATTGTGCTGTCTTTTCTTCTCATGCATCATTTTAGATTAAACGTGTGTCACTTTAAAATACAGTTCAGAAAACTGCAGTACATGCCCAAACAGAAAAAAAAACTGATTGGTACATCATGACCTGTGGTCTGATTGAACCAAACTATTTTGGTCACAAGTAAGCTATCATATTTTCACAACTATAGGGCGCACCAGAAAGTCTAAAATTTTCTCTAAAATGGTCGATGTGCCCAATCGGTCGGTACGTCTTGTCTGTGCACTAAATTAAATTTTTGTATGGCCCTGACCGCTTGAGTGACTGATTTTATGTCTTGCCGGAACGCTACTTATTGCGATCAACCCAGCGGACGTTCACCCTAAAAATGGCCTCCCCGCGCATTCCAAGCATTACGGTAAATCCATTCAAAACATCCCGAGGCATTTGACTTCCGTGTGCTCCCAGCACTTTTAACCCTCAAAAACACTCCCAATACTCAAAGAAGCAGCATATTAGAGTTATACAGGGGAAATGCCTGACATGAATGACAACAGAATGGGGTGAGAACGCTTGGAAAATGGACTGAAGCCATGGATCGAACACAATTTAACAGCTTTGCTAACGGATGGCCAACATAGTTGTTCGGGCAGGCAGTGTCGCACGGGTTACGTGACGATTTGGAATGACTTGTCGATGCCGATATAACAGCGAGGAGAATCAAAGGCTTGGGAGTGATGCATGTCGCGAGTTACAATGGATTGTGGATGACCGGGCTCAAGTGTCGGCCAGCACTGTTGTTCGAGCTTTCACCAAAGCTGGCATCAAGTTCCCGGAATACACAACTCTGACTGACAGTGGAGCGTAGGATGTTAAATGCCAAACTCTTAATATGAGAGCGTACCTTTTACCTCAGAAAAGCATTATCAAACTTAGTTTTGCTCATGCTGTCTTTAAAAAAAACATGCTAGCGGCTAGCCTAACTTACTCTAGCAGCTAGCATAACATACACTAGCGGCTATCATAACATAGGTATGCTAGCAGCTAGCCTAACTTACTCTAGCAGCTAGCATAACATACGCTAGCGGCTAGCAAAACATAGGTACGTTAGCGGCTAGCCTAACTTACTCTAGCGGCTAGCATAACATACACTAGCGGCTAGCATAACATACGCTAACCTATTGTCATGCTAGCACCTTATCTGAAGAAGTGCCCAATGTATTGACAAAAAACTGAAAATATACCCGCAAATGAGACAGCGCCTTATCAGACGGTGCGTTTTATAGGTGTGAAAATACGGTACATTGCATGTTCAAAGTCTAAAGCAAACAACCGTGGTCTCGGTATCTGTCAGGTCTGCTCTTAGTTGGTTGACCTGACATGCACCCACAACATGGTTCATGCTCCTAGGTTTTTCATAATGTTGTGAAGAAACCAGTGTTTTGATCTTCAGTGTGATCCTTGATTTAGAAATGGGTTCATTGACAGGTTCGAACCTTCCCTGGGTGGAGTTTGCATGGGTTTTCTCCCACATCCCCAAAACATGCATTGTAGGATGTTTGAAGACTCTAAATTGCCCCTAGGTAGGAGTGTGAGCATGGATGGTTGTCGGTCTCCTTATGCTCTGCGAGTGGCTGGTCAATTATTCTGAGTGTCCCCTGCCTGGTCCCTGTAGTTTGCTGGAATAAGCTCCAGCACCCACCGCTACCCCTGTGAGGATAACCAGTACGGAAAAATGAATGAATGCATCTGTCATATTTAGCATTAAAACATGGCTGACATTCTGTGCATGCACAGACCAAGTATTGAAGGGGCGATAGATAGGGTACTGACTGTGCTTATTGTAAACGGTCTAAAACCAGTGGTTGTATGCCTGTTCCCAGTCGGCTGGTTATAGAGGTCTTTTGAGGTCTGCAACAAAAACAATATAAACTGATTTTTTTTTAGACTTAATAGGGAGAAACCCTCGTCCACGTTTCAATTGATTTTATTTTATGTTTGTTAGTTTGTTCATTTTATTCTTGTGAATGAAAAGGTCATGTGTGTGCAAATTTTGTGATGCGTCCTTTAAAATACATTGCAAATATACTTTTGGCAATGAAAAATAACATGCGCAAGAATCTCGTTCTGTCTCCCACATTCAGACAGACAGTATTTGTTTCCCAATTAAATGGATTGTCCTGTAACTGTGGTTTCTATCGCATTAAAGACCAGCTGAATACATTGTTTACACAACAGGTTATAAAATGCTCCATTTTACTATTATGTTTTTCCTAATAGATGTAGTCATGTGTGTAAAACAAACAAAAAAAGAAGTAAAATTTGAGTGTGTGTATGTTCGCGCAAGTGTACATACAAACATCTGTAGATTATTATAGATCAGGCATTTGACATGTATTTTTCGAGGTAAATAAGTGTTGGCTATTTATGTCAGAGAGAAAGGCCTGAACTCCGGCTCTGGAAGAGAGCCTCTCGACTCTGAGGTAGTCATGCAAACCCGTATTTGGCTATGTAGCTGATTTTACCTGTCTTAAGTCGATAAAAGCCAGTTGCAGTGTGTCTCCTTGAAAGCCTGGGACTGGCTCAGAGCTGGCAAACACTGAGAAAAACAAAGAGACAATTAAAGGGAAGTTAAATAACCACACCAATAATAAATAACCGACTGTGTTACACACTGCCTAAGGAATTAGAGTGTTGCTACAGCACATGCTTAAGTTTACCTGACCAAGGTGGGGGTTAAAAAGTTTTCTGACACTGATGTTGATTTGAATTGACAACCCATTAGTTTCCCCTGCTGTGTCTTTTCTCCTCCCCTTCCCTCGCGTGACCCAGGTGTCTCTAATTGTCTTGTCAACCCCTGTTGGTATATTTAAACCTCCAGTCTTTGTCAACCTTTGTCGGAGTATTGTTTGAGGTTATGATGGTGTGGGTCTTCCCTCTGTGTTTTCCCCCATTAAGTTAGTTTCTTTGTGTTGTTATTTTACCCATTTTTGTATGGAAGGTTTGATTTTGTAAACTGCCTGTTGATGTGCAGGTAGGTGTTTTTTCCTGCTTGGCATTGCTGCGACCTCCTCCAGTGCCCACGGGTCAGCTGCAGGGTCGTCAGCCAGGAACCACCGTTCATTGATGTTTCGCTCCTTTAATCCTGCAACATCTCCTGGTGGCGGCGCAGTGACAGAGACGTCTTCCTGTCACCCCCTGCAGCTGATAGTGTTTGTCTCCTGCAGCCAATGTTGGGGTTAGCTGTTGTTTCCCCAGCTCCTGTCCTTCCTCCTAAGCCAGAGCCAAAAGCTGCCTTTTCTGCCTCCTCTGCCGGCTCTTTTATGGCCTTCCTCAGGTTCTCTCCAGACACCCCTGCATCCCTCAGGAGGCCTGTTGTTGACAGCCCGACGTAGCCTCGGCAGCCAACCTCGATTGGGTAGATGGTGCACTTCCAGTCAATTTCCTGGCACTCAACTGCCAGCTCCGAGTATTTGGCCTTATTGAGCTCAAAGGCGGCCTCAATTCCCTCCTCTGGGTAATGTTAGTTCTCTTTTGGGCGGAGTGATGTGGTGATGATCTCTGTGGGGAATCGGAGGTGCTTGTTGAGGTCAACCCTTCTGTGCCACTCCTGACCATGGGAAAAGGGCCTTAGTGTTTCTTTTGGCCTTGTGTATCTTCTTTTTCCCCCATTCTGTCACAAAGTTGGCGTGGATCTCTGCTGGTGGTGAATTTTTACTGCTCTGTTGGCGTCTCTCCAGCACTTCAGCTAGTTTCCTCAGGACCTGGTCATGGCGCCATCTGTAGCGCCCCTGAGAAAGTGCAGTCTTGCAGACTGACAAGATGTGCTGGAGGCTAGCGTTGGGAACGTTGCAAAGTGCACAGCATACTCAATTCCCGAACCATTGGTGGAGATTTGCCACTCCGATGGAATGAGCTTCTTCTTCTTATATTACTTATTTATGGTTTTTTTTTTACTGGGAAAACACACTTTGTGGAGTAGCACCACCAATTTCGTTATACGCAGCTGTGTATGATGACAATAAAGGCTTTTGATTTGATTGATTTTTTATGGGTTACGGGGACAGGGAAGTGTGTCGTAGGTTGCGCGAATGAGGAAGCGGATCCTTGCCTGCGGGATCTTCCACAGGTTGGACCAACTGATGTTTCGGTTGACAACTCCTTCCCAGGTTGTCCAGCTTCCTTGTCGGCCCTGCGACACGGCCTCCATCTTGGAGCGCTCTTCCAGCATCCTTGTTACCTCCGCCACCACAATCTCCTTCCTCTCCTTACGGTTAGCTCTGGACCAGAATTGTGGTGCTTCTCTCCATCCTAGCCCTGCTCTTCCTGCCTGAACTCTGTCCATGATCGCCTGATGCTCCAGTCTATTGATGGCTTGGTCAACCTCGGCCTGGGCGTTCTTCCTCCGGCCGGTGGGAATCGTGGTGTTGGCATTCCTTACTGACTGGTCAGTGGACTCTCTTAGCTCGAGAACCAGCCTAGACTTCTCCTTGCCTGTAGCCCAGACTGATAGACTGCAGTGGCAGTTGCAGTGCATTCCTCCCAAAGAGGCCCGTTTCGTAAAGGCACCGTGGTAGACCTCGTGTGTGGTCTTTTGGTCGCCGGTCTTTTGGTCGCGGTCTTTTGGTCGCGGTCTTTTGGTCGCGGTCTTTTGGTCGCGGTCTTTTGGTCGCGGTCTTTTGGTCGCGGTCTTTTGGTCGCGGTCTTTTGGTCGCGGTCTTTTGGTCGCGGTCTTTTGGTCGCGGTCTTTTGGTCGCGGTCTTTTGGTCGCGGTCTTTTGGTCGCGGTCTTTTGGTCTCGGTCTTTTGGTCGCCCGGACCGCGACAACGGGCGACCAAAAGACCGACGATCAAAAGACCGGCGACAAAACAAGGTAAACAACACGGTCTATGCATTAATAAAAGCCAACAATGGCCATGAGCAGTTTCACTGAGCCGACGTGTGAGTGTATGAGAGTTTGTATGTACATGAGTTGTCCCCTTAGGAAGGTTTATTACCTATCTATTTATGTCTAAAATGTCTTTCCTATTCCTGCATCCTCACCCTCTTGCTACTGTGACAACGAAATTTCCCGAATACGGGATGAATAAAGTTATCCAATCCAATCCAATCCAAGGTACGTCAGTCAGGGTCTTAACAAGTTCTCCAACAAAAAACAATAAAAGTCTGGGAAATTTTGAGCTTTTCTTTAGCCTAATAATTAATAGGGCATTAAGTATGACTAAATAGTAATGCGCAGTTTGTATTTAGGGAATTTGAGCAACGATTTAAATGGTAATTATCAATAACCTTCCGGGCGACCAAAAGATCGGCGACCAAAAGACCGACGACCAAAAGACCAGCGACCAAAAGACCGGCGACCAATCGACCGTGTACCGGTAGACCTAGCCACTTCCTGATTAATGAATTGGCTTTTCCATCTTGCTCACAGCGGATGAGGAGATGTTGCTCATTTTCAAGGGCCACATTACCCTCCTGTACAGTATGAACTGATAGCACCAGACCTTGAACTTTCCGGGGAGTTTGCTCTGGTCAATCCTTGACAAGCCATCACTAAGTTGTCTCATGATGGTCCCCTCCATCTGTTTATCAGACAGCTCTGCGGTGTACTGCCTCCCTAGACTTTTGATGAGTTGCTCAGATAGGAGGGGGATTCTTTCTCCCTCGACAATAAAGATGGTGTTGTCATTTCTGACTCCTCTTCTGAGTGACAGACTACGAGATTTGGAGCGTTTGATCTTCATCCTGCCCCACGATGTCAACTCGTCCATCCTCTTCAGCAGTTGAGATGTGCATGCTGCTGTCTGAAGGAGTCTGGTGACATCGTCCATGTAGCTACTCAATGGGGGTAATCTCCTGCCAGATGGTAATCTGATTCCTCCAACCATTAGTCTTGCTCCTATGAGGATTACCTCAAAGGCTGCCACAAAGAGGATTGGAGATATGTCACACCTCATTGCAATTCCCACTTCTAGCCGCTCCCACCCGGTTGTAAGTTCCTGGAGGGCAAAGCTCATCTGCAGGTCGCTGAAGTACAGTGCTACCAGTTTCTTGATGCAGGGAGGCATGTCAAAGAACTCCAAGGCGTAACTGATCAGCAGGTGTAGGACAGATCCATAGGCATTGGCGAGATCGAGCCAGATGACATGCAGGTCGGTCTTCTCCCGCTTGGCCTTCTGGATCTGGTCCCAGATCATGGCAGAATGCTCTACGCACCCTGGAAAGCCAAGGATTGCTGCTTTTTGGCAGTTGGTATCGATGTACCCATTCTATAGAAGGTAGGTGGACATCCTTCTCACTAACACCGTGAAGAAGATCTTCTCCTCTACGTTCAGCAGGGCGATGCTTCAGAATTGGCCTATTTCTTTGGAATTCGCTTCCTTCGGGATGAAGACCGCTACAGGCCTTTGCCACTCCGATGGAATGAGCTGCTTCTTCCAGGCAGTTCTCATTAGGTACCAGAGTAGCTCTAATACCTGGGGGCAGTTTTTATATAGCTTATAGGGGACTCCATTAGAGCCCGGTGCTGATGAGGACCTTGCCTATTATATTAAAACCTTATGTGAGTGCAACCGTACTTCCATGTGTCCATCGTTTTCCTTGCATCGGGGTCCAACTTCGTTCAACTCACCCAAGATACATAACACGTTGTGGCGACCCCCTCATGAATTTAACAGCCATTCTTTCATCTCATTTTCTGAACCGCTTTATCCTCACTAGGGTCACGGAGGGTGCTGGAGCCTATCCCAGCTGACTTTGGGCCAGAGGCGGGGTGACAGCCTGAATTGGTGGCCAGCCAATCGCAGGGCACAAGGAGACAAACAACCAATCACGCTCACACTCATACCGAGGGGCAATTTAGAGTGTCCAATCAGCCTAACATGCATGTCTTTGGAATATGGGAGGAAACCGGAGTACCCGGAGAAAACCCACGCAGGCCCGGTGAGAACAAACTCCACACAGGTGGACCGACCTGGATTTGAACCCAGCTCCCCCACTGTGAGGCCGACGCGCTAACCACTCAGCCGCCGGGCCGTCCTATTTAATATCTAAAGATAATATTAATCTTGGATGAAGTAAACTATAGAATACTTATTTTAGATTGTTATTCAAACATAACATCCAAGAAAACAATATTTCAAAACATGGAGTGTTTTCCTCTACTCACATTCACACTGAATGACATCTAGGTTGAATTGCTGAATCGCACCCATGCTGATCTGCTTCAGTTCTGTGTCCACCAGCATCTGCATCAGGGATGTGGACAAATGCTTGCAGGCTGACATACAAGCTGTCTGGGCCACTTTACCCTATATAAAAGTAATGGAGGGAGGGAGAAGATGAGGCAATGACAAAGAAAAACAGAGATTGTGTTTGTCAGGAGAACAGGGGCAGTAAACAACGAAAAGTGGAGTCATTAAAACAGTGAACATGGATAAATAGAGATATTAAAGAAATTACAAAATGCCCTTTAGGAGCGTGATGGAGGACAAATGCACACCACACATGATTCAACATGTCAGACAAATAAATGGATTAAAAATGATTAAAAGCATAGAGCATACTATATACAATCAAAGCTAACAGCCATAAACCATTTATGGGGTTATCGTGAGGTAGGGGGAATGGGGTTTGAGATTTCTCTCTTAGTTCTCAATGGGAGAGGCCCAAGTGTTTATGTTTGCATGGAGATTATAGGGAGGGACAAGTTCCAATCAATATTTTGGATAGTGATATAGTACCATCAAAATATTTAGCATTTAATTTTATACAGTGATGCACCAAAACTTTGGTGGCTTTGGCCATAAAGTGACTAAAAATGTGTTTTTGGTCCTCAACACTATTTTCACCGCAGTAAAATTCCCGAAACCGGAGGTTCTGTGGCCCAAGTAAAAAAACTCGGTAGCATGTACTTTTATAGGAGTAAACTCAAGTGGTGAATGGGAATAAGTTGAATTGGTGCATCCATTTATACTTAGTGTGTGCATCCAAACGTAGATGGTGCCTAAATGATTCCTTCAAAGCCACTGGTCAACAACAAAATTCTACACCATAGAAAGCAAGCATTTCCCAACGTTTCAGTTGTGCTGAACCTAAAACTGAAGCCAGATTTGTTTTATCACACCTAGAAATTGAAATATCTGCATTTTGTTCCCCTTAATTCCATTTCAAGCTGGGTCTACTTTAAAATTCAGTCGCAATGAGTCCTATTAATGATAAACAATTGAAATTATTACTTAAATCAATAGCATCAGTCAAGGAAAAGGCATTGCCACATAGGCTAATGAGAAATTACGGATAATGGTGCTGCTCCTGTGGAGGGGCCATAACATCTACTTTAGACCAGGAGATACATAAGAAAACATCTTATTTAGGGCTCATCAACGGTTAAACCAATAGCGTAAATCAAGGAAAACGCATCACCACCTATGCTAGAAACCATGAAAGAATAGGGAAGTGCTGCTCCTGTTGAGAGTCCATAACATCTATAGATCAGGAGATTCTTGAGGCAACATCTTATTCAGGGCTCATCAAAGGAAGGGCATCATTAAAGCCAAGCACTGCTACAAGTCCTAAGTGGAGGATCACTTATCCAACGCTGATCCTTGGCGCAGGTGAAAAAGCACCGAGAACAGACAAAAAAGCTTAGGATCTCGACTCCTAAAGTCACAGATATTCCACGGATGAATGAGACAATAACAACACATGGATGAATGATCATGCTTATTTGGGCATCAACACCCAACACCATCTGTTTCTGGATTTCCTGACACCCAGGAGTACAAGGCTGTGTACTGGTCCCTCTTGGGATTTTCGGTTTGATTGCGACTCCCGCTTGCCCACAATGATGTTGTGTTCTTGGGCAAGACACCTCACCCAACTTGCCCATGTGAAAGTAGCAAAATATTTAGATGGTCGATGGCGCAAACTAGCGACCTTGTTTTGGTCAGGTTTCCACAGAGCAGCTGTGGTTACAGAAGTAACTTATCGCCACCTAGCATGTGGTCAATGAATAGAATGTAAAGCGAATTTGAGAGTCCTGAAAAGCGCTATTTAAATTTATTCGATTATTTAACATTTTATTCATATTTTGTTGCATATTATTGTTACATCTCCTGTTCCACCAACACATTTGGACTCATCAAAAGGCGCACAGATTCCTCCTTCCAGCCTTTCTAATGAGCTATGTGCATTGGAAAGCATCCTGACCAGCAATGTGTCACTGAGTGCTATAAAAACTATTGTCTCAAATCACAAAATTCAGCAATGGGTGGGGAAAACCACCTCACATATCGGGAAGAAGTAAACGCTGTCACTACAGAGCACAAAGCAACCTTTAGAACTCATCCTGCCCGCATGAATTGTTTGCACTTTTGCCATATCCTAGGCGCTAAAATATCCTACTACTCGGACCAGACTGAGGAACAGCCTTTTCCCCAACACATAAGTACTCATATTCCGCTAATCAAATACCCACCCATATCCTTCACATTCTTGCATTACAGTCCACACTTCCCCATCCACGTCTTATAAGCATTCAACATGCTCACCATACCTCCCTTCTGTACACAGTATTTTATCTTTCCGTATAGTCCGTTCATAGAATTTTATTTCATCTGTAAAATTTAAATGTATATTCTGTAATTAAAATGTATTAATCTTCTGATTATATACCCAACTCTAAGACAAGTACTGGTAAAAGTTTGATGAAAATAAAGTAGAATCTGCATCTGTAGTACAGCGCAAAAGTTAAGTAGCAATACTCACCGACATCGATGCATGGTCATTGTTGTTATTCTGAGCAGACCACAAACCAACCCAAAATGGACAAAGGGTGAAGGGGAAAAGGGAAAGGACAGGAAAAGAAATGTGGCAAGAATAAATAGACAGGAGGAGGAAAATTTCAAGTAGTGCAATATTTTTTTAACAAACCAAACCAAATTGTTCAGGGAATAAAACAGGGACACATTTTAAATAGTGATACAGTCTTCGCTCGACTTTCGCGGATAATGTAGACTAGACACATGGCCGCAATAATTGAAAAACCGCAAAGTAGGATCTCCCCTATTATTTCTACCATACATGTTTTTGCGTCTTTACAATATCAAGAAGTGTATATATAGTGTTCCAAAATGTTTGACCCCATTTCTTAGGGCAATAATTTTGACAATATTCTTTGGAATTACCTCAAATTTTCACAGCTACTGTAGAAACGTTTCAAATTTTTGTGTATAATGTTTGGGTTTTCTATGTTTTCAGGTTAAGAAATGTCGTTACCTTCAAAAGAAAAGGCATTTTGCATGTTAGAGTATGCTCGGAATCAGTCACTGAAGACAGTGCAACGTGCCTTCTTCACAAATTTTGCAAAGGCGCCAACTACAAAACAAAATGGGACTTGGCAGCAAAAATTTCAAGAAAAGGGCTGTAATGTTCCACACTTGCTTTTCTAATACTCTTCCGAGGACAACGCAGGAAGGCCTTACGAACCTGCTCCACTGTCTATGCTGATGTTGATTGCCGTCCTGGCGATTTAGGTATGCATAAGCAGCTCTTTTCTTGATTTTTTTTTCAGTTTGGATACTTATGGAAAATACCGCGATGCACGGAAGCCGCAAACTTTTGATCCGCGAAGTGGCGAGGGATGACTGTAGTCATGTAAGGGGAGGGCTTACACAGTATACACAGTAGGAATAGGTATTGTAAAAGAATAAATAAGCAAGATTGGATCAAGGCACAATATTGTATGTTTTAGGGGAAATGCTTATTATAAGGGAAGAACAAATGTAATGTAATTTCCAAAACAAAGTATCGATTAACCAATAAATAGCTGCAATAATAAAAAAGGCAGTTAGTTAGAAATTACATGCAAGAGTGTTAGGGGTTGGTTTTGTCCTGTATTTTTCCCCTTTAGTTGGTGATCTGTCCCTGTGATTGCCGTTTGAGTTCACCTGTCGTTTCCCCGCCCCTGGTAAATCTCCTGCTTGCTGCCTCGTGAGACCAAGGTGTTTCTGATTGTCTCATCAACCCATGACTGTCTATTTAAACCCTGTGTGTTTGTTAGTCCTATTTGGATCGTCTGTATTTGTTATGCTCGTCTCTATGTCCTCTGATCCTCGTTTCCCCAAGTCCTCTCCGTCAGGTTTATTTTGAAGTCTTTTTTTTGGAACCTTGCCACGTATTATTAGTTTTTTTGTGCACTCTATTCCCTGCCCTAGATCCCCACTCGGCAGTGCCTGTTCAAGGTCCCCATTCTCAAGCGTTGAAGCTGGCGCCCAATTCTCAAGCGCCTGTGCCGGCGCCACGCTCTCAAGCGCCTGTGCCGGCGCCTCGCTCTGAAGCGCCTGTGCCGGTGCCCTGCTCTGATGCACCCGTGCTGGCACCACGCTCGAAAGCGCCTGTGCCAGCGCCCCATTCTTGAGCGGCCAGCCTGGCGCCCTGTTCTCAAGCACCGGTCTTGCTAGACGGCGGCACCTTGGACGACAGGGGCCCTGACGCCTGCAACCCATGATGCTTCCAGGGCGAGGCGGCCTGCGACCCACCCTTCTTTCAAGGTCAGGCGGCTTGTGACCTATCATGCTTTCAAGGCAAACCGCCCTGCGACCCATCGTGCTTTTGAGTCAAGGCACCCTGCGACCCATCATGCTTCAAGGGCATTCAGGGCGAGGCGACCTATGACATTGCCGTCGCCCCTCGAAAGATCATTCTGGGCAAGGCGTTCCTCCAGAGACCGTTCAGGGTGACTCGATCTGTGACAACACCGTCGTCCCTCCAGAGACTGCTCAGGGAAATGCGCTTATCCATGGAACCGCCCTGACGACCGCGAGACCGGTCAACCCGCCACTTCCTCGTGGACTGACTTGGACAGCCGCAAGGCTGGCCAGTTCCCCGCTCCCTCGTGGGCCCAACCAGACGACCGGCGGACCCGCTAGCCCGCCGCTTCTTCATGGGCCGGACGAGCCAGCCCGCTGCTTCCTCGTGGGCCGGACTGGTCGACCTCCAGACTCACCAGATCAGTCCCGACATGCACCAGACTATGTTTCGGGGCCCCTGCCCGGTGTTTGGGGTTTCTTGTTTTATTTTGTTTATGTGGGACGTCTGGAATCCGTCCCTTAGGTGGGGGGTTATAGGCATTGGTTTGATCAAGATTTTTTCCCCTGAGTGACCTGTCCCTGTGATTGCCGATTGAGTTCACCTGTCGTTTCCCAGCCCCTGGTGTATCTCCTGCTTGCTGCCTCTTGTGTGACCCAGGTGTCTCTGATTGTCTCGTCAACCCAGGTCTGTTTATTTATACCCTGTGTTTGTCAGTCCTGGTCGGTTAGTCTGCTTTTGTTATGCTTGTCTCCATGTACTGTTATCCGCGTTTCCCCATGTCCTCCCCGTCAGGTTTGATTTTGAAGTCTGTAATTTTGTGAGAACCTGCTCATGTTTTATTAAAGTTTTGTTAGTGCAGTCTATTCCCTGTCCTTGCCTGCTTCCCCGCAAATTGGGTCCTACTACCCCCCACGCTCCCGCACAATACTTAACACAAGAGTATCAGGTGAGGAAGTTTTCCCATGCCTCCAGAGAGAGAACATTCACTCCTTTCTGACATTCATATTGTTTAGCACCACAAACAAATTAATTGTTAAAATATACAACCAGTGAAAATAGGGGCACTTACAGCAAAAGCATTTACCTATGCAAGAAAAAAAACTCAAATGAGTTAATTAAACATTCTAAATATAATGGCAGTGCAGTAAGAACAAATATGCTAAGGTTAAAGAATGAAAGGAGGGCCAACTAACCGGGAGGTGTGTGAAGACTTGAAATGTGGATCGGAGGAAATTTATCAGGTCCATGAGATAACCTGAGGCCCGACCATCTGATTCAGCCATGCTCCATTCATAATCTGCCAGCTGAATGAACTCATCAATTTTCTGATTTAGTTTGGTATAGATTTCACCTTCTGCAGCATGCCGGGCATCCTAGAAAACATTTTTGCGCGTAGGTTATAGGAAAATGTAGAATTGTGTTAATATGCCGACAAACTTTAAGTAGAACAGCAGGAAGGAATGCAAGAAATCGCAAAGAAACGAAATTAGTTGGGTAATTGGTTTAAGAAGTGGTTTCATAACTTGGGTTTTTCATAAGTAGGGGCATATTTTACATTGTATTAGCATAATTCCTTTTTAATACAACCGCCTAAACCAGGGGTGCTCACATTTTTTGCTCCAAGTTGAATGAGCCAACCTACGGCAATCTACCTTGTTCAAGGAGCCAATCTCCCCCGAGGGGCTGTGGTTAATTGGGTTAACAGTGTGAGTATTGCGGTGGGCACATTGCGCTGTCATCCTTCACCACTTCATGGCTTCAACATTCGCGGCTTCAAACCATTGTGTTTTTTTTATATTACCGTATTTTCTCGTGTATAAGCCGTATTTGTCGCTAAAAAATATAATGACTGAATCCAGGGTACGGCTTATATGCACATGAATTAGACTTGACATGCACGAAACTGCAAGGTGAAAAAGACGAAACGCCATAACGGAAGACAATGCGGCCGATACGGTCATTTATTTCAAAATAGATAAAAAAGATGAAACGCTAAAAAATATATATTTTTACGTCTATGAATTAAATTCAAGAAAAAAACGCACGCATCTTGCATTAAACGTGAAAAAACACGTTCCCGTCACTGCTCGCTCGGGGCACGGCCATCTTACCGAGGTGGGGGGCGGCCATCTTACCTAGGGCGCAGCGTATCTTGCATAAAACACATAGGAGCTCGGTTCCGGAGTGCATTAAGCTCGTATCTACAGGTATTACTGTATATACTGTATTTATTCGAGTATAACGCGCAAACGTGTATAACGTGCACCCATAATTTTGACTAAAAATGTGTATGCATTTTTTTTCTTTTTTCTCTGCTCGCACCAAGGATTGCATGGGTACTGGTAACTGGCAAATGCTGAACACATGTCGCGTTGAGCACCGGCCAATAGAACGAGCTCTCGCGCCCCATCTGGCGGACAAAGACAAGTTGTACATCTCCCATTATAACAGCTGCCGAGGGGACTTTTTCACTGCCAGAGGGCAGTGTTTTACCGGGATTCGTGTATAACGCGCAGCCGAACTTTGCATCAGTTTTTGGTGCAAAATTATGCCCGTTATACTCGAATAAATATGGTATGTGTGTATGTATGTATATATGTATATATGTGTGTATGTGTGTGTGTGTGTGTGTATGTATGTATGTATGTGTGTATGCTTTCTTTACACCAAGCGTTTTACCTGTTGCAGATTCAGTTTTCCCAGCCTAGTGCAGGTCTACAATTTTGTCTCGTGTCCTTCGACAGCTCTTTGGTCTTGGCCATAGTGGAGTTTGGAGTGTGAGAGACTAAGGTTGTGGACAGGTGTCGTTTATACCGATAATGAGTTAAAACAGCTATTAATACAGGTCACGAGTGGAGACCTCGTTAGATCTCGTTAGACAGCTCTTTGACAGCCAGAAATTTTGCTTGTTTGTAGGTGACCAAATACTTATTTTCCACTCTAATTTGGAAATAAATTCTTTAAAAATCAAACAATGTGATTTTCAGGGTTTTTTTCCACATTCTGTCTCTCATGGTTGAGGTTTACCCATATTGACAATTTCAGGCCTCTCTAAGAACTTGCACAATTGGTGGTTGACTAAATACTTATTTGCCCGACTGTATATGTATGTATATATACACTGCACTGTACTCCTACACGAATAGAATTTTTTTGCATGCTTGCTATTCATTTTAATATATAATATATCATTTTCTGATCATTTTCTCTCATTTTTGTTTCTCCCATTTTCATATAAAATTGGGACACTTTGATCATTTTTTAAGTGTTTAGTTATTAGGATTTTTTTAGGACAGTGTAACAAATTAAAAGAATTTATATATAAAATACTACTCTACTTACAAAAAAAAATCCAAGTTATGAAACAAGTTCTGGAACCAATTCATTTCGTGAATAGGGGTGCAAATGTAATCATCTAGGACAGGGGTGGGCAAACCGGTCTTCGAGGGCCGCTATGGGTGCAGATTTTTGTTCCAACCAATTCAGCACAGACACCCTTGACCAATGAGATTTTTGTAGAAAACAAGAAGCACCTGACTGCAATCCACTTATTGTACTTGTAGAACACCAGTTTGGTGAAAAGGTCTCTTCTTTATGGGTCGGAATGAAAACCCGCACCCACTGTGGCCCTTTGTGAAATAGTTTGCCCACCCATGATCTAGGAGAACTTTTTTTAACCAGCCCTTACCTTAAAAGTGGACAAGCCATACAGTCTTGTAGTGTGCACTGTTTCAGGGGACACGTTGGTGATATTTGTTATAAATTCCTCAAGGTACCTGCAGCCCTGCTCTAAGTGTGTGGTGTTGATGATAATCTGCACCAACTGTAATGAGAAAGCAAAACCCACATCCAGTCAACATGAAGGCAGTAATTAGATTTTTTTTTCTCTAATGTTTTGTTTGTACCTCAGTCAGCCCGATATATGGCTTCTTGATGAGGTTTTGCAGACAACAGCTAAGAGTTCTTGTTAGGAGCAGGTTAGTTGATTTCCGCAACATATCATCAATCTCTGTTGAACTGAATAAAAAGTGGAAGTGAAAATGCTTGTGTTATTAAAAAAGGCTAATGAATAGTAAAATGTCGACTTTGTAATTGTGGTGAGGTTATTCATTGAAATTAATTGAGACATACCTTCTGTGAAGTGATTCTGAGAACTTCAGGCTGGCATAAATAAACTCTTTTACTTGCATATATATCTGTGGCACAGACTGGGACATTGGCAGCTTTTTGGGAAAATCCTGCTACTCAAAAACAAAAATACGATATACAACAAGATAGCTTTAAAAAGATCAAATAAGATGGATCAGTTTTGAGCGCTTCTAAAATCCTTTACAAATCCCTTAAAATCTTTCACGATTAGCCATGCTTTCTATCATCCAAATGCTTCTGCAGAATACATATGTACAAATATCTTTGGCACAGACTGGTACGACGGCAGCTTCTCAAGTCAAGTTACAATATTATATAATTGGCTTCTTGATTTGAATTAATTCATCGATTCCTCTTGCGTAATATAAATATCCTCACAAGGGTCACTGGCTATGAGTATGAACTTGAAGTCTTCAATTCAAAAAATGTTATTTCTGCCTCCGCAATAGAAGCTAGTTAGAGGGGGAATTTTGGGATTTGGGGAAAAAAGACTTTCATTTCATTACTGTAGTAATTTTTGTCTTTGGGGCTTTTTAACTTGATTCTCCTTGTTTTAATGTATAAGTACATGACCCAATCATTACTATGCGTTTACCTTTTCTATCTCTGCATCGTGAAACGGGAAGCGACTGACCACCAATTTATATTCGTCCTCGGTTTCCACTGGTATGGGGCTATAGTTGTCCAATTCAAAGATCTCCCTGCGAAAATAAAATATTTGTCATTTTTCTACACTATAACGTATGTCATTCACTTATTCAATACTGATTTGAAATTATACTCAAGTTCACTAATTTTAGCTTTTAGCTAGAGCTATTTAACTAACTTTCTCTGAGTCAACTCATACTTAAAGTAAGGGTAACTGATTTTGATATGCAACCATAATACCATCTTGCATTTGTGTCCACTGTCATACAGTAGGCAGAGAATTAGGTGTGGGGGACACCATGAATTTATTGGTTGCAAGCCAATCACAACTGCAAAAGGAGACAGAACACCATTTACGGTCACACGCATACCTAGGGGAAATTTAGAGTGTCCCACCAGCTTACTATGCATATTTTTTCCCATTTGGTAGGGATGGAACCCACGATTTTAGAACTGTGAGGCAGACGTGCTAACGACTCATCCACGGAGCCGACCACACAACAACAAAATTGTGCTCACACAGACTTTACGTAGGCAAAAGTTGATGCTCTAGAAACCAAACAACTTCCGTTTCATGTTGAAGAAAAATAAGCAACAAACCGGAGCCCCGGAGTTTGCGTTGCATTTCCGGAGAAACTCCTGAAATTCTGGGGTAGATGGCAGCCTTGCGTGGGGTCCAGTCCCTATATGAACGGTATCAGTCTGGTCCACGTAACCGGCAGTAATTCGGATCCATTTCCAGTGGGGATTGGACTCTGCCAGGGCTGCCCTTTGTCACCGATTCTGTTCATAACTTTTATGGACAGAATATTTAGGCGCAGCCTTGGCGTTGAGTGGGTACAGTTTGGTGGCCTCAGTATTGCATCCCTGCTTCTTGCAGCTGATGTGGTTCTGTTAGCTTCATTAGACCGTGATCTCCAGCTCTCGCTGGAACAATTCACAACCAAGTGTGAAGCGGTCGGGATGAGAATCAGCACCTCCAAATCTGAGACCATGTTCCGCGGAAAAAGGTGGCGTGCCCTCTCTGGGTCAGGGACCAGGTCCTTCCCCAAGTGGAAGAGTTTAAGTATCTTGGGGTGTTGTTCACGAGTGAGGGAAGAATAGAGCGGGAGATCGACAGGCAGATCGGTGCTTTGTCTGCATTGATGCAGACTCTTCATCGGTCCATCGTGGTGAAGGAGCTGAGCCAAAAGGCGAGGCTCTCTATTTACCGGTCGATCTACGTTCCCACCCATGGTCACGAGCATGACCGAAAGTACAAGATCCCGGATACAAGCGGCTGGAATAAATTTCCTCTGCAGGATGTCTGAACTCTCCCTTAGAGATAGGGTGAGAAACTCAGTCATCCGGGAGGGGTTTGGAGTAGAGCCGCTGCTCCTCCGGATCGAGAGGAGCCAGATGAGTTGGTTCGGACATCTGATCAGGATGTGCCCTGGACGCCACCCTAGGGAGGTGTTCCGGGCACGTCCCACTGGGAGGAGGCCGCGGGGCCAACCTCAGACACGCTGGTGAGATTATGTCTACTGGCTAGCCCAGGAACGCCTTCGGGTCCTCCCGGAAGAGCTGGATGAAGTGGCTGGGGAGAGGTAAGTCTGGGATTCCCTGCTGAAGCTACTGCCCCCGCAACCCGACTTTGGATAAGCGGGAGAAGATAGATAACATGAGATGAGAAGTCTGCAACATGCCCAAACATTTGCACACACCATTATTTAGTTTTGTTACTTTGAAATTGTTTTTTTACACATTTGTAAGAATCTCTAATCTTTTATTTAAATGCCATTTTGAGAGTTTTTCTTGGAGAAGATTATCATGCAAATTAAGACTATTTTTATTTTTTTTACCCAGGACGCCCCAGCTACAGACAACGATCGACACTATATCATAGCCTTCCATGTTTGGTGTAGCTTCCCTAGATCAATCCATACACATCACCAATGAACATCTTTGGACAAAAACACTTAAATATCCACCTGAATAACAGGGCCCACTTCTTCAGTAGAGTTTCATTGTACTGGTCTCGGACGTCAAACAGCAGGTCAAATAGCCGATTCACGGAGAAACCAAAACCCTTCAAGATCATATGCAAAAAATAAACAAACAAACAAAAAAACCCATAATGAATGAGTTAGGTGGGAAACAAAACAACCTGAAGTGTGTCTGCAAATATGACAATTAAGTTCTTCAGCTCCAGGACCAGGTCTGGATCCTCGCAGTAAGACTGGGAAGGAAAAAAAGAAATGTTAATGTTTTGAATGTTCTTAATGATTGAAAGATTGCAACAAACATGGCTTTAAAATTAACATGTTATTAACAATTAAATATCAGGCTTATATCGACTGGAGTAAAATTGTATTTGAGATTTATGGATCTACTTCACTTTGCATTATTTTGTCTACCATTGTAAATAGAAGCTACAAAAGTTACTGTCAATAAACCCCCCAGACTTAATTCCAATACTTGAATCTATGCACACCTAATTTAGAAAATAAACCCCACTATATAAAATGAACTAAACTGCTCACAAAATTAAACAAAAATAAAAACCTCTATTAGATGCCCTATAAAATTCCGCACTTTTTCTACTATTTAAGAGATTTATGATCTTTTAAGTAGCACAGTTCAACTCTCTGACCCTGATACAAGGACGTTGTCAAACTGGAGAGCGAAATTCACCCAGGAGGATTAACAAAGCCTACGAATTGTTTACTAAGACACTATCTATAGAGTAGACTGAAAAGCGTCAAATCAACAGCGCAGGTAGTGCAACATCTTCAAGTAGTTTGTTTGATTTGATGCAAGACTGCTTAGTCAGGAGATCAAAAGTGTTGCATCACATTGACCTGACAGTGTCACTTTATCGACAGATTAGCTAGTTTTTTTCTTTGGTGTCTTACCATGCAATAATTGTAAATGTGGAGCTCTCTGTGTGTATTCCCAGAAAAATGGTTGGCAGTAGGGGGGTGACCTGGGGCTTTTGTCAAACTTACCCCACACTGTGCAACTCATTCTCTGGCCGGTTATGACCAGTTAGCATAATCCTCCTAGTAATTTACAAGTGACTAGATCATTGTAGTGAAGAATATGCCATCTTGATTTGGTGTTATTGTAACAATCTGTCTCTCATTAAAGTTGTAATGACCTGCTCATTGACATTGTGTTTTGACCTTCCTCGTGAGAGGGACATCTTTAGCATGTTTGTGGGTGTGCTGATGTCTGCAGTGTTTTTATTTGTGAGCAGCAGAAAAAGACCAGTGAAAAACAAGCTTGTTCAAGGAAAAATAGATATAAAGCGGGCTATTATCGCTATTGACTTGGGATAATTTTATTTGGATTCATTATCAACCCGTGTGCATCTGGAGGCCTACAGAGTGTGTGCGAAGCACAGCGATGATCTTTGACAGGGCCATATTCCATAGTTCATCAGCGAAAGCTCTGGTCACCAACCCTTGAGTTGCATGAAGAATGTGGTCTTCTACAAGAAAGAACCTGATGTGGACAGAGAAAGGTAATGCTGAGTAGTCAAAAGATGATCAAAATGACATTTGTCTGTCTGTCTGTCTCTCTCTCTCTTTCTCTCTAACGTATATATATATATATATATATATATATATATATATATATATATATATATATATATACATATATATATATATACACATATATACACATATATACATATATATATATATATATATATATATACACATATATATACATATATATAAAAAATACATATATTTACTTGCATACAAGCTGCCCCTGATTCACAATTTTCATCTCCATATTCATGGTTTTAATAGGGTGAACAAATGTTTTACTTTGAAGAGAAAATCTTAAGAAAAATTATCGCGTGTTATTTCTGAGATACTGTAAGAATCAAAAGCACATTATTAGGGTCAATATCATGAGGAAGTTAATATGCCCGCTTGTAAACGAAAAATATCAAATTATTCAATTTGAGAAAAGAAATAAGTCTATCTTGATGAGAACCTGATGCTTTTTAATGGCAGAAATTAAAATTTTATTATTAAGATGTTGTGGCGGCATAATTGCTTCTAATGTCGAAATATCTCGATTTTCTTCAATGGTTCATACTACTGCAATAGTTCTCACTTTCGAACAAGAAATAAAGAGAAAAAAATGTTTTATTTCATAATCAGAAAGGTACAATCATTTCCTTTCAAAAAGGAACTAACGTAAGCACAACCAGGAAGTGTGTCTGTAGCGGTTTAGTGTTCACCAAGTCTCTGGGTGCAATAATAGCATGACATACACATTACGCAGGTATCAAGGCTGATATTTTATAAACGATCGACCGCAAGACCTTCCATCAGCCTTAAGAACTATTGGGATGTGCAGACATAGTAAACGTTATGAACACATCTATCAAGGCTACTCGCGTCTGGCCAGTCAGAGCACGTTTAACTAGGTAAGACGGCGGCGTCCTAGGTAAGATGGCGACGCCCTGAGCGAACAGTGGCAGGCGCAAGTGAGATGTTTCCCTTTTTTTTAATAGAATGTTATTCATAGACGTCAAAATTAATTTTGTTTAGCATTTTATCTGTTTATCTTTTCTCTATTTTGAAATAAATGACCATATGAGCTGCATTGTCTTGAGTTATGGCGTTTCATCTTTGTCACCTTGCAATTTCGTGCATGTCGTCTTTTTATGCGCATATAAGCCGCACCCTCGATTTAGTCATAATTTTCTTGCGGCCTATATGTGAGTAAATATACAAATATATATAAATATACATATATATACGTATACACACACCCACACGAGTACCCTGACATACGTGGAATTTGAGATACAAGTAAAATTCTGACCAAATATTTACCTTGAGATACGAGACAAATTTTGAGATATGAGCATTCAAGAAAGCCGCGAGAGGCTGCTTATGATCTTTCTCACCGTAACTCCCTCGTGCAAAGATCTCTACGAGCACTGGGCGGAGCGTTGCATTTTTCTGTGGTTTTTTTGCGTTAGTCAGTGCAGAATTAAGGGAAAACAATCGGTCCAAAGCAAGCCGGTGCAATGAAGGGTAGTGCAAAGAAAAGGCGTATGGTGACAATCAATATTAAGCACGAAATAATCGAAAAACATGAGTAGTGTACTCACGCTGAGCTGGCTCGCTAATACGCATGGAGAACAGGAAGTTTGCCTCGAAAGCCGCGGTGGAATACATTAACCTCTTTGCCTTGGTTATTGCACAAGAAGTTAAATTTAGTGTAAAGTATGATAACACTTTTTTAAAGTGTGTATAGGAATCTAAGTTCTTAAAGTTTGTTACGTTAAGAGCGCATCCGTCAAGTCTCTCTCTCTCTCATCCGTGAACTCCCCGTTGTATTGAATAATGCCTCATTTTATTATTAAACATCATAACCACTAGTTATTTGTTACTCTGTTAGTAGATAAGAATATATTTTTCCATTGTAATATCCTGTTTTTGGTGTGTTTTTTCAGAGGGTGGGAACGAATTAATTTGTATTTAGGTCATTTCTAAGGGAAATGTTGATTTGAGATACGAGTAAATCGACATACGAGCTCAGTCCAGGAACGCATTAGGCTCGTATCTCAAGGTATGACTGTACATATATGCATCCTGCTATACTGCAAATTCTCCCACTTATAAAGCATGCAAGGGTCTAAAAGGGTGTAGGTGCATGTCCACTGTGAGACAGATAATCTAAAAAGAAAGATCCAGGAATCACAAGGTATCATTTTGGACATTTTATTTTTGTGATAGAGCTGCAAATAAGTATCGGAACATCTGAGAAAACCAATGTTAACATTTGGTACAGTAGTCTTTGTTTGAAATTACAGAGGTCAAGCGTTTTCTGTTGTTTTTCACCAGGTTTGCACACACTGCACAAGTGACTCCGATATTCTCTAGATCAGTCAGGTTTCTGGGCTGTCTCTAAGAAACACATAGATTTTCTAGTGGGTTTAGGTCTGGAGACTGGCTAGAACCTTGATATAATTCTTATGGTGCCACTCCTTGGTTTTCATGGCTGCATGCTTCAGGTCATTGTCATGTTGAAAGACAGCCACTGCCCATCTTCAATGCTCTGACTGAGGGAGGACGTTGTTCCATAAAATCTCAAAATACCTGGCCCCGGTCATCCTCTCCCTAATAAAGTTCAGTTGTCCTGTACCATGTGCAGAAAAAGACCCCCAAAACATGATGATACCACCTCCAAGCTTCACTGTAGGGATGGTGTTCTTGGCATGGAACTCATCATTCTTCTTCCATAACCCGGTAAGTGGAATTAGGAGGACGACAGAAACTTCTCCCGTGACTCCTCTTTATCATCCAAATAGGCATTGGCAAACTTAAGACAGACCTTGAAAAGTGCTGGTATAAGCAGGCAATTTATTCGTGCCATGTACGATTTCAAACTATTATGTCTTAGTGTATTACCAACAGTCACATAGGAAACAGTGGCCCCAGCTTTTCTCAGGTCATTGATCAAGTCCTCTCTGGTAGTTCTGGGCTGATTCCTCACCTTTTGTGTCGAGACCCCACGAGGTGATAGATTGCATGGAGCTCCACTACGATTGAGATTGACTGTCATGTTTATCTTTTTCCATTTTCTAATTTTTATTTAACCTTTATTTAACCAGATAGAACCCGTTAAGATCAAGATGTCTTTCGCAAGGGTAACCTGGCCACATTCACGCTCACACTCATACCTTAGGGCAATTCAGAGTGTTCAAAAAGCCTACAATGCATGTTTTTGGAATGTGAGAGGAAGGAGTACCCAGAGAAAACCCACGCAAGCCCGGGGAGAAAATGCAAACTCCACACAGGAGAACCGACCTGGGTTTGAAGCTAGGACCCCAGAACTGTGAGGCCGATGTGCTAACCACTCATCTGCCAGGCCGCCCATGATGATTGCTCCAACAGTGGACCTTTTTTCACCAAGCTGCTTAGCAATTTCTTTGTAGACTTTTCCAGCCTTGTCGAGGTGTACAATTTTGTCTCTGGTGTCTTTGGACAGCTCTTATGTCTTGGCCTTGTCTTTAGTATGTAGCTAACGATCTCAAACACTAAAGAAGGAAATTGGCCTTTGGCTTTAATCTTACATATTGACAAGTATACGTCCATTAATATGTATTGTCCCTTTATTAAATAAATCAAACTGAAACATTCACCTAAATAACTACTAAACCAAATGAAGTCTTCATTTTCGGTATCTGCACCGTGAGAAAAGTGAATTAGTGCTGACTGGGGGATTTGAACTCTTTCACCTTTCCCTACCTCAGCTTCAACCTATGAGTAGTATTTAACCTTATTTATGAAGGCATTGTCACGATCTGTTCATGTATTCACATTAGGGACTTCTTTGGGCAGTTGAGAGGCCGATGTGAAAACACTCTTAAAACGCTCAGCAGATGCCCTCTACAAAGTTGCAATTTCCTGAGATTCCCTTGATATAAGAAGCTGGATTTTTGGCTCGCTCAAATGAATAGATTTGATTCTCCCTGAGTGTTTAATTCTCACTCTTTTTCTGATAGATTACATGTTCCAATATATTCATGAATACACACGTCTTATATTGACACAAGTAGTTAGTGCAATAATGTTATGGAGATTCTGTAAGAGCACCCACCAAACAGGCCTAACCCAAACCCAACACCACTACATTCCCCTGACCACACTGTCCCAGAATCGGTCTCCACGCTCACGTCAAGCCCCACAAGGACTAAGGAGGATTACAGTCATATATATAGTCCATACTGATATTTGCGTAACTGTGCATGTGTGGTGACTCATACATGACTTCAATGTATGATATGAAATGTCATGTATATACATTAAACTAATACTAGGGCGGGTGATAGGCAAAAGGGGCTAAAATATTTAGAAATTCCTCCCCCTGCCACACCTGTATGACAATCTCATGAAAAGGCAATTTAAATAGCAGGGATGAACAATAGACATGTCGGTAGGCTATTTTCATATTTCTTTTTAAAGAGGACTACAATTGACGCATCGGGTACCCATACCTGTCAACCTCGGCCAATTGCTCCCCTTATTAATGATTGCAATTCCCTTTATTAAGCAATAAAAACACTGTACGAATGCAACACGGGACATATTTACTCATAGGGCGCACTTAAAAGTCTAAAATATTCTCCAAAGTAGACGGGGTGCCCAATCATTATGCAATAAATTCAAGATTCTGTAGATGTCACTAAATGACGCTGACAGCTGGACTGTCTGGGTACATTGCTTGCTGAAGATGAAAAGGCGGAGGTGTGAAAGGGGAATGCGTGAATGCATATCATGCTTAAATCATGACTATTAGCAGACAATGACGTTTTCGTTTGCTACCAATGACCCAGACGATCCGGATTAGAGCTGAAATGGGTACGAGATCGGTTTTGCAAAAATGTACTTTTAAAAAAATCGCGTACAAAAGTTGTTATACAGCGTACACAATTTGAAATGATCAAAGAATGTTTAAAATGCGGGAAAAACATATACATTGACAGGTATTGGTACCTCTGATTTAGAGCTTGCATAGAAATAGAAATGTCAAAAATTCTACGTAATTATCAGAAGAGAAAGAAAGACAACTTACCCCACAATTTGATTAAAGTATCTTCTATAGCCTTCCACTGTTTCATGCTAGACACAAAGACAAATTATATCAATTTATAAATAGTAAATATGGGTAACAAATACATTATGATTATTGGTACCTACTAGGCCTGGGCGATATGACAAAAATTGTTATTACTATTAAAAAAATGTAACAATTATTATATTGTCTTTCAAATTTGAAACTTCTGATTGAAGGCATCTTTATTTTTATAAATCTGCCTACAAACAAAAAGTTGCTGTGCAACAAGAAATAAATAAAATAATCAAGTAAAGACATCATCATTGGGAAGCAGACTATTTTCAGCTTAACAGAAAGAGACGATGTAAATTTACGTGGGCATTTTTTTTAATTAAAATTTCAATGAACTTAATCCATTTTAACCCAACTTAAAAAGATTTAGATTTTTGCAACATTTTCAAAACATTTGCATGAAATTGGGTAACTTCTTCAAATCAAGTAAGAAAAGAATTACAGGCCGTCCTCAAATAAGAACAGTGGGTTAAAATGGGTTCAGCAAATTTTCAATAAGGCTGTTGTTTGTGCGCAGGTGTTTAAGAGGCATTAAAAAAAAAGAAATCCCATCTGTGTCTTTGTCTTCAGTCCGTGTCAGATGTTCTCTCATTAGCTTCTCATGACATCTTGCTCTTTGTTAGCCAATAACCTCGTCTGGGGTTGTGCTTTATACAGGGAGTGCAGAAATTGGGCAAAATAGTATTTTGACGACATTATCCTCTTTATGCACGTCTTACTCCAAGCTGTATAGGCTTGAAAGTCCACTACCAATTAAGCATATCAGGTGATGTGCATTTCTATAATGGGAAGGGGTGTGGTCTAATGACAACACCATATATACGGTCTCATCTCATCTTCTTCCGCTTATCTGAAGTCGGGTCGCAGGGGCACCAGCTTCAGCAGGGAAGCCCAGACTTCCCTTTCCCCAGCCACTTCATCTAGCTCTTTCGGGAGGACCCCAAGGCGTTCCTGGGCTAGCCGGGAGACAAAGTTTCCACAGCGTGTCCGAGGGCGGTCCCGCGGCCTCCTTCCAGTGAGACGTGCCCAGAACACCTCCCTAGGGAGGCGTCGAGGGGGGCATCCTGATACTCGAGCCAGCTCATCTGGCTGCTCTCGATCCGGAGGAGCAGTGGCTCTACTCCGAGCTTCTCACCCTGTCTCTAAGGGAGAGTCCAGACATCCTGAAGAGGAAACTCATTCCAGCCGCTTGTATCCGGGATCTCGTTCTTTCGGTCACGACCCACAGCTCGTGAGCAAAGATGAGGGTAGAACTGTAGATCGACCGGTAAATAGAGATCCTGGCCTTTTGGCTCGGCTCCTTCTTCACCAAGAAGGAGCGATTCAGAGTCTGCATCACTGCGGAAGTCGCACCGATCCTGCCATTCTTCCCTCATTCGTGAACAAGACCCCAAGATACTTAAACTTCTCCATCCGGGGAAGGACCTGCTTCCTCATGGGAATGCATGTTTTCAAAGCATTCGGCCCACCGATTCACAACACCCCGAGGCGAGGTCAGCAGCACCCCATCCCCACTATACACTGTGTTGATGGTGCACTGCTTCCCCCTCCTGAGACGTCGGATGATGGATCAAAATTTCCTGGAAGCGATCCGGAAGTCGTTCTCCATGGCCTTACCGAACTCCTCCCATGACTGGATTTTTGCCTAGGAGACGACCAGAGCCGCATGCTGCTTGGCCAACCGGTATCCATCATCTCCCTCGGAGTCCCATGGACAAAAAGGGCCCGAAAGGACTCCTTTTTCACCTTACCGCTAATGTCCACGAGCGGGTTCAGGGGTTGCCGCCACGACAGGCACTGACCACCTTGTGGCCGCAGCTCCGGTCTCCCGCCTCAGCAATAGAAGCGCGGGACATGGTCCACTCGGACTCAATGTCTCCCGCCTCTTCCCGGACATGTGAGAAGCTCTGACGGAGGTGGGAATTTAAACACTCTGACTTCTCACCATAAGAGGTCTTCTGAGCCATTCTTTGGCTGATCCGTCACCTCAGACCAGTTTGCCATGGGTGACCCTACCAGGGACACAAGGCCCCAGACATCGTAGCTCCAAGGATCACTGGGACACACAAACCCCACCACCACGATAAGATGATGACTTATTGGGGGCATATATCCGGTGTGCATAAATATTAGGCAACCTCCTTTTTTGGAAAGATGGGTCAAAAATGGACTAAAAAATAGTGAGATATCTTGTACAGGGATACAGCACTCTTAAAATTGCCAACCTTCTGAAGCGTGATCATCGAACAGGGTCGCAAGAAGCATGTGGAAAAATCAAGGCACAAAATAACTACCCGTGAATTGAGAAAAGTCAAGCACGCACTTGCCACCAGTCTTGCCACAGCTGCAACATCTCTGGACTGCCCAAAAGCACACAGTGTGCAATATTCAGACACATAGCCAAAGTAGGAAAGGTTGTAACACGACCACGACTGTACAAGACACGCTGAAACTTCAAGACTGGGCCAAGAACTATCTCATGACTGATATTTTTAAGGTTTTATGGACTGATGAAATGGGAGTGAGTCTTGATGGGACTGTGGCTGGATCAGAAAAGGGCAGAGAGCTCCAGTCCGACTCAGACGGAGATGGGGTACTGGTATGCGCTGGAATCATCGAGGATGAGGTTGTGGGGCCTTTTCGGGTTGAGGATGGAGTCAAGCTCAACTCCCAGTTTCTGGGAGACACGCAATGTTGATCGTGAACAGATCAAAACACTGACAGAATCTATGGATGGCAGGGCTTTGAGTCTCCTTGGAAAGAAAGGTGGCTACTGTGATCCTTCATGACTTCGCAGCTTCAACATTCGGGGGTTCAGTAAATCATGTTTTTTTAAATCTAAAGTATATTTAAAAAAGTTCATTAAAATATCAAAATCCACATTGACACTCGCAAGCGGAAAACTGGATTTTTAAAAAAAGCGGAAGTCAGGGCTCCTGCTTATTCTTCGGCGCTGAATTGGGTGGCACTTAGCGCTGAAGAAGAAGCGATATTTCACCATAGAAGAATGACGCGCCAAATATCATAAAAGTCCAAGAAGGACCACATGCTGCCATTTCCTGTTTTGTTGTGAGTGAAAGACTATGCCGAGCCTATTCCAGCTTTGTTTGGATTTTGTGTTGCCGTTGAAAATGCCTCCTAAATTTTCACGTTCCTTGATATGCTTAAGGCATAGCACCCCATTGCGGCATAAATGAATGAAATGAAAAAACACCCTGGTGTTTTTTTGTACAAAATTCACCTGGTAGGGACCATGTTAATGTTAATGGGATCCGATGTGCGGGGCGGGAGTCACACGGGAAGTGAATGCGCTTCCCCTCTAGAGATGCACGTATGATCTGGCGAGAGCTTTGTATGCTGTGAATAAATACAAATAGTAAATGTTTTCTCGTGTGGACTCAGACACCCCGCTAAAAAAAAAAGAACCTACAGTATGAGAGATTTTAGCCATAGACGCGGCCGTGAAGCTGGCATGACGAGAGGACGTCAACTGATGAGGAATTCGTAGAATTGATCCCATCCAGGAGTGAGGGCAGCGTAAACAGAAAGACCATGCCGAGCCTCTTCCAGTATTGTATGAATTCGCCGTTGAAAATGCCTCTTAAATGTCCTGCGTGAACTAATGCATCATAATTGAATCGACTGAGCGTTACATCAAGAAGGAAGAAGCCGTGACCGGATGTTTTGTCGACGGACACTTCGTCCACGGACGTTTGGTCGAACGGACGTTTGGTCGAACGGACGTTTGGTCGAACGGACGTTTGGTCGAACGGACGTTTGGTCGACGGAGGGACGATTCGCCGAACGGACGTTTGGTCGACGGAGGGACGATTCGTCGAACGGACGTTTGGTCGACGGAGGGACGATTCGTCGAACGGACGTTTGGTCGACGGACAATTCGTCGCAGGATTCGCCGCCGGACATTTCGTCGAACGGACAATTCGTCGCCGGATTCGCTGGCTCTCAAAATTATAATCATCAGAGAGAGAGAGAGTTTACTGTTGAAAGCGATCAACCAGGTAATCTCTCGCTCTCAAAATTATAATCATGAGAGAGAGAGTTTGTAATTGCATTGACAATGTAAGAGCATTAATATCTAAATATCTAATATCAAAATTATCAATAAGTTGCGTATTATTGGCGTGTGTGTACATGTTACTCGTCGCCGGATTTGCTCGCTCGTCCCGCCCACGGATTCGCTAGTATTGGAGTGTGTGTACATGTTTTTCAGACTACGGCCCGTTTGGCTTTTTAATCCGGCCCGCCGACATTGTTTAAATTATAATAAAAATCAATGACCTCATTCATTTCCCTTTGCCCTGCAATACCCTCGTTTCCCCGATAGATGATGCACTAGTCTAGACTTGTTGTTGAAAGTAAATTTGAAAATAAATTTTCACCTTCAATTGTGTCTTTTTTCTTACATTTCAATCCCCAGGTTTGATAAATTACATTGCATGTCCAAATGCTCCTGGCCCGGCCCCTCTGTCAAATTTTAGTATCCATTTTGGCCCGCAAGTCAAAAAGTTTGCCCATCCCTGGTATAGCCAAACTTGCCTCTTTTATACTATTACTGTCCCAAATTAAACACATTATCAATAAGCTGCCATTGACGGCGGTAGATGTCCGATTCATGTTGACTGAGGTGCAGATGCTATTTCTGTTATTAGAGCTCCATCTAGTGGATATATAACGCAACAGTCCACATGAATCGGACGTCTACCGCCGTCAATGGCAGCCGGACGTCCGGGTACTGATCTTGCTATGGGATAATGAGCTTATCGTTATCGTTTTATTGCCCAGGTACAGTACCTACATAAATTTATACAACTACGTAACAGTAAATACAATGAACATAATAATAATAAAAATACTACATATATTACATATTTATGATCTTTTATTTTAATTTACTGTATATTTCAAATTGATTGAAATACCATTAATCACTTCTAAAATTCTCTCATATCTCTACCTCCCGCCAGAACTCTCTCCCTCGCTCGCTTGCACCCAACCTCCCTCCCTCCCAGCCTCCCTCTTAGCAGTATCTGGATGTGAGATGAAAAGTTTTCAATTTACTTGATAAAGTTCCAATGCCTAATTGTGTAGTTACACATCACTAACTTCTGAGTGTTACTCACCATGTTAGCCTGTGGCTGCAGAACTAGCCTAGCCTGCTTTTTCCTTTGCTTCCTGTAGTAATTCTCAAATGTTTCTCGGTCTCCCTGTTTCACACAAATATAAAGGATTTTCATAACATTCTGAATAATCACAAGGCGAAAAAAGTTAAGTTAGCCTGCATTAAAGAATTTGTCACAAAAAACATCATTAAGATTTGGTTCAAACAAGAAATGAAAATTGCCATTGAGTAACATACCAGCACAGCATAAATGTGTAAACACCTGTAAACAGGTGAGAAGTCCACAAGATCTTGAGCTGTAAGCACCTATTAAGGTACAGAAATAAATAAATAAATTTTCAGATTTAAAAAAAAATATTCAAGGCTGCAGACCTGAAAGTTGATACACAGGTAAGCCCGTAATGATGTGTATTGATATCAAAATTGTGAAACCAGCTACAATCCTGTCTTGTAGTGCAAGGCGATGGTATCGTGACATACCTTTAAGCCATGTTAAAACAAATACTGTGGTACGTATACTTATGAAATGAATTGTTTCCAGAACTTGTTTTGTAACTTGGAATTTTCAGTGGCGGGCCATGCATTTCACACATAGGCCTTCAGTACTGCTACGTCTGAATCAATCTAACCCCCTATACATACATGCATACATACATATACACAGTCGTACTTCTACTTACGAAATTAATTGGTTCCAAGACTTTTTTCGTAACTTGAAAATTTCATAAGTAGAGATTTACTTTATATGTATATATGTAAACGATCACTTATTTATCTATTACTACTTATTGAATATTTATTTATCATTACTATATATTGATTATCTATCTGTTTGTTGTTTGTTGTTGAGTGCATAGACTCAGCGAGTGGTGCGCTCTCAACAACTTGGAGCTGAACGCTACCAAAACCATGGAATTCATCCTAGACTTCAGACGGAACAAGGCCGCTCCGCTCTGCTGATCTCACTTGGACTACTTATTTATTTATTGATTATTTAATTGTCTCATTGTTTGTTGTTGTTATTTGTGGACTGCGTGGTGAAAGCTTTAAATCTCATTATAGTCGTATAATGACAATAAAACCATTCAATTCAATTCAATATCCGCAGTGTAATACATTAACATCTTTGGCTTGGTTATCGCACAAGAAAGTTTAAATTGAGTGTAAGGTAAGATTAAAACTTATTTTATTTATTATAAGTGTGTGTATATAGTAATTTAAGTTCATTTAAGTTAAATTTAAAGTTTATGTTATGTTACGAGCGCGTTGCCGTCCATCCAGTCTCTCTCTTGTTCTTTCTCTCTCTCTCCTCCGTGGTAAGCCGCTACCGTTTGTCTGTACTAAATAATGTCACATTTTAGTATTGAAGATCATAACGACTAGATAGGTATTTGTTACTTTGTGAGTAGGTGGTGAATTACAACAAATGAAAAGATGTTTTTCCATTGTAACATCCTGTTTTTGGTGTTTTTTCAGAGGGTGGGAACAGATTAATTTGTATTTAGTTATTTTCTATAGGAGCAATTGATTTTAGATACAAGTTAATTGACATACGATCTCGGTCCCGGAGTGAATTAGGCTCGAATCTCAAGGTATTACTGTATTCTATTAATTTTAAATAAGCGATATGACTTTAATATCTTATTTTTACAAATTACTTCCCCATTATTTCAATATACGCCAAAAGCAGTTTTGTGATCACACAGGCCTTACGTCGCCAAAAACGGTTTTTCATGTAACACAAAAATGAGCAACAAAACGACTTTAATCTCATTTTATTAAATTTTTTCTCTTGTAAATTTCTATTTTAATCTTTTAAATAGTATGACTTCATTCCCATTATATTATAACTTCAACTGCGTAATATTATACAACTTTTCTCTCGGAATAGAACAACGTATTACTTCTTGGAAAATGATTTCCTACGGCACACATGATTATCTCTCGCAGAAGGTTATGAAACAATGAAATAATTTTTTTAAAAAGAATCGAGATTGTGATTTTATTTGTAAAAAATATATCAGCTGCTCTCTGCCCTCACTGGAAGACATTGCCAGCCCTCGTTACCCTTACCACCCTGGTCACAATCTGTTCCAGCTGCTGCCCTCTGGCAGACGCTATAGGTCCCACAAAGCACGGACAAATAGGCTTAAGGACAGTTTTTTCCCCACATCCATCAGAAATCTAAACTTGCGGTAACATAACACACATTCCCTTCTGCGGTAATATGAAAAGCTGTTTGGGTGGTGATCTGCCTCCTACTAGCTGACTGAAGTAAGGTAAGTGAAAGACAGTGAGAGGTAAGCGACCTGTATCCACAACAGCAGAATGCCAAATTACAAGTCCGTAACTTACACTTATTTAGGTCTTTTGCCGAGTAAACGTAGCTTATGGAGAAGCACCATCAATTTCGTCACACGCAGTTTCTGCGTGTGATGACAAGTAGGCTTTTTGTGTTGTGATAATGACGACAGGGCCTATGTCCGATTATATTATTATTATTATTATAATAGCATGGATGAAATTGTTTGCTGAGTCAACCATGTTAGTCTTCCAAAAAAGAGCTATTCAAATCATCTAGTGAAAATACAATACAACAAAACAAAAACAAAATAAAATAACGGATACAGTAATACCTCGACATACGAGTGCCCCGACATACGAGCAATTTGAGATACGAGTAAAGTTTCGAGCAAATATTTATCTTGAGATACGAGACAAATTTTGATATACAAGCATACAGCAGACGCGAGAGCCTGCTCATAAGAACATCATGGGCACTGTCTCTCTCCCCGCAACTCCCTCGTGTAATGTCTCTATGAGCACTGGGCGGAGCATTTTTTTCAGGGGATATATACTACCGTAATTACTCGAATATAACGCGCACTCGAAAATAACACGCAGGTAATTTTGGGCCAAAAATATCTGGAAAAACGCAGTCATCGAATATAGTGCGCACCTGAAATTTCCCGCTGACGAAAATCAGAAATCTTACCTTTTTTTCTTCGTTTCACGATTGTTTTGTTCAAACAAATTTATTCATTAGAATCCTTCAAATGAAGAGTTCCTCTCTCTCTTTGTCTGTCCTCTTGTTATGATTGCGCCGCGTCGCTGGGTCGTCGCAGCGCGATCGGGGGCATCTGTTACGGTTGCGCCGCGTTGTGCAAATGCAGGAAGCAGGAGAGGACGAGGCATTCAGCGTGATACGGAGTCCTTTAATGAATCAACCAAGGCGTGGAAACAAACGTGGCCGCATGCGGCGCGCATACGGACAGAGGCAACAGAATAACGACAGGTAGCGACCGCTAGCAACCGCTAACAACAGTCAATGATAGTCAACGATAGTGAACGATCCGGCGACGTGTGATGACGCGTCGCTACTTAAATACAGAAAACGAAAGCAATCAATGGATTGGCTAGAGCCGGTATGCGTCAACTTCCTCTTCCTCCCACAACACATCATCCGATTGGCTTTACGAGATGACGTAAAATCCGTGCGTCGGCTGTACGAGATGACGTAAAATCCGTGCGTCAAAGTGAGTTTGACAATGCTTTTTTCGATCGAAAATTTGTAATTTATTTTAGTTATTGATTATAACACGCACCCCCAACTATTGGAATTAATTATATAGCAAAAATCTGCGTGTTATAGTCGAGTAATTACGGCACTTCTTGTTGGCAAGTGGTCGTGCGTTATCCTATTGTGAGGACATTTGTGTGCATCATTTTGGGAATATTTTGAAGGGAAGACAAAGGCAAACGACCCTCGATAGGTAGCATCTGAAAGTTAGGATGGAGGCGGGGCAAATAGAGCCAATCCATGAGAAGAAACGTATAAAAATGTAAAACACAATTAGAAATAGGATTAGTTTAAGAGTAGATTAAACCTATTTTTGAGTGTCTGCATCATAATCCAAGTTCATTTAAATTTGTTTATGTTATGTTACAAGCGCGTTGCCGTGCAAAAAGTCTCTCTAACTTTTGATCTTGGTTTCGTATATTGGAACAGTCATTTGCATATCAAATGGTTTGTAACCTGAACATTCCGTATGTCCAAGCATTCATAAGTAGAGGTACCACTGAAATGGATTAAAGGTTTATACAGCATTTTCCTTGAATTGAATACTGCTGCAGCGGTCAAGTGGTTAGCTCGTCGGCCTCACAGTTCTGGGATCAGGGTTTCGATCGGTGGTCAGTCCTCATTGTGGGGAGTTTGCATGTTCTCCTTCTTGCGTGGGTTTTCTCCGGGTACTCCGATTTCCTCCCACATCCCAAAAACATGCATGTAGGCTGGTTGAACACTAAATTGCCCCATGTATGAGTGATTGTGAATTGTTGTATGTCTCCTTGTGCCCTGCGATTGGCTGGCCACCAATTAAGGGTGTTCCCCGCCTGCTATGCGACGTCAGCTGGGAACTGGCTCCAGCACCCCCCACCCCCCACCCTTGTGAGAATAAGCGGTACAGAAAATTAGTGAATGAATAAATACTGCTGAATTATATTTCTGCTTATCACGTTTTCCCCTCTTTTTCAAAACATTCCGAACATTCAATTTGCCTCGCACTTCTCGGCCACGTTGTAGTATTGCCTGCAAGTGCGCCCTCCAACCTTTTTCATGACCAGCTGGCACTGATTGTACTCTGAATAATATAATAGGGTCAATCTATAATTTATTTGTAGAATACTGTACCTAGTATGTCGTAAAAAGGGCGGAGTTTTATTACCTCTTCATCAGCATCTTCATCTTCTGCGTCATCGTCCATCATGAGACTGGTCTGTGTATGTGTTTGCCCATTGACAGAGTACAAAGGCCTAGTGTAGTGGCCCACATTGGCCTGCTTTGCTACTGCACTGTTAAAGGTTCTGTGTTGTTGCGCCTAGAGGGGACACAAAAATATAATTGACACAACTGATTCAGCGACTCTGAGGTATGATTAACAAATCAGTGAACCTGTCTCATTGCGGCGTCTCCAACTTTATCTGAGTGTTTTCTTATGCTCTCAAGGAAGTCCTTTAACTCAGACATGGAGATCTCCTTAATATCCTCCCTGAGTCTAGGCAAGTTTTCAGCCATGATCTGACAAAACCTATATTGGCTTACCCTGTAGGACACACATAACTTTATTAAAAAAGAAAACAAAAGAAAATACAGTACTGTCAATCCTTTATATTAACAGAACAGGAAATAAAGGACTCTGGATTTCATGTAAAGCGTCTACCGGAAATATAAGTGTCCGTCTGAAATTCAAAATGTGTGTGCATTGCAAACAAAGAGACGGCTTCCAGAAAAGGACGGGTGCACAATCAGTTACCAGCACGTACGGAACAGCTGTATATTTAGTATATTTACATGAGCAGTTGTGTACTTCTATCTGATATAATGATATTGTTACACTCATGATACAGTAAGGTGGGCTCGTGGTCGAGGGCTAAGCGTGTCGGCCTCACAGTTCTGTGATCAATATTTCCGACCTTTCTGTGTAGAGTTTACATGTTTGCTCTGGACTTGCGTGGGTTTTCTCAGAAAAATCTGATTTTCTCCCACTTCCCAGCACTGACTTAGGCTGGTTGAACACTCTAAATTGCTTCTACGTATGAGTATGTGCGCAAATGGTCGTCCATCTCTTTGTACCCTGCGATTGGCTAGCCAACAATTAAGGGTGTCACCTGCCTGGTATTTCGCATCACGCACATTATACCTGGCGGAGAATGTCTACACCAGGGGTCTCGAACTCAAATTACCTGGGGGCCGCTAGAGGCCGAGTCTGGGTGAGACTGGGCCGCATCAGGATTTCCACAAGAAAAGCACTGATAAAACATTCCAACGTTATCAAATATCTTTATTTTTTAACAAAAAAATAATGAATTAAATAAATTAACTTAAAGATGAATAAAAAATAAATCAATCAGTAATACAAAACCAAATAATACTAATGAGCATACAGTAGATATACACTGGCTGGCTAAGTAGAGAAAATGAATTATTTTTATTCCGTTTCAAATGTCTGTATTAACAGCTCTTTAACCTTTAACTTTCTGAACTTGAATGGAACATTGAACATGAAATATTCTGAACACGGCTTCTCTTGCCTACTCCTTGCTGCTAGAGACCTGGCAGCGCTTCTTCTCACATAGTCACATTTGGCTTGAGGGAGGAAGCAGTGGAGACCCTCAGTAGAGCTTGAAGATGCTCATCAGTAAGTCTGGACCTGTACTTGGACTTATTGAAGTTCAAGGTGGAGAAGAGCTTCTCACACAAGTATGTGCTCCCAAAAAGGCACATGGTCCGCTTGAACCTTCGGGAAAGTTCAGGGAAGCTGGGGGTCAACTCTCTCAAAAATTGCCCAAGCTTGTCTGCTTCTCCACTCACCTCCCTGAACTTGGCTTTGAGTGCAGAGTTGCACTGCAGGTCAATGAGCTCCATTTGAAGCTCAGGAGGGGCATCTTGCACATCAAAGGAGAAGGGGTCCGCAAAAATTTGAAATGTGGCTTTGTGTGTCTTGAAGTCTGCAAATCTGTGATCAAATTCCTCCTGTAGCTTCGAAATGGCCTCAACATACTTCTCACCACTGAATGGTGTGCCTGCATCCACGAGAGCCTTGCATGCTGGGAAATGGCAAAGGTTTGTCTGAGAGAGCTGGGCTTTCCATAACACAAGTTTAGTGCAGAATGCTCTCACGTTGTCATAGGCAGCACTGACAAGTTGCCCCTGGCCTTGTAGCTTCTTGTTCAGTACATTAAGCTCATGTGTGATATCAACAAGAAAAGCCAAGTCCATGAGCCATTTGGGATCACTTAGCACAGGATCAATCAACTCACAAACGGCGTAGCTAGCTTTGACTGCTGCATTACTGTCTTTGGTAGCCTTCTTGAAGAGATCCTGTTGCCTCAGAAGACGTGTTTTAAGACTGGCAACCTGGTTGGCTCTCTCATCTCCCTGGTATTTTTCGTACTCCTCAGCATGTCTCGTAGTACAATTACGTTTCAAATTGTATTCCTTGTGCACCGCAACTTTTTCAGTGTAAATGAGACACGTCGGGGTGCCCCTGTGTTCAACAAAGAAATATTGCACTCCCCACTTTTCTTGAAACTGTCTGTGCTCATCACCGACCTTTCTCTTCACGGCAGGCTTTGAAAGAGACATCTCTGGGGCTCTGTAATATGTTTTTCCACTTGGAATGAGTCTCGGGTTGATCTTTCACATTCAGTCGCGTGGGTTTGTGGCGCATGTGCACTTTCGCTCTCCGTTTCAATCGCGGAGATGGCTACAGACACTGACACAGGCTGGATCACGGATCATAGCGCCTCATTCAGTTCTATGCTGAGAGCAGAGGAGGAGTGTGCGCGCCGAGCGGAGTGATCGGCCTCACGGCTTCTCCTCCGCCCAGCTGATTGGAGGAATGAATGAGTGAGTGAGCGAGACACTGGACAGCCCGGCCGATGTCCCGCCCTCCAGAGCCGTATACCTCACCGTGATTGGTTCATTCAGCTCTGAACCAAAGTTCCCTCTAATTTTTTGTTGGTCTGAGCAGAAAGACAACCTCCCTGAGCGCACTGAGTACCAGTGTGAGCGACATCATCGCTACTCGGATGATTCGCCTAAAGACGTTTCGCCGACGGACGTTTGACAGACGGGCAGGTCGCCGAATGGACGTTCCACCGAACGTTCATTCGGCCGAACGGAGGTTTCGCCGAAACGGGATTCGAACGCTCGCCCCGCCGGATCGTGTGTGTACAAGTTTTTCAACCTCGGCCCGCGGGGCATATACGGCCCGTTAGGATTTTTAATCCGGCCCGCCGCCGGTGTTGTCCAAATTATAGTAAAAATCAATGTTCGTCTACCATCAATGGCAGTCCGGGAGTAAGCACCCTTGGGCAGGCAGATGTAGCAGAACCGAGCCGTAAAATGACAGCAATCGGGTCAAATCCATCCTAAAACAGCATTTAATGATTAAATACAAATACTGGATGATATCGCGATGGAGGCAAAAAAACGTCTATAAACGTCCATTCGCCAAACAGCTCAAAATGCTCTCAAATTCGGTCAAATCCAGCTGAAAACAGCGTTTAATGATTAAATACAAATACTAGTATTTGTATTTAATCATTAAACTAACAAATACTAGTACGACCTGTCCGTCTGTCAAACGTCCGTCGGCGAAACGTCTTTAGGCGAATCATCCGGTCACGACATCATCATTGCTCGCTATCGGCACACCAGTATCACACCTGCCACAAGCAGGTGCATGTCAATGTTCCCTCTAATTTTTCATGTAAAACATGCTGTAAAACAAGAAAAACATGAGTGGACAGAGCTACTGCCACTGGCTGCCACTTAAACGGCGCCATCATGGGGAAAGGGGTAAAAAAAAAAAAAAAAAAAAAAAAAATTAAAAAAAAAAAAAAAATCGATCTTTCATATTAAGACGGGGGCCGCAAATTATCGTCCCGAGGGCCGCAGTTGGCCCGCGGGCCGCAAGTTTGAGACCCCTGGTCTACACTGAGCCTATTCCAGCTTTGTTTGGATTTTGAATCGCTGCTAAAAATGCCTGAAGCGTCCAGCATCGTCATCTAAGGAATCAAATGAACCCAAGAAAAAAATGAAAGATGATGACCGCAACAGAAAAGGTAAAGTTGTTCGATATCCTGCGTTACATAAAGAAAGAAGAATCGAACATTCGAAAGATGGCCATGATATCCTTTTCAAAGGACATCAAGCGAGTGGTAACCACTAGGAATAAAATTGTTAAGATGGAGAATGCCCTATCGGTTTGGATATTGGACTGTAGGGAGAAAAAAATTCCACTGCATACCTACATGATTAGAACCAAAGCCAAGAACTTGTACCATAGCTTAGCTCCTGAAGGCGATGATGAGGCTCAGTCAAGTACCAGTGCCATGAGTGAGCCTCGTGGTTTTAATGGAAGCAAAGGCTGGTTTGAAAACTTTAAGGAACGGTATGGGTTCCAAGGTGTTTCGTTGTATGGGGAAGCCTCTTCGGCAGACCAAGAGGCAGCTAAAATGTACGTCGAGGAAGAGTTCCCTAACATCATTAAAGAAAATGGTTATCTTCCGGAGCAAGTTTATAACACAAACGAGACTGGCCTTTTGGAAGAGGATCCTTTCCCGGACAGTATTATTCAAAGATGAACTCATAGCGCCAGGGTTCAAAGCTCATAATGATCAACTGACACTCATCATTTTTAGGAATGGTGCTGGGTTCATGGTAAAGCCAGCCTTAATCTACAAGTTCGACTGTCCCCACTCTTTGAAAAACAAGAATAAAGCCTTGCTCCCTGTCTATTGTTCCACTTGGATCACAAACGCTCTCACAAGGGACTGGCTTTTAAACTCCTTCATCCCGAACGTGAAGTTGTACCTCGCTGAACGGCGGCTGCCCTTCAAGGTCCACCTCCTATTGGACTGTGCAGGAGGACATGCAACTGACCTCTATTATGAAGGAGTTCAAGTGGAGTTCCTGCCCCCCAATACCACTTCCTTTATTCAATCTATGGATCAGTGGGTTATTCGTGGCTTCAAGGCCCTCTACACCAAATCCTCAATGCAACCACAACAGCAGCATCAAAGAGTATTGGCGCAAATACAATATTGCCACATGCCTGACAAACATCCAAAAGGCAATTAAGGACATGAAAGAAAAGACCATTTCAAGCTGGGAAAAATTAGTGCCCCCCACCCCCCCAAAAAATCAACCGTGGCTTAAAGGGGTTTATGCCTGAGCAGATTCCTCACACAACTGTAGGTAAGGCCGTGAAGCTGGCTGGGTTGGTAGCCACTGAAGGATTCTCAGACAGCGGAGGACGTCAACACACTGCTCACGAGCCACTCAACAGCCCCAACTGATGAGGAGCTCATCGAAATGATGTGTTAGGTTGGGTTTTTATTTAATTTTCTCCTCTGTGTGCTTATGCTCATTTCCCATCCTTGTTTGTCCCTCCGGACTTGCTGTTCCTCTCACGCAGCTGCGCTTCATTAATAATTATAGTTCCTGTTTTGTCTATTTAAACATTATTTTGTCATTGTCGGATTGTTTTGATTTTTTTCCTGCCATGTTTCCTCGTATCCTCGTTCCATGTTCCAAGTTCCTCATTCCTCGCTTCCCCGTGTTTTCCACCTTCAGGTTGGATTTTGTTACTTTCTCTGCCTCCAGTTAAAGTTATTAAAGTTTCGTTTGAGCTCTACTTCCCCCGTCCTTGCCTGCTTCCCTGCAATTGGGTCCATTTCTATGTTTCCTCGCCACGACCTCGCCAAAGAGGTGACAGAATGATCCGACCACCATGGACCCAACGGGAAGCCGCCGACCCTCTAGCCGACGATCTACCAGACGACAGCGTCCCAGTTCTCCCTCCGCCAATTATTGGCCCCTTCACCAACTCCCCCTGAAATTTCCCTCACCAGGAGAGAATATTCAGCCTCCGTCGCCCTCAGTTTACCGACCTCACTACCTCGAGTCCGACTCTGATTTTTCGGACTTTGAGGACAGACCGGAGCTGATAGACTTATTAAACTCAGACTCGGACACGGACAGTGATTCCCCCGCCTAATTTGGACTTCGGTTCTCCCCCCAGGAGAGCCTCCACGGGCCGGCCCGGACGACCGCCGGACCGACCAGCCCCACTCTTCTCCACAGGCCGAACGGGACGACCCCCCGACCGGCCGCCCACACACTTCTCCACGGGCCGAACTGGACGACACCCAGACCAGACCGGCCAGCCCCACGCTTCCTTACAGGCCGGTCCGGACGACTGCCGGAATGGGTTTTGAAGACCCACCACGCCCTCCCCACCTGGATATTTTAGGTTATAGTTATGGTCACTCGCTTTTGGGATGTCTGGGATCCGTCCCTTAGAAGCGGGGTAATATTAGGTCGGGTTTGGGTTTTTATTTCATTTACCATCCTTGTTTGTCCCTCCTGACTTGCTGTTCCTCCCGTGCAGCTGCGCGTCACTGATAATTAGTTCCTGTTTTGTCTATTTAAACACCATTCATTATTTTGTCATTGTCGGATCCTTTTGATTTTATCCTGCCATGTTTCGTCGTATCCTTGTTCCTCGCTTCCCCGTGTTTGCCACCTTAAGGTTTGATTTTGTTATTCGACGCCAAGTCTTTTGCTGCTTTCTTTGTCTCCTGCTAAAGTTATTAGAGTTTTATTTGAGCTCTAATTCCCTCGTCCTTGCCTGCTTCCCTGCAATTGGGTCCATTTCCATGTTTCTTCGCCACGACGTCGCCAAAGACGTGACATGATGCAATCGGCGAGTAAGGAAGAAGAGGCAGTGGATAACAATGAGGACGAGAATGAGGATGAAGAACGTGGTCTTACATTAAGAAATCTACAGGAAATCTTTGATATGGCATGCAGTTTGCAACAACGGGTCCAGGAGATTGATGACAACAGGGTCAGAGTCATTGAATTTGGCAATCGTCTTGACAGTGTCATGTCTTTGTAAAAAAAACATATTTGTACAAATAAAATAAACAGCAGTCACATCTCCCCATCATGATGCTCCTTGTGTACTGAAAACCTATAGCAGAAGCTCCTCCTGCTGCCGCTATGGCGCCCCCTTGAGATTCAAGCAGTGAGGACTTGGACTAAATGGACTAAAACAACAATTTACCTGTTTTTTTTAGATTACAACCATTAACCCTTTTTTTGGATTATAACCATTAAACGTTTGTTTGTTTTATTTCAAATATTTTCACTGTGACTACAGTATTTCAAGTATTCACATTTTTTATATAGAGATTATATTTATATATTAATACATTAGTCTTTTGATATTTGTTTGAGGGTGAGTGGGGACTCAGGGGGCTGCCCATGTTCCGTGGAGTATGGAACCTTAGAGCTTGTCACTCATTTGATACATTTGGATGTCGATATGTTTGTTGATGCAGTAAGTGCCCATGCCTCCTGTCTACTTAATTGGCATTCACATTAATTGAGACAAGTCTGAGACATTGTCTTTGTGAGAATGCAAGCAATATTTTGCCCTAGCCCGGGGGTCGGCAACCATAGGTTATGGAGCTGTACGTAGCTCTTTAGCGCTGTCCGAGAGGCTCCCTGGAGCTTTTATCAAAAATGTTTGAAAATTGTGTGTTTTCCTTACATGGCTGAAAACTCTTGCTGTCGGCATTAGGCAGAGCAGAACTTTGTAAATCTCTTTCATCATTGGAAAGCGATCTTTCCCAAATGCACTCTTTAATTTAAATGTGTGGACAAAATGACTCTGGGTTAATTGGTCTTCCATCTTGGCTTTTCTGTGGGATGAGAGCATCAAGTAGCAGCTGGTAATCTTCCCACTCGTCCTTTAATTCCTCCTGATCCAGGTCTCTCATCTCATCTCATCTTCTCCCGCTTTATTCGAAGTCGGGTCTCTGTGCTCCGTAAAATTTGTCAGCGTACTTGGACATCTTTGCATAATTTATGTGCACGCTTTTGTTTCGTCAATTTGATGAGTTTACACTGAATTCACTAATAAAAAATAACTGCCAATGTTGTGGATTCTTTCATTCAAGAACCTTTGTAGTATCGGGGAGGGGTTATTGTAAATATCTTACCGGGGAATATAGACCTTCTCCAATTGTTCCATGGTTTTCAGTGCAGCGTAGTATCTGTGGAGAAAAATAGTAACTGGTAAAGTGGAAAATTTTGCAAATCTCTTTTCCAAAGATGTATCTGAAATAAAATATAACCAAGTTTTAAAGACTACTATAATGCTTTTACACTTTGACACCTACTGTTATCGTTCACCATTTCACATCGCGTTTTCAGTATGTAAAAAAAAAGGGTGAAATCAGAGCAATCAGCATGGAGATATTTTTAATTGAATTATGGAAATAACCCTTCCACTTCTGGTAATTAGCATATCTCTCTTGAATGAACATAACCACTGACTTAACCACAACATATGGGACAGGAGTGAAACGAGAACATATTCTGACTAATCAGCCTTCACAAACTGAGGTGGGTAGAACCAATTAAGTAAAAAAAACTAAGAAACACTACAAAGAAGAAGAAATTGCAGTCTTTGGCACAAATCAACGGGGTTCATCCTCAGGTCGGTGTACTGAACTCTCATCATTAGGCTGATAGGCAGGCTGTGAGGGATCTAATTGGTCGTTCAGTGAGTGTAAAATGTGTTGTACACACATGAATAGAAGAAAGCCTCATAAACTGTACAGTGAAACGGTCTGTCAGAGTGCAGCACACCAGGAGGGAGATAACACAAAGGCAAGAAGTGGCAGGCCTGTGACCTGCCCAGCAATTACATTCAGTTCAGTTAGTGATATGTATTTGACCAATAAATCCTCTTCTAAATTTAAAGTAACAGTAAAAAAGCCATGTCATTAGTCCTGAAATTAGAACTCCTCCCGAAACACATAGGTAAATCTCACAGCATGGTCTAATTGCTCAAGATTGGCAGTGGGCCTTGACAGGACTGCAACGAGGGGGCCTTGTTACAAACGAGGGCACACTGAGGGTCAATTGTCTTGTAATTGAATGGCCTGTTCCTTTGGCACACAGTAAAGAACAAAAAAGGGTAATTTTATTTCATCATTGATCTTTATAGGGTAAAAAAATGAAGATTACTTATGAAATTTCAGCCAAATATTTTGGTCTTATTTTGTAAAAAATAAGTTCATGGAATTAGTTTCATATGTAAAGATTACTTGTGGAATGTTATCATTTTATATAAAAATGACATCAGTTGGTAACGACCATCAGAAATGGCCCATCATTCTCGCAGGGTCATGCATGATTCGCAGTCTGAAAGTTGGGAAAGAGGGAATTAAGAATTAAATATTTTATTATATATAACATTTCTTATTTCAATTAGATTGTATTTCTTGTTGCCATGCCATTTGCGTAACATCACCTCGGTGGGTAAAAGAAGCCGCAAAATGAATGTGTATATTGTGTTACCTGATTGTCCCTATCAAATTGAAATTAGTGAATTTGTATCAAAGTGCTAATCAAAAATCCTTTTGAAAAACCAGTTGAAAATAGGAGGTAGGGGTGTGTATTGCCTGCTTTGCTTTAGCATGAAAAAAAATCAATACTTTTACTTTGACCTTAAAATAACAATAAAAAATAAAACAAAATAACAGATAACAGCGACCCCAACATCTTTGTCCAAGGAAATACAATCAATGTAGTTCAAGAATTTGAATACGTAGGAATCACTCGACTCTCAACTAGCCTTCAAACGACAGATTAAAAAACACGCTAAATAAAATTACATTCAATTTGTCTTATTTTAGGTTTATTAGAAACAATCTAACACCTGAGTCACCAAAATTATTTTTTGATACAATGATCATATTACACATGACTGACTTACTGCCTAACAAGTTGGTCATCGGCCTGCAAAACAACACTAAAACCAATGAAACCATTAATAAGCAGGCTTTGAAAGTATTGGACAGAAAGCCAAAAACACACCACCACTGTCAGATATTAAAGAATCACAAATGCCTGAACTGGAACAATACAGTGGTACCTCGACATACGAGTGCCCCGACATACAAGCAATTTGAGATACGAGTAAAATTTTGAAAAATATTTATCTTGAGATACGAGACAAATTTTGATATACGAGCAGACAGCGGACGCGAGAGGCTGCTCATAAGAACATCATGGGCACTGTCTCTCTCCCCGCAACTCTCTGGTTGCAACTTCCTCTTGTAATGTCTCTGCGATCACTGGGCGGAGTGTTGCATTTTTTCAGTGTTTTTTTCCCCGTTAGTCAGTGCGAATAGCGTGTATCCTACTTTTCGTTGGCAAGTGGTTGTGCGTTATCCTATTGTGAGGACATTTGTGTGCATCATTTTCGGAATATTTTGAAGGGAATACAAAAGCAGCTTTCTAGGCGAACTTCTTGGTTCTCCATACGTATTGGCGAGCCAGCTCAATCACACGTACACTACTCATGTATTTCGATTATTTCGTGCTTGATATCGATTGTCATCATACGCCTTTTCTTCATACTACCCTTCGTTGCACCAGCTTGCTTTAGATTCATTGTGTTTCCCTTAATCCTGCACTGACTAACGCAAAAAATCACGGAGGGAGATGCGTCGAGAAAGACTGCTGAAATCATAGCGGCTTGTCCACCTGGCTGTCTCGATTGCTCGTATCTCAAAATGTGTCTCGTATCTCAAGGTAAACATTTGTTCGGAATCTTACTCGTATCACAAATTCCTCGTATGTCGGTGCACTCATATGTCAAGGAATTACTGTAGTTCCCTTCAAAAAGAGTGCTTTCAGCTTTCCGTGCCGCACATAGCTGAAACTCAATACCAATTAACATATGTGAAATCCCGTCTCTGACCCTCTTCGCCAATCATCTTAAAGCCTGGCTGTTAGACGAAAAAAATTGCGATCACGACGCTGTCTAAATTCGTGCTACGTGTATGTGTGTACGTGTCTAGTGTGTGTTATTGTTTATCTCAGGGGTGGGCAAACTATTCCACAACGGGCCGCAGTGGGTGCAGATTTTCATTCCAACCCATAAAGAGGACACCTTTTCACCAATCTGGTGTCCTACAAGTGAAATCACTGGATTGCAGTCAGGTGCTTCTTTTTTTCTGCAGAAATCTCATTGGTTAAAGCGTCTGTGCTGGATTGGTTGGAACAAAAAACTACACCCACAGCAGCCCTCGAGGACCGGTTTGCCCAACCCTGGTTTATCTGGTACCTACACAAGGAACTAAAGATGGAAATTAGGCGGCGGCTACAATCTTACATATTTACATTTGTTCATTAACATGAATATAAATATGTTCATTAATATGTGCTGTCGCTTGTCAAAATAAATCAATCAATCAAATGCGTACCTTTTGGACTCCAGTTGCTCCTTTAGTTTGCTGTACTTTTCTAGCACTGTGACAAAGAACAATAAAGCCAGAGAGAAATATGCATTAGCAACATGTCATTAGCATTATAACCAGTGTTGTTCAAGTTACTTTTGAAAAGTAAAGAGTTACAGTTATCGTAAATTCTCTGAAACAGTAATCAAATTATGTTACTAGTTACTCAACTATGAAAGTAACTGTTACTTTAAAAAAAATTAACAAAAACGCAATAAGATTTAAAAAAAAAATTGGCTTGCCACCAATTCTTTGTGTCCCATGGTTGGGTGAGATGTATTCCAGCATCCCCAGTAATGTTTGTATTTCCTCTCTGAAAAGCCTCTACTGTCAGTGTGTTCCCCACTGCGATTGCAGCAGACTTTTGTTTAAACTGAGTTTTGTATGTGTCTGTTAGTAAGCCATACTATTAAGACCCACCCTACTCTGTCAAAGTGTGATTTGGCTTACCATGACATCTTGCTCTATTTTATTCAATCAATAACCCGTCATGTGCTTTATTCACGTTAGAGTGAAAAGAGCCTCGTGGACTCTAAAGGGTTGTTCAAGAACCCTTTAGAGCCCCGTGGACTCTAAAGGGTTGTTCAAGAACCCTTTAGAGCCCCGTGGACTCTAAAGGGTTGTTCAAGAACCCTTTAGAGCCCCGTGGACTCTAAAGGGTTGTTCAAGAACCCTTTAGAGCCCCGTGGACTCTAAAGGGTTGTTCAAGAACCCTTTAGAGCCCCGTGGACTCTAAAGGGTTGTTCAAGAACCCTTTAGAGCCCCGTGGACTCTAAAGGGTTGTTCAAGAACCCTTTAGAGCCCCGTGGACTCTAAAGGGTTGTTCAAGAACCCTTTAGAGCCCCGTGGACTCTAAAGGGTTGTTCAAGAACCCTTTAGAGCCCCGTGGACTCTAAAGGGTTGTTCAAGAACCCAACGCTGCCAACTGAGACACCACGGGGTGATAAAGAAGCAGAGACGTATGTAAATAACAGATTGATTCACGTGCTCTTGAACATTGCCTGCAGGCTGAGTGATTGAGAGACCAAGGAAGGTTAGGACAATGTTCAGTTGAATAAAAGTCAATCGTGTTTGCTCATAGAATGTCTCATGTTCATTCATGAGTACAGATAAAGACGTTTCAGTCGGATCACGTAGGTGATGGGGTAACCCTTGAACAGTAACTGTAGGGCCATTATAGGCTAAAAAGTGTAAGGCGTTACGTTAGAAGTTACAGCAAAAAAGTAGTTATGTAATGCCGTTAGTTCCAACTCTGATCATAACTAATACATACGCACCTCTTCAACTACAGAGTTCGTGCAAGATTGAATACAGCCCTACAGACCCCAGGCAAATAAGAGCATCCATCCAAAAAATTCTGTACTGGATTCGGACAAGGGCCAAGTTAACAACATCTGCCAATGGGGTCTCGATGGAAATTCAATGGGTTGAATAGGAGAAAAAAAAGATGGACAATGGCCTCAGAGCCAGAAAGTGATGAGAAAAGGACAGCCCTGAGATCTGAAATGAAAAACTGTTTATTTAAAAAGATGATGAAACAAACAAAAATAGATTGGAAAGCAGATTAAAAAAGTAAACGCAAAAAAAACATTAACGTTAACAAGATTTATATTTATATAGATTTTTACATAATCATTTAAACATTCATTGGAAATGCCATTTGACTTCTGGTGGGCTGTTTAGAGAACAAACCTACTCCTAATGGGGTCACTGAAGAGATTACCTGCTGCAGTGGGTACTATGTTGGTGCCCCCTTGTTATAATATTCTACCTGGAATGCAGAGCTGGAGTTTCTCCACAGTTGTGGCCATGTTCCTCTGCTGTATCCGACAACGAATCACCTCCACGGTTTGAGCTGTCACCTGGGGATTATAAAAGAAAACATAACATTAACCACATTTAAAAAGCCTGTTAAACGGAAATTATTCACATTTTCTCTCTCTCCTACAAACCACAATTCCAAAGAAGCTGAGATGTTTGTAAAGTTCCAATAATGATGCAATGATTTTTGATTCTTTTTCAAAGTATTATATACCGCCCCCCCAGCCCTCGCTAATTTAATTTGTTTGATAAGCAGTCATAAAGAAATAGTTTCTTACCTCCTTCCCAGCTTCTTGTAGTCGTTGATTAGTATCTGTCACTTGGCCCTTGAAAAAACACAATGTTAAATTTCAAAATGAGAAAAAACAAACTACCGTATTTTTCGGACACCAAGTTGCATCAGGCAACGAATACACAATGGTCAAGAAAAAAATACAAGTCGCAATAAAGTATAGGTTGCATTTTTGGGAGGGCGATTTGCTACTTTATCAGAAACCAAGAACACACACACACGTTAAAGTAAAATGGAGAACAACATTCTAAACTGGCATATGTTAAACCTTTCAGATAACTATAGCCTAAAAACACAGCATAACAGACTGTCGGTAGTCAGAGAGAGAGGAAAAAAAAATTACACTTCAGTATTAGTCGCAGGCCTACCCAAACTATGAAAAACTGTAAATCCAGAAAATACATAACTTAATTTTCCCATTTTTTTAAGTACACAATAATGTCTAAAATGTAGTCCAACCCAATTGATGAAAAGAGAAATTGTGACAGTTTTTGTTAGGTATAGGTTCCATTGGGTGGTTAGTTTAGCTTTTTGTGTTCTTAGCTTTTTCCTTTTGTGACTTGTCCTAGTGAATACCCATTGATTTCACCTGTTGTTTCCCACCTCTGGAGTATCTGATTGTCTCTTCATCTCCTCTCTGTCATGCTTTTTCAGTCCAACATTTATATCATTCAGTGAATTCCTCATTTTCTTCTGGTGCATAACTATCTATTTGTTAAAAATGTGAATAGTGCAGAAAATATTCTTACCCTTTGACCGACATCTTCAACGTGTTCTTAGGTACATATCATTTGTGCTATCTGTATTTGCCCCCTTTTTCATGCACTCTCATTTCCCTCTCCATCCTTCTTCCCACAGCTGCTCAACCTTGTAATCAGCTCATTGTCCATGAAGGGCCAAGGACAAAGGCAGGCAAATTCAGATTAACCAGGCAGCAGGAACCTGAACCCATCAACGCTCCACTGGGCCTTTCATGGAGTTTAATGGCTTGTGACAGGCTCTTTCTCACAGATTCAGTGACAAACTTCTCGATTCTGGATGGGGATTTTTGAACTATCTGCTCCTGTCACACGGCTCAGAGCCATGACCCAATTGACCAGTCGGCTTTTTAAGCAATCCTTTCAACGTTAAAGTTTCCAATCAGAGGAGCAAACTACATAATACCTATAATTCTTTATTATCCACAGCAAAAGATTCCACAAATATATAATATATATTTTGAAAACACAATAACCTGGTCACATGGTACTGCTTTGTTCTGACACATTGGGCTTTTTTATTACCACACAATGTTACTCTGTGATTCCGAAGAATGAAACACGACACCTTCGGGTGGCTTTGGGGTAACACCTTTGTCACTTTATTTAAAGGATGTAGTGGTCACTGTCAATGTTCCCTCTAAGCTGCGTGTGTGCGCAATTGCGCACTACTCTCGTCTTCTCTGCGCACAGCAAATCATATGGAGCGCACAAAATTAAATCCCAATTATTATTATATTATTATTATTATTATTATTATTATTATTATTTTTAGCTGTGAGGCCGACACGCGAACCACTCATCCGCCAGGCCGCCCATTCATAGATATTAATCATTACATTTTATTATTACTAAATCATTTATGTGTAGTAGACATACACCTGCTTATCGCAGGTGTGATACTGGTGTGTGCCCATAGCGAGGAATGATGTTGCTCACACCAGTACTCAGTGTGCTCAGAGAGGTTGTCTTTCTGCCCAGACAAACAAAAAATTAGAGGGAACATTGGTCACTGTCCTAATGGATGACATGGCGTGTAATAAACTATGTATGGGCTAGAGCAGAGGCCGGAGGAAAAGTTTGAAATCTACTGTGTCTACTTTAAAATTGGCAATTTGGTATTTGGTTTTCAGAAATGGTTGCTTAAAAAAATGTAAGTGAACATTTTTGGGGATTTCCGGAGTTTAGGGAGGTTGTCCGGATTCCCAGAGTTTGCGTTTCGGGAGGAACTCCTGAAATTCCGGAGTAGTTGGCAGCCCTGCAGATTTGTGGAAAGGAAAGGTTTCTTCTTTAGAGGTTGGAACAAAAGCCCGCACCCAATGGAGCCTTTTTGAAATAGTTTGCCCAACCCCGGTCTAGAGGGCGATTACAAAAATAAAAATTTTGCCAAAGGGGTGGGGTCTCAACAGGAAGTTTAAAATGACCTTTGCCATTTTTTACCCCTAACTTTGAAATGATATAACTTGCCTGTACTTCAATGTATGTGCACCAAACTTAAGGGAGTTGATCATTGTCCCGCCCTAAAGGGTCCGATAGGGGCCAACTACACATTGATTTGGGTTTGGTAGGCAGGTGTGGCCTCAGAGCTCAGTGGCACCCTCTTCAATTTCTCATCTACGTATGAACGAGCGATTTTGCGACACTCCGAATTGTGTCAGGTCGGCACTTGCCACATGTCCGACTAGTGCGGGGGGGCTCGTTTGGACCTGTTCAGTAGTATTTGCAGTCCTAGTTCAAAATACAAATACAGGTTACGAAACCATCCCGGAACGAATTCATTTCGTAAGTAGGGGTACCATTTTCTTTACTTGGTGCGCACAAAATCGGTACAGCAACCCCACCAAGTAGATCTGAAATCGTATGGAACACAAGTGTATGAATATAAATATGTTCATTAAAATGTGCTGTCCCTTATCAAATAAATCAATATCTCTTTTCCGTATTCACAGTGGTATGCACAAGGGCCTGCCATTTATGGACAGCAGGTGAGGGACACCCTGAATTGGTCACCAGTCAATTGCAGGGCACAACAAGGCGGGCAACCATTCATTTACACACGTGCTCTCTCACTCTCATTACCATGAGTTTTTCTGCATCCATGCGGACTTTGAGGAGCTCTGTGATGGCATCCACAAAACCTTGGTGGTGGAAATTGCACATCTTCTCAATCTCTCGGTCATGATTCCTTATCCGGGCATCCAGCTTTTCCATGAAGCGCATGTGGGCATTTGGCTGGTCATCGTAAATTGATCTGGCAGAAAAAAGTTAAGAGTTATGAGAAGCATGGTTAAAAGAACAAAGATGATCATTATGAGCTAGAGATGCCCTAATATTGAAATTATTGGCCCAAACCAAAAACTGGAAATGAAGAAACCGAGACCTGGGGTCTATCCCATCTTAATTTAAGGCATGAGGCGGCAGACACCCTGAATCAGTGGCCAGCCGATCGCAGGGCAAAGGAGACAGACAGCCAGTAAAGCTCACACTCATACTTCGGGGCATTTTAGAGTGTCCAACCAGCCTACTTTGCATGTCCGTAGTAAAGGAAACCCACACATGCAGATTCCACACAGGTGGACCAACCTGGATTTGAACCTAGGGACCCCAGAACTGTGAGGCCGACAGACTAACCACTCAGACACTGGGCTGCCAGGAACTGAGATTCTGATAAAAGCCTTGTTTTAAGCCACAGCAAATGCACATACATATCTTAAATACATATTTAAATACTGCATTAATTATATAGTGTATACTTGGTACAGTTCCAGTAAGAAACCTGAAGTGGCCAACTTGAAATGTTTTTTCATCACTGCCCACCGCTTCCGATGTTAGTACATGTAATGGGAAAACAAAGAGAGCAGGTACTTGCTTAATAAGGCCCGTGTGACGCACATTGTGACAAATTTCAAAACCTTTGCGGAACAAATTCACTCGCGAATGCGATTGGAATCAAATAAGAATAACTACAGAGATAACACACTTCCATCAGGGCAAATTGACATTTTAACCAATGCATGAAACAGTTAAAAAATTGGTAAATTAGTGTTTTTTTAAAATGACCCGAAACACAAAATATAGGACTTCCGAGTTCACTTGAAACTGGATTCGAGACTTCAGGCTTACAAAACAATGACTTCTTCCCGCCTTTGCTTGTTTTTGATTGACTGACTTTTGTCTTATCCCCTGGATCAGTTGCCTCAGCGAAATGGGTTTTACGCTTTCTCTGATGGTAAATTCTAATCATTAGTGTTATATCAGATCTTCCCAACCCAGAGAGACCTCTCATGCATCCAGGAACTAACAGTTTACCCTCCTTTTTTTAAATCACATTTGGCTTCTGGTTTTTGAAAAGTAAATTAACCAAATGTATCTACTGTAACTGTAATAAAACAACGAACTTGCAATAACTGCATTAACTATCAAAGTGTTCGGCATTCGCTTTCAAGATATCTTGCGCCATATTGTGTTCTAAATGGATATAATGTCTAAACCCCGATTTTCAGATGAATTCAACTTTTTCAGTCTCATTTCAATGCAAAAAACACCATCTTATATTCGGGCCAATTCGGTAATAGAGTAAGAATGGGAATGAAAGCTTGTTTCCAAGAAAAAGCTAGCATAATATAGCATACTAATTATATTCATTGCTTAATCTGAATGAATTGTGTCTAGCTAACTCACAATTTTTAACAACCGAGCTCCGCTTTAGCCAGAAGTTGAACTGACTGGAAAGAAGGCCCTTTTGCCTCACTGAAACAACAAAACCAATCTTCAAAAGTTTGGTAGAGGGATCACACACCATGCACCATCCCACTCACCCCACCGTTGAACCCAGCACCAACAGTGGGGCCCATAACCGGGGCAACCATCACTATGGAAGATGCCGTGCCACGCGTCTGCTCTGGTCATGGGTGGGCGAGATTGATAGGATAGAGGGGACAAATGCAGAACTAAACGGCTACACTCTGTTTGAACGAGATTACTGATTAGTGCTTGGACAAGAGACAAACAGCAAATAGCAGATATTGTAAACATTTTAAAATACATTCCAGAAAGAAAAATACTCTTTAGAGCATTCTAAAGTAGATTTTAAGGAAAGTCCTTTGTACATTCCACATAAACAATACTGGTTTATCTAATTGAGAAAGTGTCCAAATCATTCAAATATCAGTTTAATACATTTAAAATGGAGACAGGTATATAAAGAAAAAAATAGGAACAAAACAAAAAGGGATGACTATGGCACCTACTACAAACTTCAGGAAAGAGCTGACAGTCATTGTTTTAAATAATTATACCTCCATCTAGTGACGGTTAAATGAAAGGCTACACTAAGAGAAGGGTATGCCTGGCCTCAACACTATTTGAAATATCAGAAAACTGAAACCAGTCTGAGGCCCATCTGATTTATACTCCTTTAAAACAATGTTGCATTCTGTGAAAGAGGATTTTCAGTCAAGTATGTTGTCAACTAATAAGGCACTGTATGAGACGTTGTAAGTTGCTTGTTCATCCTTTTAACTGAAATGTTGATATGCCTTTGACCAGTAATGTATTCAGAAAAAGGGCGGCCTGGTGGGGCGAGTGGTTAGCGCGTCTGCCTCACAGCTCTGGGGTCCTGGGTTCAAATCCAGGTCACATCCACCTGTGTGGAGTTTGCATGTTCTCCTTGGGCCTGCGTGGGTTTCCTCCGGGTACTCCGGTTTCCTCCCACATTCCAAAGACATGCATGGTAGGCTGATTGGACACTAAATTGCCCTTATGTATGACTGTGAGCGTTAATGGTTGTCCGTCTCCTTGTGCCCTGCGATCGGCTGGCCACCGATTCAGGGTGTCCCCCGCCTCTGGCCTGGAGACAGCTGGGATAGGCTCCAGCACCCCCCGCGACCCTGATGAGGACAAAGTGGTTCAGAAAATGAGATGAGTACCAACACACTGAAGCAAACTCATTTAAATTGCAAAAAAGTATCATATGATGGTGCCTAGCAATAATACCAGTACCAAAACACATCAAATCCAGCATTACCTTGCTGAAATTGTTGGGTACAGACGCTTCCATATGCCCGATTTTATAGGAGACTATTAAGGTGATTTTTAGAAGTGTTAGCTAAGACAGCAGCATGATTACAAACTCAAAAGCCACAGCTACAATTCGGGTTTACATTTTGACAGGTCAACAGTCAATATCAAATTGTGCAAATATCTACGCAGTACCTCTTTACTTATACCACGAACATATCAAACCAAAATAATGGTCTAAATTAACCTGTTAGCAAATGCATCAGCAAGTTCCTGATTGTTAAGAACATGGTTAAAATTGCTAACATTAGCTTACCGCTGTATAGGATAGCTAAACGATGTTACGGACAAAAGACACATACTGGAGGTGGAAGAAACATTTTCTGATACTGAGAGTTGAATCGGTTCTGTCAGAAAACAGATGTTCTTACCGAAGCGTAGGACCGACGCAAGCCGTATCCGTACTCTCTATTTCCTGGAGAATACGCTCATGTTCCGTTATACACTCCAGGGTTTCATTCTCCGCCATGATTATGTGTGCATTATGGCTGTCTATCGCTGCAGCGGTAGGAGCGTAGGGGAACTATGTGCCACTAGATGGCGCGCCAACTCCGTGTCTAATTCGGGAGAAGCAGCTACTAACCAGAAATAATACATTGAACCGTTTAGTTTTCAAAATTCTGCGGTATCATGAATATCCTCCAATCAACACATCTTAAAATAATCATTCTTTATTTTTTAAGGGAAGCGTAACCTTGTCATGTAGCAATTTTTAATTCATTTAACTCATTGGAGGCCATTGACGACGTTAGAATTTCAATTCATTTTGACTGGGAGAGACGAATAAAATTTTGTTAAATCACCCCGAAACATGAGCATTCAAATGCAGTCTTCCCAGGCTAAAGTGGACGTCTACAGTCGTTAATGGCATATAATTAGTTAATTACAATCCAAATACATTCAACCTTAGAGTGTAACTTGTGGCCATAAGTATTTTTCAGTTTTTGTTCATTTTAATTTCATTAACATAGTTTTTTTAATTAACAATGTATTAATTTTAAATATATCATTTGATAAATAATAATATAAAAAATATGATTAATAATTTCAAAATATACTACTATTAGGCGGCCCAGTGTTGTGAGTGGTTAGCGCGTCGGCCTCACAGCTCTGGGGTCCTGGGTTCAAGTCCAGGTCAGTACACCTATGTGGAGTTTGCATGTTCTCCCCGGGCCTGCGTGGGTTTTCTCCAGGTACTCTGGTTTCCTCCCACATTCCAAAAACATGCATGGCAGGCTGATTGGACACTCTAAATTACCCCTAGGTATAAGTGTGAGCGTGAATGGTTGTTTGTCTCCTTGTGCCATGCGATTGGCTGGCCACCAATTCTGGGTGTCCCCCACCTCTGGCCCAAAGGGCGGCCCAGTGCCCGAGTGGTTAGCACATCGGTGCTATGAAGCTCGGTGGAGGAGAGGAGTTTGACCAATTTGCAGGAAACAGGTCATAAAAAAGGGAGTACAGGTGCACAAACGTAAGGCTTTAATCTTAACTCAAAAGTGTACAAAACAATTCTTACACTATGCCAGGGGTGGCCAACTCCAGTCCTCGAGAGCCACAATCCGGTCTGTTTTCCATATCTCCCTCCACCAACACACCTGAATCAAATAATCAACTCATCAGCAAGCTGTCCAGAAGCTTGATACCAATCCCGATGATTTGATTCAGGTGTGTTGGTGGAGGGAGATATGGAAAACAGAGCGGATAACGGCTCTCGAGGACCGGACTTGGCCACCCCTGCACTATGCTAACATTGGGAAAAATAACAAAGAACCCAACTGAACGGGGTAGAACACAGACAGGGAGATGCACACCGACGAAAAGGAAACATAAGCATAGATGGAAAAAAAATCGCACAGCGACGAACAAAAACACTGGTTTAAATACACAGACAGTGGTTGATGACAATCACAAACACCTGGGCCACACAAGGGAAGGAAAGCCAGAAAAGACACAGCAGGTGAAGCTCATACAATCATGTGGGCAGGACACACAAGGAAACACACCCAACCAGCAAACCCCAACAAAACATGACTCCCAGTTTTTGGGTTGAGGGTTCAATCCCAAGTGGGTCCTCGCTGTGTGGAGTTTGCATGTTCTCCCTGGGCTTGTGTGTGTGTGTTTTTTGCTCATTTATTTAAGAAATGAATGCCAATGTCTCTATCACATTTTTTTCTTTGCACTTGCATTTTTGTATTTGTGTTGTTTCCAAGCTTGCTAGGACCAGGAGTGAAAACACAATGACACCTCTAGAATGTTTTCATGCCTATGCGCAACTGATGACAGTTAAAAACTTGGGAACACACTAAAACTAAAAGCCATCATTTCAAGATATCATCATGCTGTTGTTTTAAAATGGTGAGTAGAAAATAATGCAAAGGACAAAAAAACACATTCATCATGCATTGCCATTGTATAATAAAAAAAGATGACATTTCATTTTTCTGTTGTGCAATAGTGGATTAAAGTAGCACCATTAATATTAATTATGTGCCATTCATGCACCTGTGCACAGACAGAAATTGATGTCACATTCAGAATTAGATGATTTTTGCAGAGTGCTAGCATGCCATCCATATGCTTTCAATTCTGTTGAGACCTTCCTGTCATTCTGTCCAGTGACGTGTAGTCAGGGGAGGCACAGCCTCAAAGGTCTTCATAGAAATATCACATTAAAAATCTATTCAATGGTTAAATTTATTCAGTGTGAAAGGTTTTTTTTCATTGAACATCACATTTTTGGGGGATTTTCTCTTTCAAAAATCGCTGAATTTTCACATTCACCGTTCAAATACTAAAAACAGGCAAGCGCTTGATGAGCCTTACCGTGGAATTTCATCACTGTGCCGAGAATCACTGGTTTCACTATCACCGCCTCATATGAGGTGGCAGAGTTGCGTGCTTCACTCTGCAGCTGTACGCAGCAGTTTATTGACACACATCACAATGCGTTACTCTCAGGGGTGGACTGGTCCTCGGGCATACTGGGCAATGCCCGGCGGGCTGGTAGGAGACATACTTTAACATTGGATGTTTTTTGGACATTTGTTTAGTTACTCCAATAAAATAATTTAAGTCATCAGGGCCCATTCAAAACAAATAATAAATTGTATTTTGAAAATGATTTAGCAGGTTGATTTTTGTATGCCGCTTCTGATGTAATCATCTCGGCGTGGTGTGTCTCTTTAACTCTCACAGTTTAAAATATTTGCTCTTTGTCTGTAACTTGTTTGGCACCCCTGCATTAGCCGATCATGCCTAATGTTTCGGCACTCCAAGTGCATAAAAAGGAACATATTTTTATGGGGTGGAAAGCACTTGCGTGTGGGGTGCATGCTGTGTTGTTCATTTTAAAAAGGATGTTCCACACTGATTGTATTATTAAAATTCATATAATATAATAAATTAGTAATTCTTTCATAAGCCATACTTACAACGCATCCACGCAATGGTTGTGGAGTTTGCTGGAGCCAAACCCAACTGACTTCATGGAAAAGATGGACTACACCCGAGACTAGTCGCCAGTCATTTGTAGGGCACATAGGGAGACGGTACACGGTCGATTGGTCGCCGGTCTTTTGGTCGCCGATCTTTTGGTCGCCGGTCTTTTGGTCGCCCGGAAGGTAAGTGATAATTACCATTTAAATCGTTGCTCAAATTCCCTAAATACAAACTGCAAATTACTATTTAGTCATACTTAATGCCCTATTAATTATTAGGCTAAAGAAAAGCTCCAAATTTCCCGGACTTTTATTGTTTTTTGTTAAGACCCTGACTGACGTAGCTTCTTAAAGGGACAACACATGTACATACAAACTCTTATACACTCACACGTCGGCTCAGTGAAACTGCTCATGGCCATTGTTGGCTTTTATTGATGCGTAGACCGTGTTGTTTTACCTTGTTTTGTCGTCGGTCTTTTGGTCGTCGGTCTTTTGGTCGCCGGTCTTTTGGTCGCCGGTCTTTTGGTCGCCGGTCTTTTGGTCGCCAGTCTTTTGGTCGCGGTCGGGGTATTTCCGGCATAGTCCGTTTTGAAAATGGCTTTAAATCAACACAACAATATACTATTTGTTTGTGCAGCTAAGTTAGCGCACTGAAAGTGCCACACACACCATTTTCCCGGCTGTAACAGGCTTGCTAGCGTTGGAGTTGACCGCCCTTTCTTAATGATGTCCATTTTTTCTGGAAAAGTCCGTCTGGAAAATAGCTTTGTGAGCGAATCTGCAACAGAATCCATTTGTTTTTGCTTCTGTCGGCCATTGTGGGTGGAGTTTGCGATCTCTGGCTTTGGCCCGCCTACTAGCCAATCATAGTTGGTGAAAGCAATGACGTATCCCAGCCAGCAAAATGCTAATGCGTATGAAAAAGCATTGTGGGGTTGCCAACTCGAAATCTGATTGGTTAAAAGCAACAGTCTAGTTTAATGCAGCAGAGCCCGCAGAACTGATTGTGAATATATATATATACGGCCCGTCACTGATATATATATATATATATATATATATATATATATATATATATATATATATATATATATATATCAGTGGCGGGCCGTCAGGGCCTTCAAGGCCTTCTCTGCTGGCCTAAGAAATATCTGAATCATATTATATTTTGGAGCCTCATGTTGGCACATCACAATTAGAAATGCTCAGACACTAATTTGCTAATCTAATTATATATATAGTATATATATATATAATACAAAATATAATATGATTCAGATATTTCTTAGGCCAGCAGAGAAGGCCTTGAAGGCCCTGACGGCCCGCCACTGATATATATATATATATATATATATATAAATATCTGAATCATATTATATTTTGTATTATATACATACAATATATATAATTAGATTAGCAAATTAGTGTCTGAGCATTTCTAATTGTGATGTGCCAACATGAGGCTCCAAAATATAATATGATTCAGATATTTCTTAGGCTCTGCTGGCCTAAGAAATATCTGAATCATATTATATTTTGTATTATATATATATATATATATATATATATATATATATATATATATATATATATATATATATATATATATATATATATATATATATATATATAAATAATTAGATTAGCAAATTAGTGTCTGAGCATTTCTAATTGTGATGTGCCAACATGAGGCTCCCAGAGAGAGAGTCTGTTTCGGAGAAAAATGCACTTTTGTGGAACTGTTTAGAGCGTTTGTGAAGGTCGCAGGCCCAGACCTGCTTACATAACCATTTTCTATTTCCTTCTATTCTTCTTGGAATGGATTGGCCAATTTGAAGTAGGGCTGTAGTGTGTCTTGACAAAATCCCTTACTATGAGTTTCCTTATTACTTCACCAAAAGCAAGAAGTGAAGTCGGTCAACACATACATATCCACATGCCTTTGCGCACACAGAGCGCCAGTATCGGAAATGTGACTGACTTGCAAGAATGGACACAAAAGTTAAACAATGGAGGAGTTGGATGGACCTCTCAGACACATTTAAAGCTGTTGATAGGTGGAAGGAAACCGCTTATACAACCCTTTGTACAGTAAAATGTTACATAGATTAGTGCCACTTTTAGAATGGAGTAAGAAGATAATCAACATTTTCTCACATATAAGCCGCATTTGTAACTCAAAAAATGTTCAAAAAACACGAAAAAAGGCAATGTTCTGGACAGTGCTCATAGACATCTTTACTTGAGGGAGATGCGGTGATCATAAGCAGCCTGTCACATCTGGGTATTCCGTTTTCCTCACACATTCCAAAAAAATGTATGGTAGGCTGATTGGACACTCTAAATTCCCCCTATGTATGAGTGTGAGTGTAAATGGGTGTCCGTCTCCTCGTGCCCTGCGATCGGCTGGCCACCAATTCAGGGTGTCCCCCTCTTTTGGCCCGAAGTCAGCTGGGATAGGCTCCAGCACCCCTCGCAACCCTACTGAGGATAAAGCGGTTCAGAACACTGTCTAAAACGTGTGTGTGTGTGTGTGTCTAGTAAGTGTCATCGTTCATCTTCAACCTACACAAGTAAATAAAGATGGAAATTAGCCCTCGGTTACAATCTTACATATTTAAATTTATATGTTCATTAACATGAATATGAATATGTTCATTCATGTGCTGTCCCATATTAAATAAATCAAACTCAAACTCAAAACAGAAGAAATTTGTGAGAATTAACTGTTCTGTCTGTCGCAATGTATGTAATCTATTTTTTATTCAGAAAGTGTAATACTTGAAATGCTTTTGTTTTGTTGGGAATGGGTTTCAACTTTCAAGGGAGGAAGGCGTTCAAGCAATGTACTAAATTTTGGACGATAAGGTCAATTTGACCATAAGCTGCACAAAACAGATTTTAAAAGAAAACTCTATTTGATCACATATGAGCTGCACTGGACTAAACATTACAGATGACTTCATTGTATCATGGGATACTTTCAACAAAAGACTAGAAGTGCATTAGCCTGTAAAAATTAATTAATAAGCCACACTGGATTGTAAGCCCCAGGGTTCAAACTGAGGAGAAAATGTAGCGGTTAATAGTCCACAAAGTATGGTCATGTTTTACTGTGTTGTATGTGCACGTGTTGCTTTGAAAAATAAAATCACTCCAAGAGCTCTCTTGTGACCATGTGTTGTTCCTTTCCATGCCTGCCAGTTTCCTGCCTGCCTTCCTCAGTCTCTTCAGACCATGCTTTCTGCCATACAGCTGCTGACCTTTATTGTAAGTCACACTCCAAACAAATAGGACTGAAGGACATCCTGGACTTAAAGAAAGTCCATTACTCATGGGGATTTCTTTCAAGAAGAATAGGGGTCAAATAGACAGCATTTTATGGCAACAATAATGATACTACTCAGTTGCTTAATTTTTTTTTAGATGACGGAGATCCTTCATGCCATTGTTATCTCAAGCCACAACACAACCTAAATTATTTTACTTGAGTTTTTTGGTTTTTGTTGAGGGCACTCATTAGACAAAAGACTATTAAGACTTTGTCTCACCTCTCTGTTACTGGATCTTTCTCTTGATGCTTGCTAAGAGACTGGGGATCCAGGTTTATGCTGTGTTAATGCTAGAAGGTGTTGATCACTCATGCAGAGAGTGATCAACACCACCAAGAAGATCATCGGCTGCTCTCTGCCCTCACTGGATGACATTGCCAGCCCTCGCTACCTCAGCAGAGCCAGGGACATTGTTGGGGACCCAGACCACCCTGGTCACAACCTGTTCCAGCTGCTGCCCTCTTGCAGACGCTACAGGTCTCACAAAGCACGGACAAATAGACTTAGGGACAGTTTTTTCCCACAGCCATCAGGACTCTGAACTTGCGTTAGCACGACTCACAATCAATGTTCCCTCTAAGCTGCGCGCGTGCGCAATTGCCCACTACTCTCGTCTTCTCTGCGCAGCAGCAATCATATGGCGCGCAGTAAGTAAACTAAAAAAAAATAAAAAATATATATATATATATTTTTTTTTTTACCCCTTTCCCCATGATGGCGCTGTTTAAGCGGCAGCCAGTGGCAGTAGCTCTGCCCACTCTTATGTTTTTCGTGTGTTTACAGCATGTTGTACATGAAAAATTAGAGGGAACATTGACATGCACCTGCTTGTGGCAGGTGTGATACTGGTGGGCCCATAGCGAGCAATGATGATGTCGTGACCGGATGATTCGCCTAAAGACGTTTCGCCGACGGACGTTTGACAGACGGACAGGTCGCCGAATGAACGTTCGTTCAAACAACGTCTAATGATTAAATACAAATACTAGTATTTGTTAGTTTAATGATTAAATACAAATACCGTATTTTCTCGAATTAAACGCGCACTCGAAAATAACACGCAGGTAATTTTGGGCCAAAAACATCTGGAAAAACGCAGTAATCGAATATAGTGCGCACCTAAAATTTCCCGCTGACGAAAATCAGAAATCTTACCTTTTTTTCTTCGTTTCACGATTGTTTTGTTCAAAACCGGATAGAGAAATCTTCAGGTACGAGCGTGTCGAGTGTCGTGCAGTTGGTGGAGTTATGCGTTTGAATTTTAGGACAATAGATGATACACAGAGTGGACAAACATATCATGTAGACATGTTATGTTGCAATACCTTTTAGACTTCCTTGAACATTGACTACATTTCAATTGACAATACCATGTTTTAATTCAAATATCTATTGTCATTCTCAAACAAGAAAAGGAACATACAAATTGAATAAATAAATGATTTGAAGATATGCACAATGGAAAAGACTATCACATGTGTTTAAACTACAAGTGTTCATCAAGAGTACAAATTTATTCATTAGAATCCTTCAAATGAAGAGTCCGCATCAGAATCTTTAAATAGTCTCTGCAGATATTCCTCTCTCTCTTTGTCTGTCCTCTCATCCGTCTCCTCATACATCTCTTCGTTGAGAATCCTATCAACGTCCACGCTTCCTTCATCCACTTCCTCTTCCTCCCACAACACATCATCCTCAGTACCATCCAGCTTGTTGGTGAGGCAACATTTCTTGAAGCCTCTGGTGATGATGGCAGGCTCCACTGTGTCCCAACTCTTCTTGATCCACTGTGTGATTAGCTGCAGTGATGCCTTTCTGGTGTTGCCACTTGCTGTAAATGTTTTCTCCCCTGAAGCCATCCATTCCGCCCATCTCTGCTTCATCTGTTGCTTGAAGGGACGGTTGCACGAGACGTCCATGACCTGGAGTTGGCTGGTCATACCTCCAGGAATTATGGCTACATCTGTTCTGGCTTCTTTTAAGATGTCCTTCACACACTGCATGCGGTGACACCTGAATGCATCAAGAACTAACAGTTGTCTTTGTGTTGAAGGTCTTGCACTCCATACTGTTCTTATCCAGTCCTTGGTGAGATGTTCATCCATCCAACCCTTCTCCTGGCAGCGGACGATGACACCAGATGGCCACACAACATCCTTCGGAAGGGTCTTGCGCTTGAAGATGACATATGGTTTCATCTTGGAGCCATCCCCGTATGCACCAAGCATCACAGTGAAGCGAGATTTTTCATTTCCTGTAGACTTGATGGTGACTGACTTTACACCCTTAAAATCCACAGTCAGTGAGTTCGGCAGATCAAAAGTCAGTGGGGTTTGATCAGCGTTTCCTATATTCCGAAGTGCATAGTGGTGCTTCTTCCTCATCTTGATTATGAACCGCTGATACTCCATCAGTTTATGTTCGTAGTCCTCCGGCATCCTTTGGGCAATTGACGTTCTCTTTCTTACAGATAGGTCGTGCCGTTGCATAAACTTATAGCACCAACATGCAGACGATTTGAAGCCGGAATCCTTGTTGGTTTTTTTCATGATTTTCAGGGCGAGGATACGCAGCTCGACTGTGTTGATGGCACACCCTGCAGCTCTTCTCTCAGCAATCGTTTTAAGAAGTTCTTTCTCTAACTCTGGGAACATTGCTTTTCTTCCACGTCCTGATGCTTTTGCTGTTGCTTTTTCTTTCAATAATGAGTCTTTCTTCTTCCTCCAACCACGGATGTTAGCTTCACTAATATCGAATTTTCTTCCAGCTTCTCTGTTGCCCAATTCCTCTGCCACTTTGATGACTTTTCTTTTGAACGCTGCGGTATAACTTGCTCGTTTTGATGCCATGTTGCTTGTACAATGTCCAAAACTGAACTGAGAGAGGGTGAACTGAGACAAGTACGAGGCTAGAGGGGGGCAGTGGTGGTCTCGGCTTTCCGATTTTCGATCGGCTTTACGAGATGACGTAAAATCCGTGCGTCAAAGTGAGTTTGACAATGCTTTTTTCGATCGAAAATTTGTAATTTATTTTAGTTATTGATTATAACACGCACCCCATCTATTGGAATTAATTATATAGCAAAAATCTGCGTGTTATATTCGAGAAAATACGGTACTAGTATTTGTATTTAATCATTAAACGCTGTTTTCAGCTGGATTTGACCGAATTTGAGAGCATTTTGAGCCGTTTGGCGAATGGACGTATATGGACGTTTTTTTGCCTCCATCGCGACATCATTGCGACATTTTACCAAGGAATTCACTTCCCTGGGCTCGGTTCTAATGTCCAAAGAGCTCCAGTATTTGGATTTAATCATTAAACGCTGTTTTCGGCTGTATTAGACCGAATTTGAGAGCATTTTGAGCCGTTTGGCGAATGGACGTATATAGACGTTTTTTTGCCTCCATCGCGACATCAGCGCGACATTTTACCGAGGAATTCACTTTTAAGATGGATTTGACCCGATTGCTGTCATTTTACGGCTTTTTCGGTTCTGCTACATCTGCCCGCCCAAGACTGCTTATTCCCGGGCTGCCATGCCCGCCCAAGAGTGCTTATTCCCGGACTGCCATTGATGGTAGACTAATAAATTGAGAGTGATGAGCGGCAAAGGGAAATGAATCATTGATTTTTACTATAATTTGGACAACGCCGGCGGCGGGCCAGACAAAAATCCTAACGGGCAGTATATGGCCCGCGGGCCGAGGTTGAAAAACTTGTACACACACGATCCGGGGGCGGGGCGAGCGCGCAAATCCCGTTTCGGCGAAACCTCCGTTCGGCGGAACGTCCATTCGGCGACCTGCCCATCTGTCAAACGTCCGTCGGCGAAACGTCTTTAGGCCAATCATCCGAGTACCGATGATGTCGCTCACACTGGTACTCAGTGCGCTCAGGGAGGTTGTCTTTCTGCCCAGACCAACGAAAAATTAGAGGGAACATTGCTCACAATCCCTTCTGTGCAATAACTTCGGGGTGTGCAATAACAATTTGCAATATCTTAGATTGTGCAATATTTTAGAATTTACCTTGCCAGGATGTGACTTTTTATATTTTTATATTACTTATTTATATTTTTTTTACTGGGAAAACACACTTTGTGGAGTAGCACCACCAATTTCGTTATACGCAGCTGTGTATGATGACAATAAAGACTTTTGACTTTTGACTGACTTTGAGAAGAGTTGATATCAGCAACAACCTCGCCACATACGCTGGAGAATGTCCTCCAGTTTGTCCCTTCGAAATATCCCAGTTTTTCTTCATATAATTCAAGGTCTTTAAAGATACTGTAAGATTATATTGATCATTTTCATTAAAAAAAGAAATCTGTTTGAAAATAAGTACTGAAAACATTGGTGTAAGTTCTGAATCTCTGAGTTAAAGGCAGAAATTCTTTTGGACTGATTTTTGAAGTTTTAGTTTTTGGCTGGTTTAAAACACATTTCGTTGTCGAAGCCCAGTGGTGTCACTTCTTTACCGCCCGCCCCCACCACTATATAAATCAATTGTTGTTTTTATTTTATCAAGGAAAAATATCACAACACCTTTGATAGTTACATTTCCTGGATCCCATAGTTCTTTACATTGGAATCTTGATCTCTGTGAGGCGCACGTGTTAAGCACTCTTCCACGGGCCGCCCGACATGTTCTCGAGTGGGCAAACCGGTCCTCGAGGGCCGCTGTGTATAAAGGTTTTTGCTCCAACTGATCCAACCTTTTTCTCAGCGCGGACCGGTAAAGCTAATGGAAAGGGTGACAACCCAAGACAAAATTGTGTGGGGGTGGGGTCGGTGCACGAACGACACCCACTACGGCAAAAAAAACAAGTCCCAAGCATAATAGCAATTATTTATTATTATTATAACAACTTTTGTCATTTCAAGTAGGAGGACGAGATTGAAAACGTTAATATTGTTCTACTCTAAAGGACCGACACTAGGTAGCTTGCGGACCTGTACCGGTCCACGGACAGGTGGTTGGGGACCACTACTCTAAATTGCCCCTAGTTTTGAGTGTGAGTGTGAATGATTGTCCGTCTCCTTTTGCCCTGCGATTAGCTGGCTACCAATTCAGGGTGTCCCCCGCCTGGTGCCTGAACTCAGCCCACCACCCTAGTGAGGATAAGCGGTATAGAAAATGAATGAATGAATGAATCACGGTTATTCCTTTGTCTTCGACCATTAAAGGTACCGTAATTACTCGAATATAACACGCAGATTTTTGCTATATAATTAATTCCAATAGATGGGGGTGCGTGTTATAATCAATAACTAAAATAAATTACAAATTTTCGATCGAAAAAAGCATTGTCAAACTCACTTTGACGCACGGATTTTACGTCATCTCGTAAAGCCGACGCACAGATTTTACGTCATCTCTAAAGCCGATCGAAAATCGGAAAGCCGAGACCACCACTGCCCCCCTCTAGCCTCGTACTCGTCTCAGTTCACCCTCTCTCAGTTCAGTGTTATAATCAATAACTAAAATAAATTACAAATTTTCGATCGAAAAAAGCATTGTCAAACTCACTTTGACGCACGGATTTTACGTCATCTCGTAAAGCCGACGCACGGATTTTACGTCATCTCTAAAGCCGATCGAAAATCGGAAAGCCGAGACCACCACTGCCCCCCTCTAGCCTCGTACTTGTCTCAGTTCACCCTCTCTCAGTTCAGTGTTATAATCAATAACTAAAATAAATTACAAATTTTCGATCGAAAAAAGCATTGTCAAACTCACTTTGACGCACGGATTTTACGTCATCTCGTAAAGCCAATCGGATGATGTGTTGTGGGAGGAAGAGGAAGTGGATGAAGGAAGCGTGGACGTTGATAGGATTCTCAACGAAGAGATGTATGAGGAGACGGATGAGAGGACAGACAAAGAGAGAGAGGAATATCGTAAGATTTCTGATTTTCGTCAGCGGGAAATTTTAGGTGCGCACTATATTCGATTACTGCGTTTTTCCAGATGTTTTTGGCCCAAAATTACCTGCGTGTTATTTTCGAGTGCGTGTTTAATTCGAGTAAATACGGTATATGCACATTCAGTACAGTAATACCTTGACATACGAGTCCCAACACATGGGACTTTTGAGATATGAGGAAAATTCAGAGGAAATTTTTGCCTTGACATACGAAACAAATTTGAGATAGGAGCATGCGAGATGGTTCTCAATGGGCCGTCCGGGTGGCCAAGTATACGAGAGGCTGCCTATGAGAACAGCATCGCTCTGTCTTTCTCACCGCATGTTCCTTCCCTAAAAATATCTACGACCAATGGGCCGTGCAGCTTGCATTTTATTACTGGAGATAGCGCGACCGAGTCGATAATCTGCAAAAAAGCCAGCGGGAATCTATATGGACTTGAGAGCAAAGCAAGCGTCTGAAAAGTGGACTCTTCGACACCAGCTGTACCCTTCAAAGTGAATCATTGCTGGTTCGATAATTTTAAAAAACGAACTGGGATACGCTCGGTCCTGAGACATGGAGAAGAAGCAATTCCGATTCGATTCCCACTGGTGGTGGCATGATTGTGAGTGCGGATAGTTGTTTGTCTCTGTATGTGCCTTATGGCTGACTTGCGACCAGTCTAGCGTGTATAGTTTGCCTTTTGCCCAAAGTCAGCTGGGTTAAGCTCCAGCAACCCCTCCAACCTTTTCGAGGTGGGCAGGCAGGCGAGCGAGCGGGTGAGCGGTCGGGTGGGTGGACAGGCGGTCGACCGAGCGAGTGAGGGAGTGAATGAATGCTTTTATTTCGGATACAGACATATTACTTACGCAGTGCAATGGGCCTGACTTTTAGATTTTTTTTATCTACATGTAAAAGACACTATGGTGCATTTTATCATTATAATCTTCTAACAATTAAAGTGTCCCAACCCTAGAGACTCCAAAATATTGCTAACATTCGGCTACTAGGATAATGTTCAGCATTGCTCAAGGCTTGAAAATGCTTTATATTAAGTGTGTATGAGAAAAGATGTTGTCAGCAAAACAAAAAAACTCTTGGGTTTTCGAGTGTCTATTTTTTTCAGCTACATTTACTCAGGAAAAAAACACGCGTACACAAAACCTCAGAGAATGGGAGACATCACTATTCAGACATGAAACTCTCAGCACTCTTTCCTGACTCCAGCAAGTGGGAAGGCTAGGATTAAGAACCAGAAGGAATTTTAACAATCATATACTCCAATTGCTTGAACAGGCTCCAATTCTCATCCTGCGGTCTGTTTGCTTTGTGCAGGCTTCAAACTCCCACAATGAACTTTAGTCGAATTGACTGGAGAATTGCTGGTAAATACTACAGTAAGTTTTTTTGATGATTAAGCACAATTTGGCAATTATACTGAAATTGATTTATACATATTGAAATGAATAAATCCAAATTAACTAAGTTTAAAAAAACAATGGCTACTTGTAATAGGCCTTCTCCAGAAGAATGACTACTATGAACTCAAAGGATGAAAACAAATGATTGTTTTTAGTCTTAAACTGCCAGATATGGACAGTGTTTTCTTCCCCTCCTAGATTGTGTCATTGGGTGTCACTAATGGTGCAGTGTTTTATTGGTCTGACTCAGAAGAATCTCGGGGAAGTTCAGTCGCATAAGTGGCTGTGTGAATGTTTGGAAATGTAACACAGTAATACGTGTTTATCTCGCTTCATGGGTTCCAAGACCTGCCGAAATAGGTGAATTACCGCGATGTGGAGACAAATGTTTTTATTATCTCATTTTCTGAACTGCTTTATCCTCATTAGGGTCGCGGGGAGTACTGGAGCCTATCCCAGCTGATTCCAGGCCAGAGGCAGGGGACACCCTGGATCGGTGGCCAGCCGATCGCAGGGGACAAGGAGACGGACAACCATGCACACTAAGACTCATACCTAGGGGCAATTTAGAGTGTCCAATCAGCATACCATGCACATTTTTGGAATGTGGGAGGAAACCGGAGTACCCGGAGAAAACCCACGCAGGCCCGAGGAGAACATGCAAACTCCACACAGACATGACCTGGATTTGAACCCAGGACCCCAGAGCTGTGAGGGCGACGCGCTAACCACTCGCACCACTGGGCCATCCTGTTTTTATTGTCTAATTTTATTATTTAGACTTTTCAAACCCTCTCTGTATTATTATTTAACTATAACCATTACAATACTGTTCACCATTTCTGCACTAACAGGAACAACAAATATAATTTAATCCCATCTCATTTTCTGAACCGCTTTATCCTCACTAGGGTCTAGGGAGGTGCTGGAGCCTATCCCAGCTGACTTCAGGCCAGTGGGGGGGACACGTGGAATTGGTGGCCAGCCAATCGCAGGGCACAAAGAGACAAACAACCATTTACGCACTCCCTGGAACAACCAGCTCATCACAGCTCGTTCATGTCCACTGAGAGCCAGATGGCCACATCAAAAATATGTCGCAAGACTTGCTATAACTGAACTTAACAGTACAAAAGAACCAACTGGGAGCAGTCGTCACTAACACCATCAGAAAGTAAAAGTAGCATTGTAGTACAAACACTTGGGCATGAGCTAATGAAGGCCTCCTGAAGTTTTCCTCCAGAACGGTTATGCAGGTGAATACTCAGGGATTCAGGAAACTTAAATCTTTTCAGTCAATTGGGACATTTTAGCACACATTTATTCAACAAATCCTTGCATCATATGATCATTACTGAACATTCTGGTAGTTTGACCTATATTTGATTTTGGTACTTTAGTTAAACAAACTTTACTCACCAGTTAAGGTATTTAGTTTTTTAGTAGGACTAAATAGCAGTTCAAAGTACCTTTTTTCCATATGCAGGTTAGTTGTACATCTTATCTTATTTGCTCCCAATCTGAGACATTTTTGCTCTGTCCAACATCCCCTTTTGTCCTCAGCCTACATTCCTTAATCTATTAATGGCCTTTCCTGTCTTTATGGCCATCACTGTTTTCACAGTTCTAAGCCGGAAACAAAATAATATAACACTGCATTGTTTTAGCCCAGTTGCTTTGTGTCTGGAAACATCAGTACAGCAATAGTTTCCTGAAACTGCTTTAATAAGCTAAGGCCATCGCAGAAAAATAACTGTTTGTATGAGTTAATGCTTTAGGGCCGGGGTCGGTAACCCTCGGTTCTGGTGCCGCATATGGTTCTTTAGTGCTGCCCTAGTGGCTCCCTGGAGCTTTTTCAAAAATGTTTTAAAATGGGGGAGAGAAATATTTTTTGTTTGTTTTAATATGGTTTCTGTAGGAGGAGAAACATGACACAAAGATTCTTAAAGTTTTACAGTGTTGGAAGAATGTGTAGAATAAATATTGAATTTCAACATTTTTGTCAAAAATTTGCTTCATATCCTCCTGCGACACGTTTCTATCAGCAGGGTGGGATGCCAGGCAGGTGGCTTTGTAAACAAAGCAGCGTTTTGTGATGGGCCATGGATCCCAAGGGGAAAAGAGAAAAATACCTGTGCAAAACAAAGGATTCAACGTTACTTGGACCAAATTAATTGCATTTATTGCCAATCCGGAAGGATTGCCTAAATGTCCGCTGTGTAGTGAGAAGTTGTCAAATAACAAAAAGAGTCACGTGGAAAGAAATTTCCAGGTAAGACATGTTCCATTGGCAGCCAAATACCCAGTTGGGGAGAGAAAAAGTGTGATTGCATTACTTCTGGAAAATTTAGGAGTGCAAAAATAGATTTAAGAAGTGGAATGCATCCCCAAACTACTGCTGCAAGTTTTCTTGCAACCCGGGAGATAATAAAGCGTTGAAAACCGTTCTTAGATCGTGAAGGGGCATGTCATACATGTTACATTTGTTGTTGTTTTGTTGGATCCTCAAAATAAAAACGAGATAAAAAAATCATATTTTTTAATTAAATTTTTTAAATTTCATCAAAGCAATCAAACATAATTCATTAATATTGTAAGGAAGTTAAATTTGAAGCGGCATCGTACAATAGAGCAGTCACGTGGTGCATTGTTCTCTCCAGTATTCACTATATATATACAGTCAGTGCCAATTTTTTTAATAGTCAAATGAGTGACTCGAGATACTAAAAAGACCCAAGTTACGAAATCCCCCAAAACGTAAATGCATTTCCTTATCCGTTATTTTGTTTTGATAATATTGTCGTGGATGTGTTGATTCAAACAAATTTTTATTAAGCCGTTAAAATGACGCTGCAACCCCGAACCAAACAAAACCAAAACAAGTCCAGCTCTTTAGCACTGTCGCTATCGCTCTCTCTTACTTGCTCACTCTCTCTCTATTTCATGTCACTTAAGGAGTGGCAAGAAAATCATTTAAATAATACCTCAACATCAATATGATAATATACTCACCCCAATAATAAACCCACAACTTCAATTTATGTTGGACACACTTAAAAAAACTCAAGAAACAAATCCGTGGTGAATGAGGGGCAGCACAAGAATCAGGAACTCATTGTCAGAGAGGAGGGTCATACCTTGACTAACTCACTAATTACTCTTTGACATGATGACTCCTCTGCTAATTTGTCCCCCTTCTTATGGGCTCACCACTTGTGAGAGAGGCAATAGAGATCGGGTGCGACGACAGTTGGGCGGAAGCCAAAGTAGGGATCCCTGGTGGTGTGATCCCGGGCTGCAGAACCTGACGTTGAGAAATTCCGGCTCACCTGTATGCACAGTTTGGGTTCTGGTACCGCTCCTCCCGGTTGGGCACTCTTCGACTCTGGAGTCGGTCACGGGGAGAGGCGCCGATCAGGTGTGGGCATACTTATTGCCGTCCAGCCCCGTGCCAGTACATTGGGGTTCAGCCCAGTAGACGAGAGGGTAGCGTCCCTCCGCCTTCGGGTGGTGGGACGGTACCTGACTTTGTTTGCGCATATGCACCAAACGGCAGTTCAGAGTACTCACCCTTTATGGAGTCGTTGGAAGGGGTGCTGAAGAGTGATCCTTCAGGGGACTCCTACGTTCTGCTGGGGGACTTCAATGCTCACGTGGGCAAAGACATTGAGACCTGGAAGGCCGTGATTGGGAAGAACGGCCCCACTGATCGGAACACGATCGATGTTCTATTGCCATGCATTTCATGTTCCATGTTCAAGCAAAAGGGTGTCCATTTGTGCACTTGGCACCAAGACACCCTAGGCCGCAGTTCGACAACTGACTTTGTGGTCCTGTCATCGGACTTGTGGCTGCATGTCTTGGATATTCGGGTAAAGAGAGGAGCAGAGCTGTCAACCAATCACCACCTGGTAGTGAGTTGGCGCCAATGGTAGGGGAGCATTCAGGTGTGGCCCGGCAGACCAAAACGTTTTGTGAGGGTCTGCGATCTTCTGGGAACCCTGGCCGAGTCCCCCGTCAGAAGGAGCTTTGATTCCCACTTCCGACAGAGCATCTCTCATGTCCAGGAAGAGGCGGGGGACATTGAGTCCGAGTGGACCATGAGCCTCTATTATTGAGGCAGCAGACCGGAGCTACGGCCGCAAGGTGTTCGGCGTGGCGGCAACCTCAGAACCCGCTGGTGGACACCAGCGGTAAGGGATGCCTCAGGTTGCAGAAGGGGTCCTATCGGGCCTTTTTGGCACACGAGACTCCAGAGGCAGCTGACGGGTACTGGGTGACCAAGCAGCACGCGGCTCTGGTGGTCCCCGTGGCAAAAGTCGGGCATCAAAAGAGTTTGATGAGGCCATAGAAAACCACTTCCGGTGGCTTCAAGGAAATTTTGGTCCACCATCCGACATCTTAGGAGGGGAAAAGACACAGTGTATACTGGGGATGGGGCGCTGCTGATCTCAACTCGAGATGTTGGGAATCGGTGGGCCAAATACATTGAAGACCTCCTCAACTCCACCGACATGCCTTCCCATGAGGAAGCAGAGTCTGGGGACTCTGAGGCGGATTCCCTGATCTCTGGGGTTGAAGTCACTGAGGTGGTTAAAAAGCTATATATATATTTGCAATTTCAAACTACATTATTTGTATTCAAGTTAAGTAATTCAGATTCAGTTTAGCATTTTCGGGTTAAATGTTGGATAGCACAAATGTCAGCCAATAGTTTGCCTTCTCTGACAAAAGCATCAATACTGGGTACATTCACACATATGTACCAGCATACAGTGCATGCATCAGCAACCCAACAAATTCCTCCCCAAAACAGCTTATCGCCAATGCCACAGTTTACTGTGTGAGAACTTAGCAAGAAAAAAATGGTCAACATCCCACAGCACACCATTTCTGTCAAACAAGGTAGCCGTGGCCAGCATGAAGATGTGTCACTTAGCACACTCGTGTATTGATCTGCTGCTCGTTGCTTTATGACATGCATGTGCTGTTTCCCTCTTTGCAGGCCATTGATTTTGACTGCTTGTGTACACAGCAGTCCCCTTGCTATAGTGCACTAGTTAACAGCAAAGTTGCAGAGATTATAAATTGTATGAATGTTTGTTTTCGTTGCTTTAATGTGGATCAATGTTAGATATCTCTTAACCATGCAACACTTTACGAGATAGATCTAATATGATCAATTCAAGTTTATTAAATCTAAACCCAAGCATTAACTATGTAACCGCAGATTAAACTTGATTTAACTATACAGATATATTACTTATACTTTGGACCAGTCAATAATGTGTCAAGGACTATTCACTTCATTCAGGAAGAAAGGAAAGGAGGGAGGAGAGGAAAGACCTGTCCATCTTTAAAAGTCCATCTCCACTCCATGTTTTATCGTGAATCAGACACACGTATTTGAGGTTGTTAACTTCATAAAGATACCTGTACACCTCTACAATCAATAAGACTCAAACATGTAACATGGCCAAGACCAACAAGCTGTTGAAAAACACCATGGATAAAAATGTACTCCTGCATAAAGCTGGAAAGAGTTATGGATAAATTGCCATGCAGCTTGATAAAAAATAAAAAATAAATTAAAAAAAGGTCCACTAATGAGCAATCATTAGAAAACGGAAGATGCTAAACATTCACAGGGTCTCAATTATCCTAAGAAAGGTGAGTAATCAACCCAGAAATGCACGAGAGGAATTGGTCACTGCCCTGAATAAAGCTGAGCCACTGTTTCCAATGTGACTGTTGGTAAGACACATGCATGGCTCGAAAGGTTCCCCTGCTTAAACCAGAATATGTCATGGTCCATTTTAAGGGTGCCAGTGACCCTTTGGATGATGCAAAGGAGTCATTGGAGAACGTTTTGTTGTCAGATGAGATCAAAATAGAACTTTTTGGTGTAATTCCACTAACCGTGTTTGGACGAAGAAGAAGAATGAGTACAATCCCTAGAACACCATCTCAACTGTGAAGCATTGGGGTGGTAGCATCATTCTTTGGGGTGTTTTTTTGCAATGTATTAAGGAGAGGATAACCGGGGGCATGTATTGTGAGATTATTGGCAACAACCTTCTTCCCTCAGTCTGGACATTGAAGTTGGGTCATGGCTGAATCTTCCAACATGACAATGACCCAAAGCACACAGCCAGGAAAACCAAGGAGTGGCTCCGTATGAAGCATATCAAGGTGATGGTGTGGCCTATCCAGTCTCCAGACCTAAACCTGACTGATCTTTAGAAGAACTGTGTGGAGGAATGGGCCAAAATCCCTCCTCCAGTGTGTGCAAATCTGGTGAAAAAAATAAGGAAATGTGTGAACTCTGTAATTGCAAAGAAAGGCTACTGTACTAAATGTTAACATTGGTTTTCTAAGGTGTTCAAATACTTATTGAACTGACTGTATATACAGTATAGTAATCCTCGAATATCGCGGATAATGTAGACCATGGCCGCGATAAACGAAAACCCGTGAAGTAGGATCACCACCATTATAACTACCACAATACTTGTTTTCGTGCTTATAGAGAAATACAAGTACACAAGTACAGTTATCAAAAAGTGTATATTTAATAAATATTACAGTTATCAGCATGTCAAAAGACTATAATGAATTTGTATCTGAATTTAATGTATACGTTTAAAAATGTAACTATTTTAAATACTGTACTCACAGTGAAAATAGTTCCTCTCCGCTTGATATAAATTAAAAAAAAAACAGGTTAATGGGAGTTTTAGTCCAAGTCTTTTGTCTTCTTGCGACCACAGGTCCATTGTCCATGATATCCTTGGGATTTCTATACTCGCTCGACTAAACATGTCAGGTAACAAAATAACTTAAAAAAACACCATTGTCTGTTATAAAGGAATCTGTCAAAATGAATTTGTTATATTCACATATGACATAAAGTTGTGGTCAAACATTTACATACGCTTGTTTTGGCTTTCTAGTTATTTCTACAATTACTAATGATTTCTACTGACTTCATGTAAAATGTGGACTTTTCAAGTAAGTCTATGATGTCTCGACAAAAATATTTAAATATTGGAACTATTAAACAGGAACAACATAGACTGAATGCAATTGCCAAGAAATTGTGACTGTATTTATGGTCAGTCCTGAATTACAAATATACTTCTGTAGGCTTTGTTCTTGTTTAATAAACCATGAGGACGGTCGAACTTGTTGATTAAGGCTGGCTTTTCCATGAAGCCAGCCAGCAGCATCCCCACACATTCGATCCGAGCGAAGCCTGGCATTTTCAGTTCGTTTTTTAATAAAAATGTCCGGCATCCTCTTCCAAAAAACTTGTCGCTGCCTTTTTCGGGGCAGACCTTGCTTGACGCCAAATCACCGGCCAAATCCGCGGGCCCGGATCGCCGAAGTTTCGGCCGAGAGAGAGATGACCTTTGCCTAATGATTATTTCCAGCAAGATGGGGCACCCTCACACTACCATCACTATGTTAGATCCTTTCTTGATGGGTGTATTGGACAGTGAGGAATTATTGAATACCCTCCACATTCACCACACATCACAATGGAAATACTTAAAAGTCAAAGTCGACGCACTGAAACCTGCAAAAGCCTTTCAAATGAGAGTAACCATTGAACGTGAATGTAAGGGAATTGTTTCATGATGTGTGCCATTCGTGTCGTTGGCAGTGTCTGGACTTTGAGTCACTTTGAGAACAGGCGGTAACAAGACAATAGAATAATATGTAAATCATTTTACATATTCAAAAAGGTGTGAATTATAATAATAAACTTCGTCAAAATTTGACATTCTCAATCATTTTTACTTTATTACACGCAAATAGCTCCTTTGTGAATTATCACCAACAACTGGAATTCAGTCAAATTTTTCAACAACAAAAATAAATTCAAGACCAATCATCCTTTATTTTTCTAAACATATCTGGTTTTATGGAATTAATTTGGATTTAAATGGTATTACAATGAATTATTAATGAGCTCACCAGATAAATCAATATATAACCACAAATGTTATTGTTATTTTGCCAAAATGTCATTCTATCTATCAAAATCACCTTATTTTTGCTGTGTGTACAACATTAACCCACAAGATGTATTAACATTAGGTGTGCATCGCCAGAGGATTTTGTTTGAACAGCTAATTGTGCAAATGGACTTCAACTAAATTGGAACGTGAAGCAGAAAATCCAGTACTCCTTTAACTAGCATGTGAATACTTTTAAACCTCCCTATCTTCCATTTGGATATGGCCTAATTGAAAAGTAAATAGTACACATGATTGCATTCGTGAGTAGTCAGTGACATCTCCTTAGCTGCTGCAGGAATTGGTAATCAGCTACTGAGTACTCTTGCACAGTCATTCATCTTCCATACCCCCATCCTCGAAAGGGTTGCGGGGGTTACTGGAGCCTAACCGAGCTGACATCAGGCAAAAGGCAGACTACACCCTAGACTGGTCGCCAGTCAGCTGTAGGGCACACAGAGAGACAAACGACCATGCGTAGTCTCAATCACACCGCCACCAGCACGAATCAAGACCGCGCCTGCCCGCACCAAAGTCAGGCGAGTGAACCTCTACACCACGAGGCGGCCTCACTCTTGCACACCCTCTGAGGTTTTCCATTGTTTTTAACAGTGGTGGACCGTCAGGGCCTGCAAGGCCTTCTCCGCTGGCCTAAAAAAATATCTGAATCACAGACTGATGTTAATTATGTTTTGTCCATGAATACTTTTTATAATTAATAATTCCAAATTGTCTGTCAGCTTCCTTACATTGCTTTTCCCCTGGTTGCGCTGCTTCCAGATGTGTGTTTTCATATTTAAGCATCTAACCCAGGGGTCCCCAAACTTTTTCCTGTGAGGGCCACATAACCTTTCCCTTCTCTGATGGGGGCCCGGTGTCAGTTTGCAACAGAAAAAGTGTGACGATCGTAGGGGAGCTTAAAATTTTTATTGTTTTCCAGAAAGCCACACATAACCAAATAACCCTTTCCAGGTTCTTTACAGAAAAAAAGTCAGGAAACAAATAATAACACTATTAATGAAATAAATAATAACTAAATAACCCTCTCTGAGTTCTTCACAGAAAAAACAGGAAATAAATAACACTATTTATGAAATAAATAATAACTAAATAACTCTCTCTGGGTTCTTCATAGAAAAAAAAGCCTTGGAACATTAACTTTCTGTAGTGCCATGCACAATCTTAACAGATAAAAGTTCAGCTCAGTTGTCAGAGCAGAATCTCTCTCATGTCAACACTTTGCAGCACAGTGCTTGCTGGTGAATTAGGCAGTGGACTGGTAGCGGGGCAGTGAGACCCCTTTTTTCCAACTCCCGGTTCATGCGTCTCATTAGACCGCGAGTTTCGCCCACCATGCTAGTAGCCCCGTCAGTCGTGATGCTAGCTAGCTTTGACCAGTCCAGGTCCAACTTCGCCATGGTTTGGCACACTTTGTCAAAAATATCCTCTCCCGTTGTAGTCCCTTTGAGACTTTGTAGGGCTTCCAGATGCTCGCATATCTCAAAGTTTGCGCTAACTCCACGAATAAAATGAGCAGTTGCGCTGTGTCTTGCACGTCCGTGCTTTCATCCAGTGCTAATGAAAAAAAGTCAAATTCTTTCGTCTTCTGCTGCAGCTGGGCATATACATTACTCCCGATTTCTTCAACGTGTCTGGTCATTGTACTCGCCAACAGACTTACGGCATTAAATGCATCTTTCTTCTCGGGACACACCTCCTCCGCTACAGCATCCATACATTTCTTAACAAACTCTCCGTCAGTGAAAGGCTTACCGCTGCTTGCTATCAGTTTAGCAACTCGAAAGCTGGCCCGAACGGATGCCTGGTTCAGCTGAGCTTGGCGTACAAATGTATTCTGCTGAGATAGTAGTTCACGTTTTCGCTTTGAGTTTGTCTGCTCGTATTTGGCCTTGCAAGCTATCGGCGAAGATTGTATTCCTTGAATACCGCCACCGTCTCTTGACAGATGAGACAAACAGCCTTTTTTTTGCATTGAACAAAAAATAATCGTTTGTCCACTCCAGGTTAAATACACTGCATTCTGAATCAATTTTTCTCTTACCTAACTTTTTCGCCATTATTCCGTTCTCTCTTTGACAGGGCGGGCCTAGGATTTTTTTGGGGGAAAAAAACATTCTGGATTTTTTTTTTTCCAAATAGGAAATAAATCCGATAGCATCACTGGTATTGTTCAGAGGGCCGGGCCAAATGTGCTGACGGGCCGTATCCGGCCCGCGGGCCGTAGTTTGGTGACCCTTGATCTAACCAATCACATTTCAGCTATTTGTTGCCAGGGTCAGAAATCTGCCTTGAGGCCTTCACAATCAGTTCTGCTGGCTCTGCTGCATAAAACAAGCGTCGATAAAACTGTTGCTTTAACCAATCAGAATTCGATTTGGCGACATCAAGGCCTTCTCGGAGGTGTAGGGATACGTCATTGCCTTCTCGCAGGCGTAGAGATACGTCATCGCTTTCACCAACTATGTTTGCCTAGTGATAGAGTGGACTAGCCAGAGCAACCAAACTTTATCTGGAGCGAGCTGCACAAGCAAATATATTGTTGTGTTGATTTAATAGCGGTTTTGTCAACCCGCAATGGCTGAAGGAGAAGAAATGGAATTGTTTGCAGATTTACTTACTGTCAAAGCCATTTTCAGGAGAAAAAAAAGCTGGATATTCATTAAGAAAGGTCCCACAACTCAGAAGCAAGCAAGCCTGTCACAACCGGGAACGAACATTTTCAGCACTAAATTGAATAAAAACGTATGCCAGAAATACGACGACAGGACAGGCTCGACTTTCAGCATTAGCTTCGATGGCGATAGAAAAGGAGGAAAGAAAGGAGGATTGCTATTGTGTACAGGTAAAAAGGATTTTTGGTGAGTAAGATATGGCTATATTTTTAAATATTATTTTAATTGTATGAGGTTATTATTGATGCTTTTTTATATGTCGCAGCTGTAGCTGCAGTAGAGGTTTTATAGCCATAAAATAGTTTTTGAGGGTTGGATTGATTCAGACAGCTGAAGGCGTCGGTAGGAAATTCACGGACCGCCACTGGTTTTTAATGACCTTATATATTGCTATACCTTATTATTGGGAATTGGAGACCAATTTTCAGTTGCATTGTAGGTTAAGCAAAGGTCCATTACGAGTTGTGATTCCAGAGATATGTTCTCAAATTGCATCAATAAGACTTTGTTCCTGTGTTATCTTTGATAATGATTAAAAAAGATTTTGATCAATTAGCCAAATAATCACCCATCCATTTATTTGGAGAAAATCCAAAGCCCATTTCAGACATACAGTGAAGTCCGGTAATGTTTTCACTAACCTGGGTTGCGCTTATTTCTGTTGACATTTTTCTTAAATGTACTGCATCGTGACCTAGTCAAATGTCAGAAATGTTCCCCATCAGCGTTATCTCTGAATGTGGCAGGTTATGTTCTGTGCCAAGGATCAGGCTGATGAGTGTCCCGTGATCCCCTGATCCGGTTAGATTGTGATATTGAAAGTAGCTGAAGTATGTTTTCTTACACCAGAGAGAAGTTGATAGAAGAGATAGAGGGCAACAGAGACACCGTCAAACACAATGGTTACCTCAATTCCTTTTACGATGATGTCCGGTAATATTTTGGTATTTAACACTGAATTTGTTTTTTTAGTTTTATTAGATTTTATTAGGTGGACCAGTGGATTGAGTGGTTAGCACGTCGGCCTCACAGCTTTGGGGTGCTGGGTGCAAATCCAGGTGGGTCCACCTGTGTGGAGTTTGCATGTTCTCCTCAGGCCTGTGTGGGTTTCCTCCTGGTACTCCGGTTTCCTCCCACATTCCAAAAACATGCAGGGTAGGCTGATTGGACACTCTAAATTGCCCCTAGGTATGAGTGTGAGAGTGAATGGTTGTCCATCTCCTCGGCCCTGCGATTGGCTGACCACCGGTTCAGGGTGTTCCCTTCCTCTGGTCCCTGGTCAACTGGGATAGGCTTAGTGCCCCCCACAACCCTAGTGAGGATAAGGCAGTTCAGAAAATGAATGAATAGAATTTCTTATATCTGAAAGTAGCACAACATTCATCTATGTCAGAATGCCAAGACTAGAAATAGACTGGTAGATTGTGCTCGAGGTAATATTATGTCTGTTAACACTCAACCAATTAGTATTATTACCATGATTTCAGAATGTATTTCGAAACAATTGCCAACCGAGGATGCAGTGGTTCTTTAGCCTGACTTCGGTCCAGGCATTGTTTGTTTGATTCCTCTCCGATGGCAGTATGATTGTGAGTGTGATTGGTTGTGTCTATGTCTGGCCTACAACTAACTGGTGACCAGTTTAAGGTGTAGTCCACCTTTTGCCCAATGTCTGTTGAGATAGGCTACAGAACCCCGCAACCGTGACAAGGATAAGTGGTCTTGAAAAGGAATGAATGAATTTCTAATATTGACATATGACATAAGGTTGTGGTCAAATGTTTACATACGCTTGTTTTGGCTTTCTAGTTATTTCTACAATTACTAATGATTTCTACTGACTTCATATGAAATGTGGACTTTTCAAGTATGTCTATGATGTCTCAACAAAAAGATTTAATAATGGAACTGTTGAACAGGAACAACATAGAATGTTGATGCAATTGCCAAGAAATTCTGACTGTATTTATTGTCAGTCGTGAATTACAAATATACTTCTGTATTTAACTCAATTTGGATCAAGCCCCTAATGGAAGGTTAATGGTTGGATGCTCGTCTGTGACTCAGTGTCCTTGACAGAACACTCATTTGTCATCATTACAAGTCAACAGAAAGCTTCCCGGGCCAATGCGCCAACCTTTGGCATACACAAGACATTATTTGTTCAGTTTCGACACAAATCAGCTCACGACCAATTTAACTTCTAGTTCCTCTGCCCAGGGAGGTAAAAACAAGAATGATGATCTCAGGATGCCATGTTTTGCATAAAGGCATGCTGTGACAACAAAATTTATATACTTGTGAAATAGATTTCTATATCCTTTTCTTAATTTATATATATATATATATATATATATATATATATATATATATATATGTATATATGTATATATATATATGTATGTATATGTATATATATATATATATATATATATATATATATATATATATATACAGTGGTACCTCATCACACGACCGCTCGTCATACAATATTCTCATCTTACGACGGAAATTTCGATCGAATAATTCGCCCATCATGCGATCAAAATTTCGTGATGCGACCAAGCTTTTTTGCATATCTTTCGTGTATAACAATATCTACGAGCACTGAACGATTAATTCAGACGAGTTTCTCCTCCTACGCATCGACCAGGAAATGCACAACGCGCATGCGCGGGCAAAAAGAGGGCTTTCTGGGTAATGAAGTATACTCCTGTACACAACGCCGATAGGCAATGGCACTCTTTCTCAGAATGAAACTTCATTACCCACAATCATTATGTGGGTAAGCTGAGCTGTTGCATTTCCTGTTATTTTTATTATCTAATACGAGGAGTATTATATTACTTCTCGTTCGCTGCTCCTAAGAACATCAGCGGCACTGGCTCGCAATTCCCTCTTTGTAATATTTCTGGTCGCAACTCTCTCTCATAGGCGCCGTTCAAAGCGGTTGCGACCAGAGCCATTACGACGAGGAAGTTGCGAGCCGGTCTTTATCAGCAGCGGAGCGATCGCTAAAATGTACTACAAGACTATTTCTCGTTGGCAAGTGGTCGTGGGTTATCCTATTGTGAGGACATTTGTGTGAATCATTTTCGGAATATTTTGAAGGGAATACGTAGTACAACAGCAAACAGCCCATCGATAGCGAACGTGAGGGTGGAGGCGTGGCAAACCGCCAACCCGGAAAACGAAGGTAACAAAAGATTACAACAAAATTAGAATTAATTTGTTTCCCATTCATTTCAATGGGAAATGTCCGCTCGAGTTACGAGAATCTCGTCATACGATCTCAGTCCCGGAATGGATTAAGATCGTATGTCGAGGTACCACTGTATATATATATATATATATATATATATATATATATATATATATATATATATATATATATAATGCAGCTACAGCTGCGACACATAAAAAAGAATCAATAATAACCTAAAAAAATGAAATATTATATAGGAAAATAGACATATTTTACTCACCAAAAATTATTTTTATTTATACACAAAATCCATCCTCCTTTCTTTCCTCAAGAAGATTTCAATTACTCTGTCGTACAGATTACACGTGCGTTCCAGGTCCATCAAGAAGTTCTTTTCTATCGCCATCAAAGTTTTGATTCTGTTTCGGGCTGAAAATGTCCATTTGACAGAAGCAGTGGACACGGGGATGGTCACTGTCAAACCCACTAATGTGAACAGCCGCCCCAGGCTCTCACTCAGATTTTTCTGCTGAAGGAAGTCAAGGAGATCAGTGGGAGATCATCCTGTAAAATCATCCGTGGCATACATTACAATCAGTTCTGTTCTTAGCCGAAGCAGATCGAAAAGGGTACCGTGGCTCTGCGTTAAGATGGAGAAGGCTGCATGTGGGAAAGTTTTCTGGTATTCCCGAAACTTCTGCGGGTCGAGGAGGGAGAGAAACATCATGTCAGGAGCGGCCTGTTTGTCCCTCCTGACGTGCCGTCAGAGAGAGCAGCTGCGGTCAATCTGCTGATTGCTTCCTGTTTAGGTATTCAAGGATCAATGAGTCCTAGTACCATTGTCGGATCGGTACTTCTGTTCCTGCATGTGCCCAGCATGCTGCCGTTTTGATTGCAAGCCATTGTTAATTTGTAGATCCCAGTTGATTTATTAAAAGATGTTGTTTAAAGCTAACTGCCTCGATTCCCCTCCTGCTTCCCGCGCCTGGGTCCTAATCCATTCCCGATCGCGCCACGACGACGCGGCGCGATCGTAACACATCAGTCTTTCGTGTTCTTGAAATCTGGTCCGCGTCTGGCAAATAATATTGTCCAGAATCCTGTCGTGGAGTTGGTGGTAGTGCGCGCGAGAATCTTGCGCTTGACCTCTTTGTGCGCGCGAGAATCTTGCGCTTGACCTCTTTGTGCGCTTGGATCGTCCTAATCAGTTTACTGTTAAGTACCTTCTTGCGATATCTCCTTGTTTGCCTCTAAAATTGGATAGCATTTGGACACGCGATGTAATTTATCAAACCTGGGGATTGAAATAATTAAGAACATATTATTATTCAACGAAAGAAAGCAGTCTTTAAATTGAGATTGATGAGCGAAGTTGCAGGGCAAAGGGAAATGAATGAGGTCATTGATTTTTACTATAATTTGGACAACGTCGGCGGGCCGGATTAAAAAGCCTAACGGGCCGTATATGGCCCACGGGCCGTAGTTTGAAAAACTGTACACACACTGCATAGCATGTACACACACGCCGATAGATCTGCCGGGAGCGAGCGATATTTTGATATTAATGCTCTTTTACATTGTCAATGCAATTATAAATGTACTCTTTCTCTCATGATGATAATTTTGAGAGCGAGAGATTACCTGGTTGCTCGCTTTCAACAGTAAACTCTCTGTCTCTCTCCCTCTCATAAGAGGGAGCAAACCTGGCGACCAAACGTCCGTTCTACCAAACGTCCGGGCGACCAAATGTCCGGGTACCCTGGAGCCTAACCCAGCTGTTCTCGGGTGAAAGGTAAAGTACCCTCTAGACTAGTCGCCAGTCAGTCGTAGGGCACACAGAGAGACAAACGACCATCCGCACTCTCAATCATACCGCCACCAGGGGGAATCGAGCCCGCGCCATAATAATGAAATTGACAAATTTAGAGGGGAATAATTGATTGGTGCACTTATTCCAATGTACAGTAGGTATTCACTGATTCCACAAAAGTACAACAAATAAAGTGTTCTAGCTTTGTGGTGTTTATTTTTTATTCTTTAATCAAGGTAGGTACTGCTAATAAAAAATATTTATAGAAAAAGAACAATATTATAACGGAAGTGTTTTTTTTTGCTTTGAATTTCCTCTTTCTTTCATCTGTACATACAACTGTTATTTGTCTCTCTTGTCAGGCTGTCCTCCTCTACCCCTGCCTTATTACACACCCCAGTCTCAGTGGCTGCTGGCGACACGATTATCGATGTAAACTCTGTTTTCTCTCATTAATTTATCACCTTGGTGGCGGAGGGAAGATAATGGCTTTCATTTGGGCAAGGTCAACAATCAACAAATTCCTCAGTCGTTTAAATATAACCACACATTAACTTGTTCCCTCCAATACACACACTCACACTCCTTATTGCTTGTCACTGAGCTCTGCAAATACTGTTCTCCAGTTATATGAGTGTTTTGTCCTGTTAAAGAGATGATATAAGGTAGCTGATCGCTGTTCAGAATATTGACAAAACCGTGGAATGGTTGGATATTACCGCAGTCAGATGAAGTACACTTTATCAGTTAAAATGTAAAATGTAACGCTTAAATTAATAAGACAAAACCATTCCATTTAAAAAAATGTTAATAGATTTCTCATCTCTCATCTCATTTTCTGAACCGCTTTATCCTCATTAGGGTCGCGGGGGTGCTGGAGCTTATCACAGCTGACTCCAGGCCAGAGGCGGGGGACACCCTGAATCAGTGCCCAGCCAATCGCAGGGCACAAGGAGACGGACAACCATGCACACTCACACCCATACCTAGGGGCAATTTAGAGTGCATGTTTTTGGAATGTGGGAGGAAACCAGAGTACCCGGAGGAAACCCACACAGGCCCGGGGAGAAAATGCAAACTCCACACAGGTGGACATGACCTGGATTTGAGATACGAGACAAATTTTGATATACAAGCATACAGCGGACGCGAGAGACTGCTCATAAGAACATCATGGGCACTGTCTCTCTCCCCGCAACTCCCTCGTGTAATGTCTCTCTGGTCGCAACTCCCTCGTGTAATGTCTCTCTGGTCGCAACTCCCTCGTCTAATGTCTCTACGAGCACTGGGCGGAGCGTTTTTTTCAGTGTTTTTTTGTTGTTAGACAGTGCGAATGGCGGGGCGATCGCGAGGAGTATATACTATGAGAGGAGTATACTATAGTACTTCTCGTTGGCAAGTGGTCGTGCGTTATCCTATTTTGAGGACATTTGTGTGCATCATTTTTGGAATATTTTGAAGGGAATACAAAAGCAAACAACCCTCGATAGGTTGCATCTGTAAGTCAGGGTGGAGGCGGGGCAAATAGAGCCAACCCAGGAGAAGAAAGGTATAAAAATTCAAAACAAAAATTGAAATAAGTTTAGGGTAAGGTTAGATTAAACTTATTTTTGAGTGTGTCTGCATCGAATTAAGCTCGTATCTCGAGGTACCACTGTAGTTGAAAACCTTTTTTTAACCAAAGAAATTTAAACAACATTAAAAACTCACCAAATGATCTGGTGAAAATATTATACTTTCAAGTTGCAATCTGGGATGTCCACATCTGATTGACTATAGTAGTCTCAGCATTGATAAAATGTTTAGCCCACCAGGTCAAGCGACCACTTCCTTGAAATCCTGGCTTCTATTTAAATTTTCTCCAGTTTTACAATTGAAAAGAAAAGAAAAATTCAATGTACTAAACAAGATTCTTTCCGTAATGTTGCACTTGATATGGCAATGTTTGTTATACTGAATTTTCATTTTAGGAAGCATTTTTAAACCGCAGTACTTAAAAAAAATAATTTGACATGAACTTTATAGTCACAGGACACAAGGATAAGCGTAGCAAGGCTCAGTAATGTTACATTTTTTTCCTCACTGGCAGTTGGATTTGACATTTTTTCTTAAAAGGTGAGCTGTGTCAGAGTATGAATGAATTCTAAACTATTGACTAAAACTTTTCTACGGCCGGTGGAGACAATATTATGAACATTTACAGTCAAATTATGAATGTAGTTATTATTATCCATTGATAGTGTATTGATGGTAACTGGTGTGACAAGGCATTTACGTACAGTCGCCATTCCACAGATCCGCTAGTGTTACCACATGTCGCATAGCAGACAAAGAACCATTCACTCTATTACTCTCAAGTTCAAAACCTGAACCTTAGAAATGTGTGCCGAACTGGGTGACCACTGGGTGACATGCGGTGACTTCATGTTAAAAAAATATCTTGGAAATGACAAAAAGATCTAACACACCTTGTACTTAACCTCATTTTACAGTGCAGTACTGTCCAGAAATATTCTGTGTCTGTGGATGTATGTGCATACAGACTATCTATTGAACATTTCACCCGTCTACTGTGTGTGTTAATCCTCCTTTTGTTGACTTTACCCTGAGAAATTTGTGAAGCATTACACAATTCAGTGGCCCAGATCAATGCGCATACTGTTGGTTTTGGATGAGTCACACATATGAAAGGCCATTAAACTGAGCCAAATGTATTGTGTAAATGCAATTTTGACCTCCAAACTACCACACATAATTGCAAATAGCTTTTAATTCCCCAAAGACAATCACTGTCTAGTCAGACTACACTTTTTTCAACAATTATATTTGTCTGCTAAAAAAAGATAATAGAATGACCAAATATTATGTGATGGATCAGTTAGCCTGCTATCTGTCCCTGGTCTTCTGAGAGTTCACTGAATTATTAACTTAACCTGCCTACTGAAAAAAAACTGACTTGCAGTGTTTGCATGAGGGCCTCAATGATAAGATATTTAAAGTTGACCACTGACATCAATAGTTTAATAATATGTGAGTGTGTTTGATTTCTTAAGGACATATTAGGTATTTTTAAAGCTTTTTTATGTGTTTGTCATTAGTGGGGAAAATGTTCATAAATTGATTTATATATTTATATAGTATATTTATATTCAATGTCTGTGTCACAGAAGCACCTTTCAGATTAATGAATTCAGTCCATTAATGTAATCCTCATTTTCTTCACTCCATGATTGAACCACAACATTCACAGTATAGTATTTTATACAGTAAATTTACTTTATTCCTTCAGTGCAACCTAAAAAAAGCATGACATCATGGCTGAGTTGCGCACTGCATGGGAAAGCTGCTGAGGCAGACAAGTATTAGTAGAAGCCAGATAGATTGCAGGTCATTTGCCTGATAACGTTCTGATGTATTATGCCTAAAAGCAGCGAGAAAATTGAAAAACAGTGACAGATTAAACACGTACAGTACTTATAGATTGAATGTAACTATTTTTTTAGCTTCTTCATACCTGTGTTCAACTCCATCAGTCATAGGTGTCAATGTTTGTTTAAACATTATTTTCTCCATTCTCAGAGGTCTAGAAAATTAATGGTTAGCATAGTACACAAATTGTTTGAGCAACTCTCTTTCACAATAATTTTCTGTGTTTTTGGTTTATTTTTTTATTTTTTTCTTGGGGGCACGATGTAAAAGTGCTTAGCATGTCCGTCCATAAAATAGAGGATTAAATCCAAAGGTAATAGTTGATCCAGTGGATGAGTGGTTAGCATGTCAGGCTCACAGTTCAGTGTTTAAGGGTTCAATCCGAGTTTCAGACTTTCCTTTGTAGAGTTTATTTGTACTATGTGTGTGGGTTTTCTCCAAGTGCTCCATTTTCTTCCCACATGCCTGGTTGGCTAGTTGAACTCTCTAAATTGCTTCTATATACGAGTTGGTTGTTAGTCTCATTGTGCCCTGCGATTGGCTGGCGACCAATTGAAGGTGTCCCATAGTTGGCAGGGATAGGCTCCACCACCACCCTAAACCCTTGTAAATGTACTTTGGTTATATATTTAACCTTTTAATCATGCATTTGAATACAAATATCAGTAATTTTCTATTGTTTACTTCTTTGGTCTTTGCAGATAAAATTGCAGAATAATTCATCATTTGTAATTTTCTTCTTCTGTGAACAAGTTTGGAGTGACATGAACTACTAGTTGCATTCACAGAGAGATAATATTTCTCTGATCCCATCTTTTATTCCTGGCTCTTATCACAGCATCTTCAATATTAGTTACATTAACACATTTGCCTAAACAATAGCCGTTTTTAATGCTGCACTTCCTCACATTCATCACTTCACACAATTGCAGTGGTCGTAACCCACTTATATTTAACCTCTTGTGTCTCACAGTCGTCGGCCTGACGGAAGATTAGCGAGCCAGCCACACAGTTCTGGGGTCAAGGGTCCTCCACCCACAAGCGTAACAAGTAACATGATAGCTTTACATTTGGATGCTTCTTTCGTTGTAATACGTTTATGTCAGCGGCCCGGTGGTTGAGTGGTTAATGCGTCAGCCTTACAATGGGAGACCTGGGTTCAAATCTGAGTCGGTCCACCTGTGTGGAGTTGGCATGTTCTCCCCCAGGCCTGCGTGGCATTTTCTCCAAGTACTCTGGTTTCCTCCCACATTCCAAAGACATGCATGGTAAATGGTTGTCTTTTCTCCTTGTGCCCTGCGATTGGCTGGCCACCGATTCAGGGTGTCCCCAGCCTCTGGCCCGAAGTGTGCTGGAAGAGCCTCCAGCACTCCCCGCGACCCTAGTGAGGATAAAGCGGTTCAGAAAATGAGATGAGACTTTTGTGTCGGAGCAGTACTTGCAACATTTCCCATTTGTAACAGGTCGGGTAAATGTCAATTCAAAAGGAAGTAAAGTGGAAAAAGCAGTCACACTTTTTTCAGAGAATAATTTAAAATGTAACATATTGTGGAACGTCATATATAAAATGGCCCATATAGTGCTGGAAGTTTTTTCCCCATTATTAGCTTATGTAATCACAATATTATATTATTGCATTGGGATATAGGGTAACATGCAATATACAAAAGAGTCCTTTTTTAATGAGCAGGATGATTTGAGTGTGAGGTTGAATGGTTGTTTGTCTCCTGACCTGCGATTTCCTGGACACCAATTCAGGGTGTCTCCTGCCTGGTGCCCATAGTCAGGTGGGATAGCATGATTGTGAGCACGTATGGTAGTTTGTCTCCCTGTGTGCCCTACGATTGACTGGCGACCAGTCTAGGATTTACTAGTCTGGCTTTCGCCCGAAGTCACCTGAAACAGGCTTCGGCAAACGTCCCAACCCTTACGAGGATGCATGGTATGAAAGATGAATAAATGAATATTAATTTATTCCTTTTCTGAACCGCTTTTCTTCACAAGGATTGCGGGGGATGTTGCAGCCTATCCAAGCCTACGATGAACACCAGGCATGGGAAACACTTATTTGGTAGCCAGCTAATAGCAGGGCATGATCAAATATCCCTTTTCAATAAATAGCGCAATCCAAATAACTATTGAGACATTTCAAAGATCCTTGTTGTAAAGAAAAAACGTTCCAGCATTAAAAGGCATCCGAATTGTGAGGAAAAAATAGAGCACAGTCAAGTGAGAGAGGGGTGGGGGCAATGGTAACTTCCAGGAAAGTCAAGTTTGTCAAAGTTCACTCAGTCTGCTGAAATTGCGGTTCTTTTTCCTCCAAAGTTGTCCTCTTATCTTGCCTCTGTAAAATTGCAGTTAAGTTTTCCTTGCGTGAGTGCTACTCTCATTCTAGTTTGTGGTGTTCACTCAAGAAATACAAGTGAAGACAGATTACATGTTGGTTATACTTAACACTGTATAACTATGACTTGAAAATAGTCATTTTTAAATACAGTCTAACCCAGGGGTCCCCAAGCTTTTTCTTGTGAGGGCCACATAACTTTTCCCTTCTCTGATGGGGGGCCGGTGTCAGTTTGTAACAGAAAAAGCCATGGAACATTAACTTTCTGTTGTGCCATGCACAATCTTCTCCCTTTGCTCTGAAGTTTATGCACGACACCACAACCGTCATTACAGAATCCCACGTCAACATTTTGCAGCACAGTGCTTGGTGGTGAATTTGGCAGTGGACTCGTAGCGGGGCGGTGAGACCCCTTTTTTCCAACTCCCGGTTCATGCGTCCCATTATTAGACCGCGAGTTTCGGCCACCATGCTAGGAGCCCCGTCAGTCGTGATGCTAGCTAGCTTTGACCAGTCCAGGTCCAACTTCTCCATGGTTTGGCACACTTTGTCAAAAATATCCTCTCCCGTTGTAGTCCCTTTGAGACTTTGGAGGGCTGCCAGATCCTCGCAAATCTCAAAGTTTGCGCTAACTCCACGAATAAAAATGAGCAGTTGCGCTGTGTCTTGCACGTCCGTGCTTTCATCCAGTGCTAATGAAAAAAAGTCAAATTATTTCGTCTTCTGCTGCAGCTGGGCATATACATTACTCCCGATTTCTTCAACGCGTCTGGTCATTGTACTCACCGACAGACTTACGGCATTAAATGCATCTTTCTTCTCGGGACACACCTCCTCCGCGACAGTATCCATACATTTCTTAACAAACTCTCCGTCAGTGAAAGGCTTACCGCTGCTTGCTATCAATTTAGCAACCCAAAAGCTGGCCCGAACGGATGCCTGGTTCTGCTGAGATAGTAGTCCACTTTTTCGCTTTGAGTTTGTCTCCTCGTATTTGGCCTTGCAATCTATCGTACTTGTCTTTGTGACGGGATTCATAGTGTCGGCAAAGATTGTATTCTTTGAATACTGCCACCGTCTCTTGACAAATGAGACAAACAGCCTTTTCTTTGCATTGAACAAAAAAATAATCGTTTGTCCACTCCAGGTTAAATATCCTGCATTCTGAATCAATTTTTCTCTCACCTAACTTTTTCGCCATTATTCCGTTCTCAAACAGGTTGCAGTTTTAATATGCTTGAATAGTCCGCGATGGTCCCAGGGCTCCGCCCTCACCTGCGATCGTCCAGATGTCTCGGTAACACTGCTCGTGCATGCAACGGTGGACGTGCCCGCATGCATCAAAGGGAAACACTCTCCCCGCGCGTGTCACCAAAGCAATGCGAAGCCCCGCTTCACTGGGATGATTTGTGGGCTCAGCAGGGGTGCAATGAACCAAACACAAGATTAAAATGTCCCAGTCTTCAAGGCCAAATAGGAAAAAAAATCCGATAGCGTCTCTGGTATTGTTCAGAGGGCCGGTCCAAATGTGCCAGTGGGCCGCATCCCCCCCCCCCCCAAAAAAAACAATTTAAAAAAAAAAAAATTCCGATAGCGTCTCTGGTATTGTTCAGAGGGCCGGTCCAAATGTGCCGGCGGGCCGTATCCGGCCCGCGGGCCGTAGTTTGGTGACCACTGGTCTAACCTCTACTCATGAATGCCTCTAGATACGAAATTTTCAGGTTATGAAAGCTTTCTATATGCAAATGTGTGCCAGGAGATACGAAAAAGATCCAAGGTACGAAATCCCCCAAAAAGTTAATGCATTTCCTTATCCGGAATTTTATTTTGAAATTCTCGCGGATGCATTGATTCTTACTTCAGAATCTCGCTACACTCTACTGGGCACTCACAACAACCACGATGTTTCAAGATTCTCTACTATCTACTTTTGACCGCCGTTTGTCGTCAATAAAGGGGGATGAAGAGGAAGCAGCGAGCATTACAGCAGCAAAAATCAAAGAAATGCTGAAGAAATTTCACGAACTTTCTGTCTTCGTAGAAAAAAAACATTCAGAAAATATGTTTCACGAGTTGTGTGATCGCCCACTCTGACAGCGTTTGTCTGTTGCATTATTGAAACATTAATAAAAGTCGTCAAAGGCAATTGTCTTTGGATAGCTTTTTTAAACGTCCGTCAGCAGCACTGCAGAAGGGCAAGTTAAATTGAAACAGGTAAGTACCAGTAGTGACCAATAAAATGGGTGAAAAAATAAATTCCAAAGAAATCATAAAATGTTGATGTTTGTTGTTGATTAATGTAATAAACTATTTTCTTATAATTTTCTCTCATTTTTGTGTGTTTCTCACATCTTTCATACAAAATTGGGACATTTTAAAGGGTTTAGTTGGTAGCTGTGTGAGGACCGTGAGACGAATTAGAGAATTTACACATTAAGTACTGCTCTACATACAAAATTTTCAAATTATGAAAAAAGTTCTGGAACCAATTAATTTCATAAGTAGAGGTCCAACTGTATTCAATACAGTGCTTCACATTTCCTGAAGTCAATTACTGTTCATTTTAGTTCATTTTAATAGTATATTATTTGCAATTGATTACGCTTGTGTTTTGGTACTATATCATCATTTAACAATCCAAAAATTTATTAGTTGAACAAAAAATGTCTGATTTTCAACACATGAACAGTTCATTAAGCATTACATATTGTGCTTGTTCCTATATTGCTTAACAAGATTTCCATTCAAAATGGCAGAACACATTTCTAATCTATTAATTTACAGCATACAGTGGCCATTAATATTATATGCACTCAAAGTATAAACGAGAACATATGCACAAACAGAGAGCAACCAACCTTTTGGGGATTTCACTTTTTTACTGAGAAAACAGTAGTATTTTCCAAAGACTTTTTATTTTGGAAATGTCACATAAAAGCTGCAACAAAAACATTTTTGAACCATTACATGCAAATTGACCTACTATCTTACAAAGTTCCTTGTTGAAGCTTTGCTGATTAAGAATTTTCTTATTAAAACCAACACCCACAAACTCAGAAAATTTGAATACAGTGAAAAGCTCCAGTTTTATACACAGTTGACACGTAATTCCAAAACCTGAGAAGGGTGCTGAGCCAATGAGAAATCAGTCTTAGTCTGGCTCAGAAGAGTTCACACATGGGAAGACTGCTTATCTGACTCGATATTCTAATTGTCTGACTACTACTGTAGATGTTGAAAATATTTTTCAAATTTGTGACTTGCGTCAGTTCTTCACATAACAAAACAAAATGAACATATATCCCATAATGTGAATACATAGTGTATCCGACCAGTTGATTATGTCAGTGTTTCCCAGCCACTGTGTGCTGCAGGAAATTATCTGCAAACAAGTCATACATTGTAATATTCAGAAAGAAAGAAATTAATATTACGAGATCTCATTTTCTGAATCGCTTTATCTTCATCAGGGTCGTGGATGGTGCTGGAGCCTATTCCAGTTGACTCCAATTCGCCAGAGGCGGGGGACACCCTGAATTGGTGGCCAGCCAATCACAGGGCACAAGGAGACAAACAACCATTCACGCTGACACTCATACCTAGGGGCAATTTAGAGTGTCCAATCAGCCTACCATGCATGTTTTTGGATTGTGGGAGGAAACTGGAGTACCCGGAGAAAACCCACGCAGACCCAGGGAGAACATGCAAACTCCACACAGATGGACCGACCTGGATTTGAACCCAGGACCCCAGAGCTGTGAGGCCGATGTGCTAACCACTCATGAGACCGGGCCGCCCGTTAATAGATTTCTGCTTCACTATAATTGGATGAGGGGGACATTTTTTATTTTTGCTTCGTAACGAAAACAATTGGGTGTGATGTTTACGGTGAATATGTTTAATATGACCTGGTAACCCCCTTCAAATGAAAGAAAATATGTTTAATGAGATTTAGTACTGCTCATTAATATCAGCTTAAGCTAGTATTAAAATCAAAGTGTCATAGAGTTTTTACACACTATAATTAAATAATATAATCTTGTCAGAGAGTAGCATGTATTGTAAATAAACTCACTCACGCCACAGGGCGGCCCATATTACGAGATTAAAATATGAACAATATGATAAACAATGAATCCATATTGTAATACAGTAATATCTTGACATACGAGTGCCCCGACATACGAGAAATTTGAGAGACGAGGAAAATTCCGGGCAAATTTTTGCCCTGAAATACGAGACAAATTTGACATAAGAGCATATGATGCAGCCGCTAGGTGGTCCTTTTCAAGCTGTGCAGTGATATTCATGACAAGAGAGAGGAGCTTCTTTTAATATGGATAAAGGAGAAACAGTTAGCATAATTTGCGAGGACTTGAAAGTAAAGCAAGCAGCTGAGAAACAGGATTCTTCGACGCCAGCCGAAACCTTCAACGCGAGTCGTGGCTGGTTCGATAACATTAAAAAACAAACTGGGGGTACACTCGTTTGTGAGGCCACGAGGAAGCAGCTAGTTTCGAGTGGAAAGGTGGAATACATTAACATCTCAAATGTAAGAACTCTGTACAATACTGTACACAACAATGTCACATTTTATTGCAGTTCATAACCACTGGATACGTATTTGTTACTTTTTGAGCATAGGTGGTGAATTAGAACAATTAAAAACATGTTTCCATTGTAATATCTTTTATGTGTTTTTTTCAAAGGGTGAGAATTTGTATTTAGTTATTTTACATGGGAAAAGTTGATTTGAGATACAAGTAAATTGACATACGAGCTCAGTCCCAGAACGCATTAAGCTCATATCTCAAGGTATTACTGTATTACAAGATTAAAATTGTAATATTACAAGATTAAAGTCATTTCCTTGCTTATTTTTAAGGTAACGTACACTTGAAATTGTTTAGTTTCAACTTTTGACGAAGAAAAGTCTGTGACCACAAAACTGCTTTTTGCCTAAAATTATTCTTGGGGGGAAAAAGGCTACAAAATTACAAGAATAAAATCAGTACATTCATTATTTTTACATCATGTGAACCAGAATTAGTTCGAGGTTTACTGAGTTCAACTTTTGGCGAGGTAAGGCCATGTGAAAAATTTTATACAGACGCTCCCCTACTTACGAACATTCGAGTTGCGAACAACGGTACATACGAACATGTCTGCGAATATGGCATATGTCGAAAAATTTTCGGAAAGAGATGCTGTAAATTCGTAAGTTAGATTTTGTATTGCGCGCCTTTTTCCGAGTAGTGCTTCTTTCCGCCGCTAATACCGACGCTTGGCGCTGTGAGAGGGAGGAGGCTCCGCAACGTGTCGAAGACGAGGAGGAGGAAGAAACGCCTGTCCCCATGAAGAAATTTGCTCTAAGATAAAGCCATCGCACTCTTCGAGCAGCGAGACCCAAATATTGAACGTTGCACAAAGGTTGCAAATCAATTGAATGATGCCATACAGTGCTACCTCATCATTTATGATGGAAAAAAGAAGAAAACTGTGCAATCCTCGTTAGATCGCTTCTTTCGGCCAGTTTCTAGTGAATCCTCCAAGGAAGATACTCATCAACCCTCATCTTCTTCTCCTCGACCCTCAACTTCTTCCTACATTGAAGTTACGGAGGAGGAAGTAACTTTTGAAACCCATTCCAGCGGCGACGAAGACCCTCTCATGATATAAAATCCTCCTCTTCCTCCTCCTCCTCCTCCATCATCTCCTTAAGCATCGAGTACATCTTCCAAAAGTAAGTTAAACTTCATTTTATTTATCTTATTACGTACATGTACATACTGTATGTTACTTATACAAGCCTTAAACTTACTTATGTAAACCTTCAATATACTTATATAGGCATAAACATAAATTATAATACAAAATATAGCACTGAAGCAACTTACGAACAAATTAACCTTATGAACAATCGCTCGGAACGTAACTCGTTCGTAAGTAGGGGAGCGTCTGTATTGAAATTCTTTTTTGTGTGTTTTTCTTTGATTCCTGTTTATAAAACCTTGATGAAAATGACTTTATATTGTAAATATGGCTGACAGAGTTTTAAATTAGAAGATTTCAACTGGTGGTTAGATTTTTGCAATGCGAACAGTATGTCGCAGCACAAAAATGAATGGGAAACACTGCTTTTTGTCTTTTACTGTCAGTGCTGGTGTGTTTGTTTGAAATCATCCTCGTCCTCTATGTCCAGTTCTAGGTCTGTATCTTCTGAAAGGCTCCATTCCGGTTCCCTGAAGGCCTGTTCAGGCGACGTGGAGCTCAGGCCACGGCTGGCTTCAACCTCATGAGAATTCGCCAAAGTATGTCTTTGCTCTGGTTCGAGGTCCACGGACTGTTTTGATATCCCATCCCCTTTTTCGCTCTTCACGGAGGCACTACTGACATCTCCCTCAGGTTTAGCTCCTTGTGGATTTTCCTAATACATTTAAATATTGAAACATGCGATGAAGAGTTTAAATGAAATACAATGAAGGACAGTAGGGAGACATGACCAACCTGTTTTAGTCGTCGCCACTTTGCTCGTCGATTTTGGAACCATGTTTTAACCTGAAAAAATGGCATTTTGATCATTTGGATTTTTGTCATCATTAAAATATTTTATTAATATCTGGCCACAAGTCTCAGTAAATCATATCCTGTTTAACTCCACTTTTTGTGTACTTACCTGTCGTTCACTTAGCTGCAACATTTTGGCCAATCTTTTCCTTTCCGGAGGTGAAAGGTATTTTTGGGTCTCAAATTTCTTCTCTAGTTCGATGGTCTGGTCATTCGAGAACCGGACCTGACCTCCTTTTCGTTTATGTAAGGGCCGCTGGATAAAGGGGGTCCAGAGCAGCGGTTTACCTAGAAGGCACAGTGAGGGATTTATTTTTCTTTTCTTTTTTTATGATTCCTCTAATTAAAACTTATAGAAATTACCATAGCTGTCTAGGATAGTCTCCAGCACCCTCTGCGACCCAAGTGACGATAAGCGGTTTGAAAAATGAATGAATAAATTATGCATAACCGAAATGGAAATGTATTATAACAACAACTTTTATAAACATACACTTATTGTCAGACGGGTGGCCCGGTGGATGAGTGGTTAGCACATAGGCATCACAGTGGGGTGTCCTGGGTTCAAATCCAGGTGTTTCTTATGTATATTTTGTTTTAACTTTTTCAGGAAAAATGGTCACTGCAGTGGACACTTATTCAAAAGTTGACACTTAAGACCTTTAACCTTTTCTAGATTTTTAATACTGTAAAAAAAATCTTATTATTATTATAAAAAAAACTACTATTTCTTTTTTAATTAGTAATCAGTATTCTAATTTTCATATTATTTTTACCATTATGTTCATATAAGTCAAAAGAGTTTGCACATCTGTTCTTCATTGAGTCTTTTGTGCAAGAAAAATAAATCACAATTTGGGCATAAACGGTTCATTTATTTAGGTTCCATGCTATTTACTCATTTTATTTTGAATTATTTATGTCTATTTTTTTTTAAAGGATTATTTTTGACTGAGTATAATTTAAATTTAAAATATTTGTTTCCAAAATGGATCCTTAAATAGGTCAGCCTCACAGTTCTGGGGTCCTGGGTTTGAATCCGTGTCAGTCCACTTGTGTGGAGTTTGCATGTTCTCCCCAGGCCTGTGTGGGTTTTCTCCAGGTACTCCAGTTTCCTCCCACATTCCAAAAACATGCATGGTAGGCTGATTGGACACTCTAAATTGCCCCTAATTTAAAAATCTCATCTCATCTCATTTTCTGAATGGCTTTATCCTCATTAGGGTGGCGGGGGGGGGGGGGGGGGGGGGGGGGGGGTTGGGGGGGGGGGGGGGGGCTGGAGCCTATCCCAGCTGACTCCAGGCCAGAGGCGGGGGACACCCTGAATCGGTGGTCAGCCAAGCGCAGGGCACAAGGAGACGGACAACCATGCACACACACCCAAACTTAGGCAGAAGTGTCCAATCAGCCGACAATGCATGTTTTTGGAATGTGGGAGGAAACCAGAGTACCCAGAGGAAACCCACACAGGCCTGGGGAGAACATGCAAACTCCACACAGATGGACATGACATGGATTTGAACCCAGGACCCCACAGCTGTGAGGCCAAAGCGCTAATCACTTGTTCCACCAGGCCAGGTTTAAAATTTAAATCTCAGGGGTAGGGAACCTATGGCTCGGGAGCCATATGTGGCTCTTCTGATGGGTGCATGTGGCTCTTCGCTAACCTGTGAGGTAAAATATGTATTTAAACCGCTGGTGACAGAGCCGAGTCCCGAATGCACCAAAAGGAGCGTCACGTCGGCACTATGGCGCTGACAGTACCTCTAACTTTAATCATCTTTTTTTAAATTATATTTTTATTAGACTTTTCTGCATGCATATTTTCATTGGTTAGCAACTGTGCAACAGGGCTGTCAAAATAATTCATTTAGTACTTTAAAAGTGGTAAAATGTCCCCAAAAAAGTCACATCTCATTTTCACATTTTTACACTAAAATTCTGAGTATGGATCTCAAAGAAAGAAAATTTGAAAATAGGAATTGTTTATGGCTCTCTCTGTCAAAAAGGTTCCCGACCCCTGCTTTATATTATAATAATGTTTAATTTATATTTTTAATATAGGAGGCAGTTTTACATTAGATTTTCAGATGGGGTGTGCCTTAAGATTGTGCCGTTTCTAAAAAAAATATTTTGGAAAACGTTGATTGAGACCTGCATGGTTTCCAATTATATTAACTGGAGCCAAAAAAAATATTTTGTTTGTCCGTGAACGCCAGGTCTTATGCGGTTACATTGTTTTGTTTGTCCTGGTCAATGTCCCAAATCGCTCAGACAAAAAAAAAAGTCAATGCAAAACTATTTGAAGTGTGTTAACTGGTTTCAAGTCTGGTTTCCCGTCCGGTTAATGTTGAGGAACAAACAATAGTTGGTGCTTGCAGCTGTGTGCGCCGGTCTGCTACATATACGCTTTCTTTTTCGGGAAGGTCGTGACAAAGACTAAACTATGGCCAAATATCCGCTTCATGTGTTTCCTGCTTTGTGGTGTGATTATGGGCGCTGGCATGCAGCGATAGACACGTATGTCCTCTTCTTATTTACACAATCAAAATCCACTGGATAGGAGAAAGTAAAAGTGGTCACTGCTCAAAAAGGTTGTGAAAAACTGCTTTAATTTTTAAAATATCGTTCATCTAACTCAGGGAATTAAACTTTTTTTTTCGGGCCACGTTATATTTATGGCCGTTATGTCTGCCAACGAGGGTGCTATAATTAATCCATTTGAATTGAAAGCTTTATTGATCGTGGATAGATCGTTTGGAGACATTATAATTTATCCAAATCTTCTTTTGCAAGTTTCAAAGTGTATTTCCTTTATATATACAATTTTTTTATATATTTGCTTCTCTGTTTTTCAAATTAATTAATTTTCTCGGGTTGTTTTTTATTATTATTATTTTTCCTCTTTGTTTTTCGTTTTATTTATTTTTCCTCGGCCTGACCGCCCGAGAGAAAAAAAATGTTCAAAAAACGAGAATGTAGCAGTTATTGAGATAACTTGATTCAAAAAACAACCCCAGAAAATAAATTAATTTAAAAAACGAGAGGAAGAAAACATTAATTCAAAAAATAACGCCAGAAATTAATTAAATTAAATTAATTTGACAAACGGAGTTTTTCAAAAATAATTAATTACAAAAAAACCCAAAAATAAATTAATTTGAAAAACGGCCAGGGCTCTTTTTTATTTTTAAGATGAATCCAGTAAGCTTCCCTACTGTCCTATATGTATGCAAAAAGAAAAAAGAAAAAAAGAAAAATCAAGGTGAAGTTTTTACTTGCATGAAATGGTTAATTTATTGTCTATTTTCTTGGGTGAGATCAGTTATGTTGATATTTGGTATGGTAAATGTTCTCTTCAACCCCTATGATAATATTAACTTCTAAAAGCAGAATTTAATATTTGAAAAGAAGTAGACACTCATTCACAAGTGACACTGTTTTGCAATAGGTGTATCCCTGTTTGCAATCATAAAGAAAGTCAGTCACATCCTCAGTGGTCCAGCAGAGGAAGTGTAACAATACGTGAAAAACGGATCCCGGGCTATCAGAGGCCGAGTGTTTCCTGAATATGTCTGTATTGAGGATGTCGATAAAATAATCAGCAGCGTGCAGCGGGCTCCCGAGGAAGCGGCTGGCCGGAGTGAGACAGGAAAACATTCAACAGCTTCTGAGCTTAGATTTACTCCTATCGACAAGCTCACGGCTTCCGCAAGGCAACGGAATGGGGCCCGGAGCTCATTCAGCACAACACCAAAATCACATGACCCCTTGTCACGCTCCACTTAAAAGGCCTTTATCGCCTACAATATCAGACAATTCCATTAAACAATTCTATCTGTGCAACCACATGTGTCCACTGGATCCGAATATAGGATAGAGGCAATTAAAACATTAGTTTCCTATGACACAATAACAAGAAGAGATTTGGTTTTCGTCAGTGAGGGTTGATTTGATCCTCTGATGTTTCAGAACAATAGCAGCTCAGGAAAAACAGCTAAGGTTAAAGCCGAGACTCATCATTTTCAAGAGTACTTTTATTTTCATATAGACTTTTGGATCGGCTGGCCACTGATTCAGATGGGATAGGCTCCAGCACCCCCCGCGACCCTATTAAGGATAATGCGGTTCAGAAAATGAGATGAGATGAGAACATTTATTTTAACAATTTGGGGTGAAATGGTAGACTTTTTAACTTTTGAAGCAATTTAATTAGAGACTCCGCCTCGCCTGCCTTCGGTGCAGGCAAGTGTGGGCTCGATTCCCATTGGTGGCGGTATGATTGGGAGTGTGGATGGTCTTTGTCTCTCTGTCTGGCCTATGGGTGACTGGCGACCAGTCTAGGGTGTCGTCTGCCTTTCGCCCGAAGACAGCTGGGTTAGGCTCCAGCAACCCCCGCAACCCTTTCAGGGATGCTTGGTGTGGAAATGTGAATGAATGAATGAATGGATGAATGAATTAGAGACAAAAAAACTGTCTCTGGCTAATTATGATTCCATAAAAAATGATGAAATTAAGGTAAACTCCTGGTACATATTCTCTCAATAGTAAGCCAAAGAATAAACTGTGCACAAACCTTGAATTTTACATTGCACATGAAAGGACAGGAAGTTTCTACATTATAAAAATCAAGTATGAAGATGATGTTCCAACAGCCTAATCGAAAGCCCCAAACACGTGGCTTTATGAACTTGTTGCATGAGTGCAAATATGACTGTTTTGCGTATAGGAGCGTCACGTTTGATCGTGCATGCGTGTCCAAACTGAGTTTTAGTGCACTAGAAATAACATCTGTGAATTAGACCGCATTGCCATCTGCTATTAAAAAAAATGTTCAGTATTTGCACATAAAATTTGTTCCTCGAACTTAAGATCACTGCGATTCTGATGTATTGAATCAACTTAGGAGTGTTATAAAATTAACGTAGACATTTATACATTAAAAAATAAATAAATAATATGACAAGAATATTGAATAATATGACAAATACACCCACAATTAATAATTTGAATTAATTATAATAATATATGTATTACCCAAATAGTCGCTTGCCCCTTATAAGGATAATAACTGTTTTCTTTAAAAAGAAAAAAAGAAAATTAGGACTTTTTAAAACCCCTTTTGGACACTCATTTAAATTTTTGACGTTCAATTAATTTGATGCCTGTCGCCCCCCAATGCATTAAATACTATGAAAAATAAAATCTTGTGTAACTTGGGACCATAACCAGATGTATTTTTCATTTATTTTAATTTCATTCAAATATGAAATTGCACTATTGGTGGTCATTCAATGTCATGCAATTATTTAAAAATGGACCCTGGGTCCTTGACCAGTATGTATTTCTGTTTTTTGCATTAATGTAGTTTTATTAAAACTGTATTTTGTATTTTATATTTCGTCATAATTCTACAAATAGTACATTTTAAAAAATACAATACTGATTCATATTTTAGAAAAAACAAACATGGTAGTAAACTTTCTTTTTTTCTTTTTCTTGTTTATTTCTTCTTCTTTCTTTGGTCCATACTGTGCAAAGTAACCAGAATGTTTTTAATAAATTGATTTTAAATATGAAATAGCACTATTTTTGGTCATTCAATGCCATGCAATTATTAAAAAATGACTGAAGAAAGTGACCTGGGTCTGTGACCAGTATGTATATCTATGTTATTTGCATTAATGTGGTTTTATTAAAACTGTATTTTGTATTCTATATTTGTGCACAATTCTACAAATAGTAGATTTAAAAAAAATACAATACTGATTCATATTTTACAAAAACAAACATGGTAGTAAACTTTCTTTTTTCTTTTCTTTTTGTTTCTTTCTTAGGTCCATACTGTTCAAAGTAACCAGAATGTATTTTTTTTTTAATTAAATATAAAATAGCACTATTTTTGGTCATTCAATGTCATGGAATTATTTAAAAATTGACTGAAGAGAGTGACCTGAGTCTGTGACCAGTATGCATAATCTCTGATATATGCAATAATATAGTTTTATTAAAACTATATTTTGTATTTTATATCTATTCAGAATTCTACAAATACTACATTCAAAAAATACAATACTGATCCTGAATACTGACTGAAAAACAAACATGGTATTAAACTATCTTTCTTTTTTCTTTTCTTTCTTCTTCTTTCTTTGGTGCATACTGTTCAAAGTATACTGTTAACATGGTGCAACAAAGAGCCGGAAACGGAAAAATTGCGTGTTAAACGATTTTGGAAAAGGATTTAGACCGCCAGGGTTATTCACAAAAACAAATCAGTAGAATAACAGTGCTGGGAATGAATATAATAAAAGGGCGATTACGTTATATTTTTTTTATTGAGGCTTTGTTTTCTGGGAACTCACCGAGAGGGTCATGTCTCAGCAGGGCATGTGCGTACTCCCCCACTGCTCGGTGGTGCTGCTGATGCTGGTGGGGGTACACGGGTCCCGGGAAACCCCCAGGATTGCCGTAAGCACATGCGGTGAAAGCGGCGGCGGCGGCGCTGTGGTGGGACAGCGTCGGGTGGATCGGGGTCGGCTCGTAAATAGGCGTCCGGTAAGGCGAGATGAAGTTTGTAAAAGACGAGTTAGGCGACGGGAAAGTCGGCGTGGGGATGATCGGAGTTGAGTAGCATGAGGAGGGGGATGAAGAAGACGATGCGGCCGTGGTGTTATCAGGCCTCCCGAGAATGTCTTCTATGTAGAAAGGAGTCGGGTGGGCTTGCTGGAGGGCCGTCGGCGCGTAAAGAGGGGCACTCATGCTGGCTGTTTGCCCCGTTTCTCTCACAAAGAGCCGCTTTTTTTTCAGCACAACTACTGCTGAGTCGGATAGATGGTGGTCGCGTGCATGGGGAAGGCTGTTTGGAGGAGGTCCCGATCCAACTGTTGGACTGTTATCTGCAGGCGCAGAAAGGAGGAGATAAATGGACGACTCACTTCCTCCAGGTGGACAGTGAACGTTTGCGATTGGCTACCTCATCTCCTCTAATCGACCCCGGCATGAAGGCACGGAACGGTGATCAGATCATGGATGACTAAAGAAAAGTTGTTCTTACACAAACAAAGCATTTTGCCTTACGTTGGGTTTTTTATTTATTATTTGCAATATGTGGAATAACTCAAGGTTTTGCTCAGGACTAAAAGGGCTGTTTTGCTCTTTTCTCTCTTTAACAATGTTTATTAACAGTTATATACAGAATCATGTAAAACCATAGACACAGACACATATGCGCACAGATACCAAATGCTATAATACAAAAGGTTTTTTTTTCCCACCCTAAATATTACATTCATATGGGACAGGGATCTCAAAGATCTGGGCAAAAAGCATATTGCAGCCCACCGGATAATATTTTGCGGTTTGCCTTTTGAGATCTAATGATATTATGTATTTTGCGATGGGTAATAAAATAAAATAAAACATTTGGAATCAAACGAATGAATGAATTGAAGTATACAATGTGGGTAACACATGAATTATTTTACTAGGAATACATAAAAAATACAAATAATAAAAACCCAGATTATTTAAAAAAATCAAAAGGAATTAAGCCTTTCATACATACATTGTTTTTGTTAGCTCTTACAGGGCATCCTTTAAAAACTTCAGTTGACAGTGCTCGTGAATTAATTGAAGCACTTTTTTTCAGGTAAAAAAAAAATATATAAAAAAATGTATTTTAAAGAAAACTCAAATTAGATAATAAATGAATATGAAAAAAAATCCAAACCAATACATTAAAAACAGGAATTGTGGCCCTGAATACTTTACTCCAGGAATTATTTTTATTTTATTTGATTTTTTTAATGATTGGTTGACCTCAAATGTATATCTTAACACGTTTCCTATTGATGCTACCAACTCCTGTAATAAAAACAGCTATTGCTGTTAAACCGTTCTTTGACTAATCTAACAACCCCTTGCTTATCTTGAACTATGCTGCCTGAATTATTCCGGCAAGTGATTAACTCAGGATTTGAATGTTGAATGAAAGATAACCATACATCTGGAGGCTCATTGTCACCTTATGGCAAGGGTTTCAAACTCGGGTTGGCTGCATTAATGTCAACTTGATTTCATGTGGCCTGGACCATTTTAGATATAAAATATTAAAAAAAAATCTGATTAAAAGAACTGTATCAAAAGCCCTAAATATTATTATTTTTTGATAGATAAAAACAAAATTATAGTTGAGCTTTTTTTTCTTATTTAGGAAAAAAAGTATTTTAATCATTTTCTTTTTCATTTAAAAAAGAAACCAAATATATTTTTAAATTATGTTTAATAATAAAGTGGAAAAGAAAATATTTATTTTTGGATTTAAAAAAAATCCTTTTTGAACTAAAAACACAAAAAGAAAAAAATGATTTAAAAATGTCATTATTGATTTAAAAAGGGGAAATTCAGGAAATATTATATATAGTATATCAATTTGTTTCTAAAACAGAAAGTCGGCACTCATGATTAACTTGCGCGGGCCCCACAAAATGATGCGAGGGGCCAGATTTGGCTCCCGGGCCGCCATTTTGACACCTGCCCTGTGATGACCATATACTGCAGCTTTCCCAATATGAATCCTGTTGACCACGACTGATAACGTCTCTGTCCATTGCGTTATCACATCACGTTTCATTTTTGTGGGTGGTATTAACAAGGCCAGCTAAATGCTTATCATCTGATGAATAGGTTCAGCTATCAAATTGGATTTTCGATTTTGTGATGCGACTTGAAAACAGCCAACTTTCCCGACAGTGGTAATTTAGATAAAGAGGACACCGAGAGCAAACACAGCGGTGAGAAGCCTTGAAGACATGAAAGAAAAAAAACGCACGGCCAATATTTGGACTGAGACAATAATTAGAACCGATCGATCCGAGCCAGCTTCACGTGGCGTCAGACTCCGGCCCAAAAAAACCGATTGATAAGGTCTCAATAGGGAGAGCGGCTGTGACAGCTGGCGCCATGAACAACCTTCAAAAGCTTCTCATTTATGTTGCCGTATCTTTTCGTCGTCTGAATGAGTTGACGACACACACAAAAAAGACAAAAACAGTTCATGGGGCGCCGATTGCCGACTGCGTTATGTTGCAAAGACGGCAATAATTTTTCAAATTTAGCGTCACATATTGTTAAATATTCATTCATCTTCCTTAACGCATATCCTCGTAAGGGTTGCGGGAGCCTAGTATACACCCTAGACTGGTCGACAGACAGCTGCAGGGGGCAGAGAGAGACTGACGACCATCCGCACCGGGAATCTACCGCGTGGCTGCCAACACCGAAGTCAGGTGAGTGAACCACTAGGCCAAGGGTGACAAACAAGTTATAGTCTTCCCTCGATTATCGCTGCTTCACTTATTTGTGAATTCACTTCTTCGCAATTAAATAATAATAATTATTATTTTTAAAAAAAGCAGCCCACCGGGTGAGTGGTTAGCGTGTCGGCCTCACAGCTCTGGGGTCCTGGGTTCAAATCCAGGTCGGTCCAACTGTCTGGAGTTTGCATGTTCTCCCCGGGCCTGCGTGGGTTATCTCTGGGTACTCCGGTTTCCTCCCACATTACAAAAAGATGCATGGTATGCTGATTGGACACTCTAAATTGCCCCTAGGTATGGGCGTGAGTGTGCATGGTTGTTCGTCTCCTTGTGCCCTGCGATCGGCTAGCCACCGATTCAGGGTGTCCCCCGCCTCTGGCCTAGAGTCTGCTGGGATAGGCTCCAGCACCCCCCGCGACCCTACTGAGGATAAAGCGGTTCAGAAAATGAATGGATTTTTAAAAAAATCTTCATAAAAATGTGAAAATTCACACTGAAACTCACAATTTGGCGATCCCTTACGTAAGAAGCAGAATAAAAAAATAATCCAATCTGTCGGATTAAATTGTAAATAATAATATTTGTTTTTTATGGGCCTTGAGAAATGTGAGTGTTTTAAGAGAGAACAAAAATAAGAGAAACATGAAACAACACAAAGAGCCACATTCATTCATTCTCATTCATTCGTTTTCTGAACCGATTTATCCTCATTAGGGTTGCGGGGGGTGTTGGAGCCTATCCCAACTAATTCCGGGCCAGAGGCGGGGGACACAAAATCTTTTTTTTGCATATCTACAATATTTAGTAACATCAATATTAATTTGTAAATAATGTGTTAAATTTGGGTGGCCCGGTGATGCGAGTGGTTAGCGTGTCGGCCTCGCAGCTCTGGGGTCCTGGGTTCAAATCCAGGTCATGTCCACCTGTGTGGAGTTTGCATGTGCCCCGCACTCAGCTGGGATCGACTCCAGCACCCCCCGCAACCCTAATGAGAATAAAGCGGTTAGGAAAATGCGAGATGAGACGTGCTAAATTTTAAATTTAAATGTTAAATCTAATTTGTAAATATGAATGGTAAATCTCATCTCATTTTCTGAACCGGTTTATTCTCATTAGGGTCGCGGGGGTGCTGGAGCCTACGCGGGGCACAAGGAGACGGACAACCATGCACACTCACGCATACCTAGGGGCAATTTAGTGTCCAATCAGCCTACCATGAATGTTTTTGGAATGTGGGAGGAAACTGGAGTACCCAGAGGAAACCCACACAGGCCCAGGGAGAACATGCAAACTCCACACAGGTGGGATGTGACCTGGAATTGAACCCAGGAACCCAGAGCTGTGAGGCCGACACGGTAACCACTCGCACCAAAATATCAATCCTAAATCTAAATCGTAAATTTAAATGTTTAATCTAAACCCTGAAAACCATGCAAATTCATTCATTTGTTCTGTACCGCTCATCCTCACATGTTGCAGTGGGTGCTGGAGTCTAACCCAGCCAAGTGTGCGCACCAGGCGGGGAACACCCTGAATTAGTGGCCAGCCACTGTTTTAATTAGAAGCATTATAACAAAAATTAAAAAGTTATTAAAATAACTTATGAATAACCTTATAAATAACCTTCACCTTGTATATGAGATCATACTATATTATCATATTACTATTTTCTTTTCTTTATTTGTCTGGTCCAAATACTCTGGTAGATTATAATTTGATAGTGATGAGGTGATCATTTTTGGGCCAAAGTACAAAAGGTCAAAAAATCACGCTCAGCTTGGCTCAATGTCACTGATAGCGACAAATCAAGCTAGAAATGTTGGCGTATATTTATTGACTCGGGAACTTCGACATCCATCTAAAGTTCATCACTAGATCTGCTTATTCATCCATTCATTTTCTGGACCGCCAGATAACTACAGCTACCATGCAGGGGACACCCTGAATCGGTGGTACCCGGACATTTCGTCGACGAACACTTCGTCCCCGGACGTTTCGTCGAATGGACGCTTCGTCGCAGGACAGTTAGTCGGCCGGACACTTCGGCGACGGACAATTCGTCGCCGGACACTTCGTCGCCAGATAGTTCGCCTAACCTTAATCACTAACCTTAAACACTATTAAAGAAAACAAAGGAAATTCCCATATTCTTTATTAAAGAAAAGAAAACAGCAAAAACTCGCTCGACAACACAAACACTACGCACAAAACACGGTCTTTTTAATAAAATTATTTTATTTATTGCCTTTTATTTTAAAAATGGAGCGCTCAACGTAGGAACCCCGTTTCGTGTGTAGTGTGTTTAGAGACGAGCCCATTTAGTACGCACACGCCCAAATGTTTTTGTGTTTGTGTTGTCGAGCGAGTTTTTGCTGTTTTATTTTCTTTAATAAAGAAAATGTGAATTTCCTTTGTCTTCTTTAATAGTGGCTAAGGTTAGGCGAACCGTCTGGCGACGAATTGTCCGTCGACGAAGTGTCCGGGGACGAAGTGTCCGGGGACGAAGTGTCCGTCAACGAAACATCCGGTCACGGAATCGGTGGCCAGCCAATCGCAAGGCACAGAGAGAGGGACAACCATTCATGCTCACACTCAAACCTAGGGGCAATTTAGTGTGTTCAAACAGCCTACCATGCATGTAGTACTCGGAGCAAACCCACGCAAGCCCGAGGAGAACATGCAAGCTCCACACAGTGAGGACCGACGTCGGATCAAACCTATGACCCCAGAACTGTAAGGCCAAAACACTAACCACTCTTCTGCCGGATCTGCCTATTACGACCTAAAACTATACTATATAATCAAAATTAAGTGGCTAAAAACTCTTGTTTACAAGTGTATTAATAACATACATTCCACATGTTTATAAAAAAAGTACTTATGCTTTTTCTTTTCTGTTCATTGGATCCTTGCACTTAAGGAATTCTCAGCCATATATAAATATTCAAATTCTGCATTCCTAAATAGTTTGGCTCTACTATGTGAGGGAGCCCTTACTTTCTTGATTAGATTGTAAATTATCTAAACTCAGATAGCATGTAGCTACTTGTCTAACAGTTAAATACGTATAGCATTATCATTCATCCTGTTTAAAGTTTCGCAGTGTGACTGAAATTCACTTTCTACATTAATAGGTACTATTTCTTTTATTTACCTGATCAAAAGTCAAGGATTATTATAACATGTCTTTTCAATAAAAATACAAAGCAATGAGAATATTGTAAACATAAAAAAACAAGAGTTTAACCGATTGCTGTTTATGAATGGAATCATTTTTTTTCGCTGAAGATTGCTTCTCATGGTCCAGCTTCTGGTGCTGCGACAGTGTTGGGACTGTGGTCTGATTCTGCACACGGATGCAGTGATTTAACGATGTGTTCCAGTGTCCATTGATCCTCGTATAAGGTGTGCTGCTCCAAGGTGAACTGACCCTGCTTGGTACGGATCAGCTGCTTGACATGAGCACAGGACGAGAGCGCTGCAAAAAAAAAGTTGGGTAATGTTGCCTGGGATACACTCCTCTGTTGCATCTGGGATTTTATTTTATTTTGTTATATAAACCAACCTTTTCCGAGGTCATCAACTAAGCTTCTCACGTAAAATCCACCACCGCATTCAATCTCTGCTTTGAAAAAGAAGTTAAAAGCATTCATTGGTTTCCAACGTTATCTTAAAATAATGACAGTATTTTACAGAGTATAGCTGCTATTAGCGGCTTATTCGTGGATTTTTCGGGGACAAACTTGCTTCATATCTTCACATGACCTTTTCATATCTTTTTGCCGTGCGGCCCAATACATCATGATGAAGTTGCCATTTTTCTTCAACGTCTCTAATAACCTATTTTGAGTCTTTTCATTTTGACAAGTTTCCTTGGGTATTTTATTCTCCAAATGTACCTTTGGCTAGCGATAGCTCCACCTGCTGTCATGACAAACATTAAATTAGTATAAGCAATAATTACAAACCCAATGTAAAGTATGGCAGCTTGAACTCTTGTAGGATCAGGTTGTGCACTATGACGGATCTTGCAGGTTTCGCTTCAACCTTCTGACCTTTCTTCAGAAGGACAGACAATCGTTGGCCATCCTTTTTCAATGCTGAGTAGCTAAACATATAAAGGCGATAAAATAATCAAATTATACATGACCTGCATTTTTTACCCCAGGAATTTGAGTTGATTAGAAAAATGTATATTCTACTAAGATTGTACAAACAGCAAACATCACAAGCCTCACAAATGCATGTCTGTTGGTGCCTCATATTACAAAGAATAAAACGTTTTTTTTTTCCGGCTATAGTGCCATTTAATAGTTCTTTTCTACTGTTATAATGAAACCTAAAAAAAAGATGCAAAAAGGAAGGTTATACAGTGCATTGTGAAAGTATTTGGCCCCCTTGAACTTTGCAACCTTTCACCACATTTCAGGCTTCAAACATATATCTAAAATTATTTTTTTGTTTCAATTGGGACACAATTGTGAAGTGGAACAAAAATTATTGGGTATTTTAAGCTTTTAACAAATAAAAACCTAAAAAGTGGGGCATGCACTATTATTCACCCCCTTGCATTCTAACCTTGTAGCGCCACCTCTTGCTGCAATTACAGCTGAAAGTGGCTTGAGGTATGTCTAACAGTTTTGTACATCGAGAGACTGAAATTCTTGCCCATTCTTCCTTGCAAAACAGCTCGAGCTCAGTGAGGTTGGATGGAGAGTGTTTGTCAATATCAGTCTTCAGCTATGGCCACAGATTCTCCATTGGATTCAGTTCTGGACATTGACATGGACATTCTAAAACCTGGATACATTTATTTGCGAACCATTCCATTATAGATTTGACTTATTGTTTTGGATCATTGTCCTGTAGGAAGATAAATCTCCATCCCAATCTCAGGTCTTTTGAAGACTTTGAAGGTTTTCCTCCAGAATGGTCCTGTATTTGGCTCCATTCATCTTCCCATCATTTTAACCATCTTCACTATCCCTGCTGAGGAAAATCAGGCCCAAACCACTTGGCTGCCAACACCATCTTTGACAGAGGGAATGGTGTGTTCAGGATGAGCTGTGCTTGTCTAAGGCCAAACATCGTTTTACATTGTGGCCAAATAGTTTGATTTTGATTTCATCTGACCAGCGCATCTTCTTCCACATTTGGTTTATACAACACTTTTTATGGATATCTTTGAGAAATGGATTTCTTCTTGCCACTCTTCCATAAAGGCCAGGTTTATGCAGAGTTCGACTGATTGTTGTCCTATGGACAGACTCTCCAGCCTCAGCTGTAGATCTCAGCAGTTCCTCCAGTGATCATCGGCCTGTTGGCTGCATCTCTGATCAGTCTTCTCCTTGTCCGAGGTGAAAGTTTAGAGTGCCTGCTGGGTCTTGGTAGAGTTGCAGTGGTGTGATACTCAATAATTTTAAAAAACTGACTGGGATACACTCGGTTCTGAGGCATGGAGAAACAGCAAGTTCCGACTTGAACGCTGCGGTGAAATACATTCACATCTTTGCCTCGGTTTAAATTTAGTGTAACGTAAGATTAAAACTTATTTTTAAGTGTGTGTATGGAAATCTAAGTTAATTTATGTTCAATTTAAAGTTTGTTATGTTACAAGCGCGTTGGCGTCCGTGAAATCTCTCGTCCGCCCAATCCGCGCGGTAAGTCTGTACTGAGTAATGTCACATTTTAGTATTGAAGAACATAACCACAAGATAGGTATTTGTTACTTTGAGATGCGAGTAAATCGACATACGAACTCGGTCCCGGAGAGTATTAAGCTTGTATCTCCAAGTATTACTATACTAATAATAGGGGTGATCTACTTTGTGGTTTTTCGATTATTGCGGCAATGTCTGGTCTACATTATCCGCGATATTCGAGGGATTACTGAATTTATTAAATGTTAGTTATAGGCACATGTAATGTATATGTATGCGAATGTAATGTATATCTAAATATCATCTATATATTATTTTTTAAATACTTTAAGTAATGTACTCACAGTGAAAATAGTTCGTCTCCGCTTAATTTAAATTTAAAAAAAAGGTTGGGAGGTTTGGTCCAAGTCTTTTTCGTCAGATTCGAGAGGCATTGGATCATTGATGAAATCTTCAGGAGGCGCCATGGGGGAAATTTTGCGAGAGGTTTTCGGCGCAGAAGGAAGATGTTGATGGGGAGTTGTGACCACTGTTTCTTTTTTGGAACAAAAATGCTTTTGTCAATGACGTGAAATTGTCAACACGATTGCCATATTCCATGGCTATGACCATGTTGACATCAAACTCTGGGACACTGCTTCAAACTGTGAGCCACATTGAAAGTTTCTCAAAGTACTAAGACCATGATTATTTTGGGGGAAATTAAACTTCCACTCAAATTGAATGCTTGTATTGTCATTCCTCAATCTCTCGCGCCGTCCAGCCGTCAATTACCCGTTCAGAGAGCTCTATTTTCGGAAGAGCGTAACGGCGTCAGCCCGCTGCTTGGACTTAAATGAAAACTCAACTTCTACTTTGCTCCTCCGCAGCATCCACCCATCTTCGCAGCCTAAAAGGCTTTGTTTTCGTATACTAAAGGCGACAGCGTGCACTGTAACGTGCCAAAAACCTGCCACAGAAGCTCCTGCTGCCTCGATGACGCCTCTTGAATCTGACAAAGCGTTATTGCCTTACTTGGAATAAAGCTCTCAATAACCTGTGCAGTAAATCTTAATTTTCATCATCTTCACTTTCCCTTCATCTCACTGCACAGGTCGCTCATCATCTTTTTGGGATTAAAATCAAGTGGAGAAGAACTATTGTCATTTTGAGTATGGTATGTAAAGGATTTACATATTTATTATATATTGATTCGATTTAAATATGAATACATTGCAGTATTTACATATGTATATTACTAACTTTTAAGATATACACTTCTTGATATTCTATAGACATGAAAACATGCATGTATGGTAGATAAATTAGGGGTGATCCTACTTCATTAATTAAGCATTTCAACACGGTAACAACTTACAGTGGTGGGACTTGCATGATATTCCCAACAAAACTTTTCAGCTTCTCTTCTAAATCAGAATGGGTGATGTGTTCTGTGAATGGAAACAACAAAAATGAAAATTTGTAGAACAGAAGAATTCGGTAGTACATTTTATATGGAATAGATGAACTATGATGCTTGCACTTACTGAAGTCTTTTTCCTCAGTAACACTGCCAGTTGCATCAAGAGTGTCTGTGGCTTTACCCAACTCTGCTACGGCAGTGTATTTCTGATGAAAAGGTTATACAGTCATACCTCGTCATACGACCGCTCATCATACAATATGCTCGTCATACAATATGCTCGTCATACGATGGAAATTTCGATCGAATTCGCCCGAAATATGATCAAAATTTCGTGATGCGACCAAGCCAGGCGGCCATGGCACTGTCTTTTTTGCATCTCTTTCGTGTATAACAATATCTACGAGCACCGAATGATTTATTCAGACGAGTTCCGACCAGGAAACGCACAACACGCATGCACGGGAAAAAAGAGGGCTTTCTGGGTAATGAAGTATACTCGTGCACACAACGCCGATAGACAATGGCACTCTTTCTCAGAATAAAACTTCATTAACCACAATCAATACGTGGGTAAGCTCAGCTATTGCATTTTCTGTTATTCTTTCTAAGGAAAGAAGGTCCCGCGATCGTTCTTTAAAGACTATTTTTCGTTGGCAAGTGGTCGTGCGTTATCCTATTGTGAGGACATTTGTGTGCATCATTTTCGGAATATTTTGAAGGAAATACAACAGCAAACAGTCCATCGATAGCGAACGTGAGGGTAGAGGCGTGGCAAACAACTAAACCGGCCAGAACGGAGGTAAAAAAAATATTAAAACAAAATTAGAATTCAGTTTTGTGTAGTTACATTAAAAGTATGTTTGAGTGTGTCTGTATATATTAATCCAAGTTAATTTAAGTTTGTTTGTTCCGCTTACGGGTGCGTTGTCGTGGAAAAAAAATGTTTTTATGTAAAGTAAACCGGAAGCTGTTTGGTTTTCCGGGCTTCAACTTTTGTTGTCAGTGTGAGCTGAAAACGGCTCTTCTCATAATGTTAGGGGGTTGAAGTAATATTGGGAGGAAAAAAAGTCATAATATTACAAGATTTAAGTCATTTTCCTGTTTTTACGGTACGTGGACCGGAAGTTGTTTGGTTTGAGGGGCACTAACTTTTGGCGACGTAAAGTCTCCATGCACATTACTTTTTGTGTAATATTGGGAGAAAAAGTCAAAAATTAAAATAAGGTTAAAAAACATTGCATTAATTATTTTAATATCATTCTGTTCGGGGTCTGCGGACATCAACTTTGGTGAAGATAGATCGGTGTGAAAAAAATAGAATTTGGAATAATTTGGGGGGGGATTATTTAATTCCTGTTAATAAAACTTTGATGAGAACGACTTCATAATGTTAATATAGGCGACAGTTTTAAATTAGAAGATTTTCGGCTAGTGGTGTGCCTTGAGATTTCAATGCAAAAAGTGTGCTGCAACTAAAAAAAGGTTGGGAAACACTGCTCTATGGCCTGAGCCTATTTTGTCTGATTTTGCATGTCTTTGATATTTTGTTTATATTTTAAAAAACATGTTTACAATTGCTTGGTTTGTGCCTCTTTTTTAAGGACAATGTACATTACAATGTCCAAACTATTTTTTCTTCACTCTGACCAAATATGTCAACATTTTGGCCACAAAGAAAAAAAAATCTAAGTCTGTTCATCAAAAATTGCAATATTTATGTCCTAATGACAACCAAACATGCTTGTCGACATGTTTTGAAAGCTTGATATTTATTCAACTAGTAAATATGAACATTCAACAGATAAAAATGGCACTGAATAGCTCAAACATTGTAATTTATCATCTCAGGTGAGGCCAGACAGTTGTATTTGGGTCAGATTTTTACAAGATCAATAATTCATAACATATTTAGACTGTAGCTCACCTTGGAACCCGCCAACATTGTGCTGAGCATTTTTGTGCCATTTCCAACACCAACAACTAAAAAAAGAACAGAGAATGAAGCTAAGATTTCAAAGAGACCCCCAAAACATTAAAATATTGATGATTAATGTTGGATGGAAGTTGCTCGAATAAAGATGTTTTCCTGAGCCTGCAAGCTAGCAACCAACCTGTCAGCGGTAATCGCACGTTCTTGTGTTGAAAGGTTGCTGGCGTAATTAGAATGCTTGGTGGAAAAGTGACGACTGATGTTGTATTCTTTTAAAACAGCAACAGTTTCTAGTAGAAGAGTAGTAATTGGAAATGACGCTCTCAAGTCAGTGCGCCTATGTTCCAACTGGTGTTGAAATGCAGTCATTACAATTCAAAATGACAAGAATGCAATCATTTACATCAAACCTTAAATCTGTACCAATCTTCCGCGGGCCGGATTAAAAAGCACAACGGGTTGGATCTGGCCCGCGGGGCGCAGTTTGCCCACCTCTGCATTAACACCTTTGCCTCGGTTATCGCACAAAAAGGTTTAAGTTTAGTGTAACGAAAGATTAAAACGTATTTTTAAGTGTGTGTATAGTAATCTAAGTTCATTTCATTTAAATTTAAAGGTTATTATGTTACAAGTGCATAGCCGTCAAGTCTCTCTTGTCCACGTTAAGACGCTACCGTCTGTCTGTACTGAATAGTGTCACATTTTAGTATTGAAGATGGTAACCACTAGATAGGTATTTGTTACTTTGCGAGTAGGTGGTGAATTAGAACAAATAAAAATGTTTTTTTTGAAGTAATATCCTGTTTTGGTGTTTTTTCAGAGGGTGGGAGCGGATTAATTTGAATTTTGTTATTTTAACTGCGAAAATTTGATTTGAGATCCGAGTAAATTGACATGCGAGCTCGGTCCCAGAACTCATTAAGCTCGTATCTCAAGGTATTACTATACCTAAAACTCCACTGGCAGCACTATCGAGCGTTCCTCCATGGCCCATCTTCAGACTTTGTTTCTTCCTTTTCCTCGGGTTCGGATTCTGCACACCGGCTTCTGCAGGGAAAACAGCTCGTCAATCAGCGTACATATCAATTATGTACCAAAGACATTCATTTTTTCTACGTTACCCTTGAGTAAGGTTTCTTTAAGTTTATTCAAAACATCCGCAGACGTTGGTCCTTGCTTTTTGTGAATTGCAAACAGTCCATTCAAAGATTGCAATTTAGAAAGAGAACTAGTGAGCGGTGCAGTTGCGTGAGTTCCAGCCATGCTTTTTTAAATATTCGCTTCACATTATTGTCACAACAAAATTGTGACCGGGCACGTTCGCGACTTTTCTCCACAGCGCATGCGCGCAAAAAGCGTCACTTCCTCTCGAGCAATGACGGCAATTTCAACATTAGAAATATATTTTTCTCAACCAGTAGGGTAAGTAAACAAAACATAAAAAGGAAAATTTAAGACTTTATATACTAATGAATAATTCTAAGTTAGGTCATGATTGGTTCAGCACATAAGCATTGTGTGACATCTCTTGAGCCCCGTTGGAAAGGGTCGTTCTTCTTCGTTGGTTTAAACCACTATTTTGGTCATCTATCATTGAATGAGCACTATCTGCCTGTCGCTAAATTGAATGCAGGATTAAATAAAGCTAGACGAAAGGGTTTCACCCACATTCTTATTTTTTAAAAGGTATTTTGAGTGGTTTTACAAGACAACAGAAAGCGCTGTATTCGGAAGATGAGAAATCTTATCTGACTACATTGACCATGATGCATTACCCCCCAGCACACTTCCTGGTTACTCACTGCTGTTCAAATTCCGGTCAAGTCGCAGAATTCTTTCATGGTTTTAAATATGAAATATATAAGTTGCAATTTTTAGGAACGTCTAAAATGTGTTCCTCTTTATTTCAAGCCCTACTTCGACAATTTGCCAAGTCTTACGTCCGAAGAATGGAACTTGATGCACTTTTAGCCTCCCGCCGAGCTGATGGTTTGTTTTTACTCTTGACCATTGGTCAAAAATGGTGAATTGCTACAAAAAGGTCCATTTTGTATAATTATCCACGCCTGCATCGTAAGTACGTGTGATTTGTGCATTATTCTATAATTATCAATATTACAAAGTTTTCATTTTTTTAGTATTACTGTACATGAAGAAGCGGATGCAGTGCGAAAAAATACGGCTGCGGAATGGAGGAGTTTAGGCACACTTACTTATGCCTGTGTAAGGAAAGAGGTGTGGAGCCCCAAAAGAGTGTCTTGGACAAACTGCAAGATTGCCGCTCTTCCCGTCTGGATCTGAGTGGTCTGAGTCTGTCCTCAGATACCTGTGTGCTACTTGGCTGCGCTTTTCAGAAAGACACTTTCTTTATAGAGCTGTCTCTCAGTGACTGCATGCTTGGGGATGAAGGTGAGTGTGCGTGTCGGTGTGTTTGGGGGTGTTAAACAGGGTTTGAAATTTGTAGTCTGTGTACCAATGTTTTGAAAATTAATTAAATTTAGGCAAATCTATTGATTAGAATAAGATATTTTTGTTTACGGAAGTTAAAATGAATTATATTCACAAAGAAAAAAAGAACTAACTATATTGTAGTTTCACAAAACTAACTAAAATATTTTGACACGGTTCCCAGGCGGCCCGCTGGGTGAGTGGTTAGCACCTCAGCCTCACAGCTCTGGGGTCTTGGGTTGAAATCCAGGTCGGTCCACCTGTGTGGAGTTTGCATGTTCTCCGTGGGTTTTCTCTGGGTACTCTGGTTTCCTCCCACATTCCAAAAAACATGCATGGTAGGCGGATTGGACACTAAATTGACCCTAGGTATGAGTGTGAGCATGAATCGTTGTCTGTTTCCTCGATCGGCTGGCCACTAATTCAGGGTGTCCCCCACCTCTGGTCCGAAGTCGGCTGGGATAGGGTCCAGCAACCCCCGCAACCCTAGTGAGAATAAAGCGGTTCAGAAAATGAGATGAGATGAGAAATGGTTCCCGTGGGTTATTAATTAAGTATTGAATTAAAATCAATCTAATTAAGTTCTTAAATTTACTAATAACCATTGTAGGTTTTACTTTGGACAGTAAATTTAATGTCAATGGGAAAAGACTACAAAGCACACTAAAATGCACTCACCCCGTAAAAGTGATTTGAAACAGGATACGTGACAGCTGGAGCCAGCTGTCCAGAAATCAATTTCACAAAGACCTCTTATCACGATAAGTGATGCTTAAGCCACGTTGCACTGTTGTTGACAGTAAAACTTCTTGGCTAGCGATTGAATTAAGCACGTATACCGATTATGTAGTTCACACCGGTCATTTTTAAAATGTGTTGAATTTGGCCATCTAGAAAGGGAACACATTACAATTGAAATTTCTCAAAATTTGGTCTTGTATAGACTACCAACAATTCACCCAAAGCAAAGTAAAAAGTGAGACGAAAAAATAAAAATCTTATACATAAAAAATACCGCAATTACTTGCATATACGCCGCCCCCTCAAAATTGTTGAATTTTACAATTTCTCCCGTATAACTGCCCCAAGATTCACAATTTTCACCTCCATATTCATGGCTTTTATAGGGAGTACAAATGTGTTACTTTGATGGGAAACTCTTAAGAAAAAATCATCACTCGTGGTATTTCTGAGATACTGTATGAATCAAAAGCACATTATTAGGGTCAATATCATAAGGAAGATAATATGCCTGTCTTTGTAAGTGCAAAATATCAAATTATTCAATTTGAAAAAAGAAAGAAGTACAGACGCTCCCCTACTTACGAACGCAATTGGTTCCGAGCGATTGTTCATGAGTTGAATTTGTTTGTAAGTTGATTCAGTGCTATATTTTGTATTATAATTTATGTTTAAGGCCGATATAAGTATATTGAAGGTTTATACAAGTGCATTTGTATGTTTAAGGCTTGTATAAGTAACACGCATTGGTTTGTACTGAAAAAAAACATTTAATAAAATGGAGAGAATATGTACAGTACTGTAGAGAGAGAGATTTATGTATTAGAAACTGGCCAAAAGAAGCGACCTAATGACGATTGCACAGTTTTCTTCTTTTTTTGATCATAAATGATGAGGTAGCACTGTATGGCATCATTCAATTGATTTGCAAACTTTGTGCAACGTTCAATATTTGGGTCCTGCTGCTCGATCTTTCTGTTTATAAATGGTACTGAATGTGCAACGCTCACCACTCTCACGCGCATCAAGCTTCGTTATTATTGCCACTCGTTTCAAATGAAATGGCTTGCCTCTTCCTTGCAACTCCCTCAATAGAAGCCTTTAGCTTTTTACCAACCATATTCAATATTGGATGCATGAGATATTTAATGATACAAATGAAAAAGGTTCTTTGCACACTGGAGATACATTCACGCACTTCCGCATTGCAACGAAGAAGAAGGTAGATGCTGGGTGAGCTGAGCTCTCACAGCGCCAGGCGTCGGTATTAGCGGCGGAAAGAAGTACTACTCCGAAAAAGGGGCGAAATACAAAATTGGACTTGCGAACATTTTTGGACTTAAACGCAATTTGCAGACATGTTCGTATGTACCGTTGTTCGTAAGTTGAATGTTCGTAAGTAGGGGAGCGTCTGTATCTTCATGAGAACCTAATGCTTTTTAATGACAGAAATTACAATTTTCTTACCAGAAGTTTAAGATGTTGTGGCGGCAAAATTGCTTCTAATGTCGAAATATCTTGATTTTTTTTAATGGTTCATATTACTGCAATAGTTGTCACTTTCAACAACAAATTAAAAGAAAAGAAAATCGAAACAGAATTTTGTTTGAATTCATTATCACAAATGTACAATCGTTTCCTTTAAAAAGGGAAGTAACGTAAGCACAACCAGGAAGTGTGTCTGTAGCGGTATAGTGTTCACTAAGTCTCTGGGTGCAATAATAGCATGAGATACCCATTACGCAGGAGCCTATCCCAGTCGACTTCGGGCCAGAGGCGGGGGACACCCTGAACCGGTGGCCAGCCGACCGCAGGGTACGAGGGGACAGACAACCATTCACTCCCACTCGCATACCTAGGGGCAATTTAGAGTGTCCAATCAGCCTACCATGCATGTTTTTGGAATGTGGGTGGAAGCTGAAGTACCCGGATAAAACCCATGCAGGCCCGGGGAGAAAATATAAACTCCACGCAGGTGGACTGACCTGAGGCCGACGTGTTTACCAATCAAGCCGGACCACCGCATGTTGTGTAATGTTCTTTAATTTTTTTTTCTTTTTAAATCCTCCACTCAACAAATAACTCAATGGGGGTGGAGAGAGTCCAAACTTAATAAAACTAAGAAAATATATACAGTGGTACCTCGAGATACGAGCTTAATCCGTTCCGGGACTGAGCTCGTATGACAAGTTACTCGTAACTCGAGGTAAAGTTTCCCATTGAAATGAATGGGAAACAAATTAATTCGTTCCAACTCTCTGAAAAAAACACCAGAAACAGGATATTGGATTGAAAAAAAAAGTTTTATTTCTTATAATTCGCCATATATTGACAAAGTAATAAATAACGAGTGGTTTAATAGAAATAAAGTGTTTAATCTAACTAAAATTGGCCGGATTTCGCCGAGGGGAGAGGGGCTTCGGTTTTTTTTTTCCTCCACACAACGCACTCGTAAACAGAACAAACACTCCACCCTCACGTTCGCTATCGATGGGCTGTTTGCTGTCGTACTATTCCCTTCAAAATATTCCGAAAATGATGCACACAAATGTCCTCACAATCGGAGAACGCACGACCACTTGCCAACGAGCAGCAAGCAGTCTTATCAGCGATCGCACCGCTGCTCATGGGAGCTTCCGAGGCGCTGGCTAGCGGCTCATTTTAGCTTGTAGCATCTGTGTTCGCATCCCCTCGAACGGCGACTATGATAGAGTTGCTACCGGGGATGCTGTTGCGAGCCAGTGCCCCCGATGTTCTTATGAGCAGCCAACGAGCAGAGTCTTTTATCAGCGATCGCCCCGCTGCTCATGGGAGCTTCAGGGGCGCTGGCTAGCGGCTCCTTTTAGCTTGTAGCATCTGTGTTCGCATCCCCTCGAACGGCGCCTATGATAGAGTTGCTACCGGGGATACTTTTGCGAGCACGAGTATACTTCATTACCCAGAAAGCCCTCTTTTCACCGCGCATGCGCGTTGTGCGTTTCCTGGTCTGAATAGCTCATCCGGTGCTCGTAAATATTGTTATACACGAAAGATATGCCAAAAAAAATGCCATGGCAACCTGGCTTGGTCGCATCACGAAACTTTGACCGCATCACGGGCGAATTATTCGATCGAAATTTCCCCCGTAAGACGAGCATTCCGTATGACGAACGGTCGTATGACGAGGTACCACTGTATGATGGAAAATCCAAAACCTATGATCTTGGCATAACTACATTCTGCCTGCCTGACAATTCGCCTGCTTGAGGAACACAAGGGACTTAAGATGGAAATTAGCCTTTGGCTACAATCTTACATATTTACATATATATGCTCTGTTGACGCCAACATCTAGCGGGTGGAGTTCTTTTGTAAATCCAGCCTGAATGACGGCGAGCACTAAATTAGAGTGCTCACCGTCATTCCGCGTGGATTGACAAAAGAATTATATATCCCAACATGCACCACGCACTACTTCTACGGGGGAAATGGAGTCGGGGGCTGCTTTCCGTACTTGCGGCTCAAAAATGATCCATATATAAGGCGCACCGCATTATAAGGCGCACGGTCAGCTTTTGAAATAATTGAAGGCTTTTAGGTGCGACTTATAGTGCAGAAAATACGGTATATAAAAATGTATTTGTGCCTCTTCTTTTGTGTTGACTGTTAGGTGCCAAAGCTCTCCTGAGTGGTCTTTTTTACAATACATCCCTAAAAGTTTTGGATATAAAGGTAACCCTTCATGAATTACACTGTTTTGATGTTATGATAGTGATAGTTTTGTTGTGTACATTATTTTTAACAGGGAAATAACCTGAAAGCAGCAGGAGCTGAGATTTTGGGAAAGGTGCTGGCACGAAACAAGACTTTGATTCGGTAAGAACGCCATCTATTATGCATTGTTGTATATGGTGTGTATCTCACAAAAGTGAGTACATACATCACTCTCATTTGTGCAAATTGAAGAAATGAAACTTTGATTCAGTGTAGTCACTTTAGAGCTTGGATAATAGAAATGTACTAAGTGTCATTTCTTCAGTGTTGTCACATGAAAAGATATAATTTAAAAAAATGCAGAAATGAGCGGGGTGCACTCACATTTGTGTGATCCTTTAAATATGCCTGTATAGCTATAGCACAACAAAAACATTGATTGATTAACTGGCCCACTCAACATTTTGCATGCAGGTTAGTGCTAGACTGGAATGCACTTGGAGTGTGGGATGAAGCCTTTACTGTCTTTTGTGACGGCCTGAGCTCGAATGGTGTGCTGACCCATCTTGACCTGCGGAATAATCAGATCAACCATCATGGAATGTTGGCATTTGCGCAGACACTTAAACATAACAGCAACCTGAAAGTACTTGGTAAATCACACACAAATCTTATTATTGTATCGTCAGTGGTACGTCTACTTACAAATGCATAAGAATTTTTCAGGATGCGAAATCTTTTGGTTTGCAAATTACTGTACCAATATGCAAAAACAAGATCCAAGTTACTAAATCTCTCAAACGCAAATACCTCTCCTATATTGGTCATTTTATTTTCAAATTGTTGCAGTTGCGTTACGTTCTGCTTGACAATCCCCCTATGTTCCGCTAGCCTTCCATTGTCTGTGTCAAAACAACAAACCTCTTTTGACGGCTGTTCACTGTCACGCCGTTTTTTATTTGTCAGCCATGAAAGAAAAGCAGAACATTAAAAAATAAATAAATAAGAAAGAGACATATGGTTGACTGATATTACAAGCAGAAGGCAACATTTAAAGCGATGACTGCTTGGCATGGTATATCTGTAATTTCAAAAGAGAGGCCATCGCTGAACAACGAGATTAAGTGACAGTTACTCCTTTCGATAGAGGAGGAAGAAATTGCAGGAGATGCAGTGACAAGAGTCGATTATTTCTGAAAAAGCAGCGTCGAAGGGAAACAAACATAAAAAGCAGTGTTGATTAATAAAATGGGGGAAAAAATTCAATGCGAAAAAACAAAACAAAACATTAATGAAAAAGATAAATTCGATTTAATGCTAAAATATTTTGAAATCATCATTTAAAATTCTTAATGTGTGTGTTTATGTGCATGTGTTCGTGTTATTTGTCTGTTGCTTAAGTTAGCTTCCTCCTTATACTTCCACACCTGCATTGTTTTATTTCAAAATCAAAGCTACTCGCGTCTGGCCAATCCAAGCACGTTTAACTAGGTTTAGATGGCAGCGCCCTCGGTAAGATGGCTGTGCCCCAAGCGAGCAGGAAGAGTTTTTTCACGTTTTATGCAAGATACGTAGGTTTTTTTCTTGAATTTCATTCAGACGTCAAAATAAATTTTGGTTAGCGTTTTGTCTTTTTATCTTTTCTCTATTTTGAGATAAATGACCATATCATCCACATTTGCTTGCCTCATGACGTCACAGCGCCGTTGCGTGATGACGTAACGACGCCATTTTGTCGTGACGTCATGGTGTGACGGCACCATCAACTTGCATTTTTTTTTTGCATGTCGTGTTTTTATACGGAGACGGACAACCATTCACTCTCACACATACCGAGGGGCATTTTAGAGTGTCCAATCAGCCTACCATGCATGTTTTTGGAATGTGGGAGGAAACCGGAGTACCCGGAGAAAACCCACTTGGGCCTGGGGAGAACATGCAAACTCCACACAGGTGGACCAACCTGGATTTGGACCCAGGACCCCAGACCTGTGAGGCTGACGTGCTTATCACTCAAGCTGCCTGAATAAACCATTTAGTATACAGAAATACTTGCCACACAAAAGAAAAAAAACATTCAAATGAGCATGTTGCCAGTACAAATTGTCCTTTTGGACAGTTTATTTTTTTAGACATCCCCCTATTACAAATCATTTCTCGATAATGTACCTGATGACAATTTACAGAATTTTGAAAAAGTAAATTTACTGCTAACATTTTTTTTAATTCTAACTGTTGACAGATCTGAGATGGAACAATATTGGTCTCCTTGGTGGCAGGTCTCTCCTTGAAGCTCTGCAGATGAACCAAAGTGTCGAGCAACTGGACCTGGCAGGGAACAATATACCCAGTGACACTCTCAAAGCTCTTGGTATTTCTGCATGTGTTTGATTTGTCTTTTTGACACCCCAGGGACTTTTTGTTGTACTTGGCACATTTCCCATAATTTATTTACTGCCATCAACAGTAGAGCTGCAACTATCAATTAGTATTTGCCTCATTGACTAATCTCATCTCATTTTCTAAACCGCTTTATCCTCACTAGGGTCACGGGGGGTACTGGAGCCTATCCCAGCTGACTTCGGGCCAGAGGCGGGGGACACCCTGAATTGGTGGCCAGCCGATCACAGGGCACAAGAAGACGAACAACCATTCGCACTCGTACCTAGGGGTAATTTAGAGTGTCCAATCAACCTGGCATGCAGTCTTTGGAATGTGGGAGGAAACCGGAGTACCCGGAGAAAACCCACATAGGAGAGCATGCAGGTGGACCAACCTGAATTTGAACCCAGCTCCCCCACTGTGAGGCCGACGCGCTAACCACTCAGTCGCCGCTGGGCCGCCGCTCTCATTGACTAATCGGACGATAAATTCAACGATTGATTGGATAAAGGACACATTTTTAAAATTACCTTCACAATTTGAATATATTAATATCAATAATACTAGACATGTTAATTTGTTTTTGGCCTGTTTTAAGTAAAAATGAAGCCAAAATGAAAGTCTATTTTCCAAAAATAATAGTTTATTACAACTGTCCTGTTTTAGGTACATAAAACATGTTCAAGTGTTTAGTTAAATGATCCGAGTGTTAAACAAAACAATCTCAGAACAAATTTAGGCAAAATCATGTTAATTCAAATTTAAAATGGTGCTACTTGTTGACATATTTATCTGTAAGTAAAGCGCTGATTTAAATTGTCAATTACTCTTATACAGTTATTAAACAGAAATGTACCAGTTTTCTTTAAACCAAGAATATAGCACCAACAATAAAAAATAACTAAACTTAATGAAAAAAGTGCATTATGTGGAACACTGATCTTCACATCATCAGCTTTACACATTACAACTAATTAACTTTCTTGCTACTAAATGAGGTCATCAGGTGTCATTAGGCTACATGATGACAAATTCAAAGTATATTCAAATAGACGAAAATCAACATCACCACATTTTATTACAATTAGCTGCATACTGCCACCCACTGTACAAGGATGTACCATCCATTTCTCCACCTTGATTTCTGGCATTGGCTTGAGTAATTTGAGTACACCTGCAAATAGTTGCTGATAATAATTGAAAATCAAATTTGTTGTCAACAAATATAATTGTCCATTTTTATCGATTGGTAATTGCCGCCTTAATCAACAGTGATGGATGTCCAGTGCTTGTCCATTGAGAGAAACTAATCCTCATTGATTGAAAGAACAACTTTTTACTTTTGTATAAGTGATTGATATAGAAAAAAATGGTCGCAAACACAGTTGTCCCGGTCACATATGTTTGCATTTTAGTTCAAGTCCAAGTCATATGATTATGAGGAGTTGCCAAAACCAATTATCAATCCAATACCATCACTCTTGCATGATGCTGTTTTACCATTAGTTTCCTGCTTGTGGCTAACAACATTCTCCTGTACCAGCTCTGTTTACTTCTGCTTTCGCTTTTACTGCACAGTTGTGATTTTGCGTGGTTCAAAGCAGAAGTTATTTTAGTTTCCTTTGAAAATATCCTTGTACATTTGGATTCTTTTGGTGCTTTGCAACCCTTGGTATTTGAGAAATAAATACTAAAGTCAATAATTAATACATCTTCAAAACAACTATTTCACCCAATTCCAATCCTCTTCCAATTATGGGATCGAATGGGGGACATCCTTAATTTCAAGTGAATTTAGTCTCAAATTAATCAAAATTGCTTAGAATATGATTTGTTTGGCAATGAAAATCAAGATTAAATATTCCGTATGCATTTTAAAGGGAATTAGCAACGCTTCCATTCCAAATTATGTTAGTGATTTTCAAATGCAGGAGTAGAATAAAATCATGAATACAGTGATAAACATTATTTCATGTATCCAGTAGATGGCAATATCGGTTTTACAATGGCCCGAATGCATCGCTTCCTCTTCATTTTTTAATTAACGCATTAAACTTTTTTCACAAATAAAAAACTGTAAAGTGGGGCGTGCATTATTATTCAGGCCCTTTACTTTCAGTGCAGAAAACTCATTCCAGAAGTTCAGTGAGGATCTCTGAATGATCCAATGTTGACTGATGATAATAAATAGAATCCACCTCTGTATAATACAGTGATACCTTGAGATATGATCTTAATGCGTTCCGGGACCAAGCTCGTATGTCAATTTACTTGTATCTTAAATAAATTTTTCCCATAGAAAATAACTAAGTACAAATAAATCCATTCCCACCCCCGAAAAAACACCCAAAACAGGATATTACAATGGAAAAACATCTTTTTATTTGTTCTAATTCACCACCTACTCACAAAGTAACAAATACCTATCGAGTGGTTATGATCTTCAATACTAAAATCTGACATTACTCAGTACAGACTTATTGCGGAGTGCGCGGAGAGAGAGAGAGAGAAAGGACAGGAGACTTGAGGGACAATAACGCGCTCGTAACATAACATAAACTTTAAATTTAACTTAAACTAAGTTAGATTACTATTCACACACTTTAAAATAGAATTTGATCCTACGTTACACTAAATTAAAATCTTCTTGTGCTATAACCGAGGCAAAGATGTTAATGTATTCCACCACGTATTTTGATTCGGAACTTGCCGCTTCTCCATGCCTCAGAACCGAGTGTATCCCAGTTAATTTTTTTAAATTATCGAACCAGCCACGACTCAATTTGAAGGGTGGTGTCTTTTTCAGATGCTTTCAAGTCCATGTCGATTCTGCTGGCGTTTTTCGCAGATTAGCGACTCGGTCACGCTAGCTACAGTAAAAAAAAAATGCAACCTGTTCGGCCCGGTGCTCGCAGATATCTTAATGTGAGGGAAATGCGGCGAGAAAGACGACGATGCTGTTCTCATAAGCAACCTCTCGCATACTCGGTCACTCGGACGGCTGCATTGGGAACCATCTCGTATGCTCGTATCTCAAATTTGTCTTGTATGTCGAGGCAAAAATTTGCTCGGGATTTTCCTCGTATTTCAAATTTCTCATGTTGGGACACTCGTATGTCAAGGTATTTCTGTATCTTGATTTGAAAATGTGCCCCCAAATCAAAATGCACTGTCATGCACTGTGCAAAAGAGCATTTCAAGTGGTCTCGATAATGATAATAGTAGTAACTGATGTTTATATTGTCTACCACCTTCAGAGCATGTTATTGGCCGCAACACAGATCGACAGTCCAACATGAGGGAAAGCCACAGCAGATCACAGGTCCTCAGGAAGGAGATACAGAACCTGAAGCAAGAGAAGGGACGTCAGGTAGCTGAGGCACTAAATATGGATTTTTAAGGTGTTACTCACAAACCAAATCTTGCTTTTTTGATCAACACAGCTGGCTCGCTGGCCGCTCCACCTGACATCTTTAATGTGGAAACGGCTAAACAACCGGTGACAAGCTGATAAATCATAGACACTTTAATATACATAACAATAACATTCTTCAACTCTGCACCGACTAATTGTGGATAGCATGTAGATGGCCATTAGAGAATTCCGCACACACCTATTATTTAAATTCCCTCTGATTTACCCCAAACACAATTGGGCTTTTCTTTTTCTTTTTAGCAAAAGCCTGAAGGTTTTGTGCTCACATTAACTGCAAATTTTGCTTTCACCACCATGCTTCAACTGTATGAATTGGTTCCATAAATTTGGGGCATTTTTTTCCCTTCCACCTCTTTATACTAATGCACTCAACAAGTGGATTGCATCTATCTCTTCAAAAACTACATAGTTGAGATTTTTACATTTCTCTGTCGTAGGACTTGAATCCTCACACCCCAAGTCCTACAGTCAGTTTTTTAGCTTCTTCAGGATTGTGTATATTGTATGTATTTATTCTATTTAAATGATGAATTCATTATATCGCTCTTACAATTTTTCAGTTCCAAAACTTGATGGTGACCATTGACAGGCAAAGAGAGGAAATGGGACAGTCAAAGAGGTGAGAACACATACAGGCACAGTTTGCCTTATAAAACACATTGTGTACCATATTTTCCACACTATAAGGCACACCAGAATGTAAGGCGAACCTTCAATGAATGACCCATCTTAAAATTAGTTTCATTTATACACCGCACCAGATTATAACACGTAGTAATAGTAGTGATGGTGGTGCTAGTGGTAGCAGGGAATTGTAATATAAATCCACTAGATGAATTTGTAACAGTAGTAGTATTGTGGTTTGAACTATAGATCCACTAGATAGAGCTGTAGGTACACAGTCGATTGGTCGCCGGTCTTTTGGTCGCCCGGAAGGTTATTGATAATTACCATTTAAATCGTAGCTCAAATTCCCTAAATACAAACTGCAAATTACTATTTAGTCATACTTAATGCCCTAGTAATTATTAGGCTAAAGAAAAGCTCCAAATTTCCCGGACTTTTATTGATTTTTGTTGGAGAACTTGTTAAGACCCTGACTGACGTAGCTTCTTAAAGGGACAACGCATGTACATACAAACTCATACACTCACACGTCGGCTCAGTGAAACTGCTCATGGCCATTGTTGGCTTTTATTGATGCGTAGACCGTGTTGTTTTACCTTGTTTTGTCGCCGGTCTTTTAGTCGTCGGTCTTTTGGTCGCCCGTTGTCGCGGTCGGGGCGACCAAAAGACCGGCGACCAAAAGACCGGCGACCAAAAGACCGGCGACCAAAAGACCGGCGACCAAAAGACCGGCGACCAAAAGACCGGCGACCAAAAGACCGGCGACCAAAAGACGGCGACCAAAAGACCGGCGACCAATCGACCGCGCACGGAGCTGTAATAGTAGTAGTAGGGGATTGTGTTATACTTCCACTAGATGTACAGTGCCGTGAAAAAGTATTTGCCCCCTTCCTGATTTCTGTGTTCTTTGCATATTTATCACGCACACAGGTTTCAGACAATCAAATGAATTTTCGTATGACACGAAGACAACCGAAGGAAAGAGAAAATGCAGCTTCTAAACGATGATTTTGTTTACCAAGGCAGAAAGAAATACAAACTTGTCTGGCCCTATGTGAAAAAGTAATTGCCCCTTTGTTAAATCATAAAATAACTGTCACTAATCACAATTGTAGGAAAGCTGAGTTCAATTTCACAGGCCACATCCACACCTGATTACCACCACATGTTGAATCAAGAAACCACTTAAATATAATGTGTCAGACAAAGTGAAGTAGGCTACAAGATCAGAGAATCATGCCACGATCCAAAGAAATTCAAGAAGAAATGCGAAAAAAGTGATGGACATCTATTAGTCTTGAAAAGGTTACAAATTTTCATCTAGTGAATTATGGCACTCATGACAATATTACATAAACACTACATTTTCCGTGCCGCACATCTTTACAAAAGTCGTAGCATAGCCGTCGCTTAGCCCAGGTAACTGTGCACAATAAGTAGTAGATTACACCCTACATTGGTTGCCGGCCAATCGCTGGGCACCAAGAGGCAGACAACTATTGACCCATACACTCAAATATAAGGATAATTTGCCTACCATGAATGTTTTGGCAAGATGGTAGGAAATTAGAGTACCCAGAGAATACCCACACAGTCACAGGGAGAACCTTCAATCTCTAAGCAGGAAGAGACTTGAAACCTTGACATCAGAACTGTGAGGCGGATGTGCTTACCACTCTGTCACCATCCTGACCTCTTGACTATATATTGTACCTATGTCTGTCTTTTTTTATTTAATTTTTTCCTTTATGTGTTAGGTCAACGAGCATACAGGTCAGTCAACTCCAAGAGGCCCTAAATGAGAGGAAGTCAGCTGTCAATTCCCTCACTGCGAGGTATGATAATCTCTTTCATCCCAGATACACTCTACAGACAGGACTACCACATTTAGGTTACAGATGTGTGTTTACGTCTTGGTACATACAGTGGTCATAACAATTAGCAATGTTTACATGCACCAAATATGCTTATATTTGTAAAAACCTGATTACTATGGGGGGCATCCCGACGGATGGGTGGTTAGCGTGTTGGCATAGTTCTGGGGTCCTGGGTTCGATCCCAGGTCGGTCCTCCTTTGTGGAGTTTGCATGTTCTTCCCAGCCTTGTGTGGGTTTTCTCCGGGTTCTCCTGTTTTCTCCCACATTCCAAAAACATGCATGGTAGCCTAGTTGAACACTCTAAATTGCCCCGATGTATGAGTGTGAGTGTGAGCGGTCTGCGATTGACTGGCCACCAATAAGGGTGTCCCCTGCCTCGTCCCCGAAGTCAGCTGGGATAGGCTCCAGAACCCCCGTGATCCTTTTGAGGATAAGCAGGTCAGAAAAGGAAAAATTACTCTGGGTTAGCACTTTTCTGGCCATGTAACTGGCAAATGGGCAATCCTCTTTGAAGGAGCATTTGTGTTCTGTGCGTACTCCATTCGCAAGAACTATTGGTCTTTTTAGTAAAATATTTTTACTGCTTTATGCATGGCAGGGAGGAGGATGGCACATTAATTAACTGTAAGATTTTAGCATTGTCTTTTATTGGCAATAGGCATAGATGTCCTGGAATAAACATTTACGAAAAGGCCAGAAGGTGGTAAATTACGCCATTTTCTCATGATGCCATCTGTCCACAATAGCCCTCCTGTGCTTTGAAAGAAATTTGCTCATTTACAACTTTGTAGATTCTTAGTTTATTCAAAATCTGTAAAAGAAAATCTGTCCGCCCCTCTAGGACTGGCTACAGTTGCCCGTGCATAATTTTCCCCAGGCCACCGCCCACGGCGCTGGTTGGTTGCCGGATGTCACTCAGGGAGTTTTGCTCAGCAGTTGGTGCACTCGACTTTGGAGCTGGAACTAACGATTTCTCTTATCTACTAAGCGGGTGATTAATTCAACGATTAATCAGATAAATAACACTTTTTTTTAATTACCTTCAGTTTAAGAATAGACAGTAATTAATAATAAACAAGTTAAGTTGTTTTCGGTGACATTGACAAGGACGCACCAGGGAATGAAAAACAAAGGGACTTAAATATACAGACATGAGTTGAACAGACATGGAGAACAAGTGGATGACACACAAGGCAGCAGCAGTGTGCAGCTTTCACACCTGCATCCTTTTGTCATTAATGTCAGGCCTTTCTTCTATAAAGCTATATTGTGTTGTTTCTTTGACTATTGAGAGTATTTTTGATGGTTGCGCTATGAGCACACAGAAGTCAAATGCCTCACCACTGGTCTGGGATGTATTGTATGGATTTTCCGTAATGCTAGGGGTACGAGGGTGTGGTATTTTTAGGGTCTGGTCATTTAACCAGTAGTACACGAACATCCACTGGGTTGACCGCATTATTTAGCATGTCGGCAAGAAATGAAACCAGTCAGTCAAGCGCTCAGGGTCATACAGAATTTAGAATTTAATGCATACATAAGGCGCACCTACTGATTGGGCGGATTGTCCATTTTCGAGAAAATTTTATACTTTTAAGTGCACCATATAGGTGTGAAAATACGGTATTTACATTTTGGGGGATTTTGTAACTTGGGTCTTCCTTTTTGTATAATGGAATGGTCATTTCCAAGTGTTTCATAACCTGAAAATTAAAAGGCATTCGTAAGTTGAGGTATCACTGTACGTCAAATGGACAAATATTGTCTCCAATAATTGGGCCGACGGATAATTGGTCGATTTATAGTATTTTCACCTGAGGTGTTTTTTCAGATTCCCAAATCCCTTCACTCTGGAATTCAAGCACAACTTTCATATATCAACTGCAACAAATATTGTCTGAATTTATATGGTTTGCAGGTTGCAGATGATGGAGGCTTCAGTTGCTCTTTCTGAGCAGAAAAATCACAGCCTGGCTGAGCTAATTGCAAGACTGAAGGTTGAGAAGGAACAACTCATGGAAGCACAGAGCAGAGAGAGGAAGAAAGAACATGAGGTAAAATTATGTATCTGCAACACCTTTGTACTGTGATTCCTCTTCACTTCATGGCTCACTATGTCGCAGATTTTTTTCTGAAGTTTAAAAAAAAAAAATGTCTAAGTCTACGCTGAAACTCACAACCAGAAGAAAGACAGATGAAAAATGGCAGAAGTCACGGCACGGCTTCTTCTCTCTTTGTACATAATTCAGCTGGTAGAAACTTTGTTAATGTTAATGGGGTCCGCCGTGCGCTTAAAAGTGCGACACAGGGAGTGAACGCACTTCCCCTCTGGAAATGCACGTGTGTTGTAGCGATCTGTATGCTGCGAATAAATTAAAAAAAATTCTCGTGAGGTCCAATAGCGTGGCGAAGTGGTCCGAGATGTAGCGGCTGGTCTCCTCGTCCAGGTTGCGGTACTGCACGTTGCAACGACTGTTATCCTACACAAACCGCAAAAAATGAATCAGCATTATGATGGATTTACATTGTAGATAAGGCCGTGAAGCTGGCATGATGATAGGACGTTAACTGCATGATGATAGGACGTTAACTGCATGGGGCCACTTAAAAGGAGACTGATGACAACGTGGTCGGAGCCATTGAAATTTGGCAATTGTCTTGACAGTGTCAAGACAACAACAACAGCAATATTTGTACAAGAAAAATGCCTCTCGGATCTGACGAAGAGGACTTGGACTAAAGCTCCAATAACCAGTTTTTTTTAATTATTCAAACTATTTTCACTGAGTACAGTACTTAAAGTATACATTTTTTATTTATAGATTATATTTAGATATTAATACATTATAGTCTTTTCATATGCCTGTAACTGTGATATTTAATAAATATACTTCTTGATAATTGTACTTGTGTATTATTGTATAGGGCGAAAACATGTATAGTACGGTATGTTGTAATGATAGGGGTGATCCTACTTTTTCGATTATCGCGGCCATGTCTGGTCTACATTTTCCGCAACAAATTAGGGATTAGTGCATTCATTTTCCTGAAAGAACAGGCAAAGAAATTGGAATAATTTTTCAAGGCTTTTGATGTGCACTGTCTTTGTCCCAGTGACGAAGTATATTAAAACTAGCAAAATAGTACACCTGGGAAAAGCTGTTTCAACTTTGCTGCACATTTTTCAATTAATTTGAAGCTTATGACATTTTCTCCTCTATAGGACAAAGTTTCCAGAGAAGGAAAGCTTATCAGAGAAATCCAAAACTTGTCAGAAACCAATGTCCAACTAAAAAATAAGGTACAACAATTGTGTCATTTACCAACACATCCAAAAAGATAATTACCCTTAAATGGCTCTCGCTATTTTTGTGTCTGTCTCTCAGGTGGAGGAAGGGGACCGCAAATGCAAATCCCAACAGGAGCAGATTTTTGAAATAAAGCAGGAACTCACCAACACCACAGCTGAGCTGAAGCTCAAACTTGCACAAGCAGAAGGTACTAAGAAGGGAACAATACATTTTCACAATGTCATTTCCAATATAGTGTTCCCTCGAATATCGCGACCTCACCTATCGTGAATTCACTGCTTCGCAATTTTTTTCTGCTATTAAAAAAAAAAATCTGCAACTGGAAGACAGATGAAAAATGGCGGAGGTCAGGACAACGCTTCATCTCTCAGCCCCGAAGAAGGTATCTACAATAGAGGGAGAATGGCCGCTCCAAACATCATTTATATAGTGCCCTAATTGCGTCTTGCCATTTTCTCTGTATTTTTTTTGAGTCGCCGTTGAAAATGCCTCCTAAATACTGACGTTCTCTTATATGCTAAATGAGTAGCACGCAATTGCGGCATAGATTAATCTACACTGTGGCGTTCTTTTGTACATAATTCAGCTGGTAGGAACGATTTGAATGTTAATGGGATCCGCCTTGCATTTAAAATGGGGACACAGGAAAGGAACGCACTTCTCTGGAGATACAAGTGTGTTGTGGCTTGTTGCTAAAGACATAAAACTTCCGGGTTTCATAAATGAGAGGAGGATATGCAGGAAAGAGCCGTCTCGTGGTGCAAATAACTCAAAATAAATTCACGTGAAGTGAAGAGGCCTGAGGTGTAGCGGCTGGGTTAAAATGAACCAGCATTATGATGGATTTACACCGTAGATACAGCTGTGAAGCAACAAGTGTTTTTTGGAAGCGGGTGCCTTCTAGGACATTTTTTTTCAAAGATTAACTGAACGTTGCTGCTTGGCTTCATGGTAAAGCCAGCGACGTCGGCCAACAATCCCAAGGGGCATGCTGGCGGCAAGAGAGGTCTGTCCCCCGACCTGGACCCGGTTGAAACAGGGAGGAGCAAGTTTTTTTGGAAGCGCAGGCCTTCCCGGACATTTTTATTCAAAGATTAACTGAACCTGCGGCTTATCATCATCATGTTTCCATCCCACGCTTAATTAGGCAAGTACAGTATTCACTCGAATATCGCAGACAATGGACCCATGGCCACAAGAAGACAAATTAAATGGATTAAAACTCCCATTTACCTGTTTTTGGGGATTATATGAAGTGGAGAGGAACTAGTTTCACTGTAAGTACAGTGTTTAAAGTATTTACATTTTTACATATACATTATATTAAGATATTAACACATTACATTCTTTTGAATGATAGCTGTAATATTTAATAAAATACACTTTTTTATAATTGTACTTGTATTTCTGTATAGGCGCAAAAACATGTATTTTGGTAGTTATTATGGGGGTGATCCTACTTTGCGTTTTTTTGTTTATCATGGCCATTTCTGCTCCATTAACCACGATATTCGAGGGATTACTGTACAGGACCTAGGAACTGCTACATTGTGTATCTTGTCATCTCACAGACCACCTGGAAATTGAGAAGCGGAGGTTCAAGCAAGGCCTCGAGGACATGGATCATCTACGACAACGAGAGGTATTTACCCAGTCTTAAAGGGCATTTGATTTAGACAGGTTGCATCAGCGCATGCATCCCGTCAAAATTGTTTTACATCATTCTAATTGTAATACCGTGACACACATTATTTATTCATGATGTTTACAAAGAAATCAACTACACAAAGGAATGATATACAGTGCATTACAAAAGTATTAAGCCCCCTTGAATTTTTCAACCCTTTGCCACATTTGAGGCTTCAAACATAAAGATATAAAATTAAAACTTTTTGTCATACTCAACAACAAGTACAACACAATCAAAAAGTGCAACGAAATGTATTGGATATTTTAAACTTTTTTAACAAATAAAAAACTGAAAAGTGAGGCATGCAATATTATTCGGCCTCCTTGCATTAATACTTTGTAGCGCCACATTTTGCTGAAATTGCAGCTGGAAGTTGCTTGGGGTATGTCTCTGTCATGATGTTTTGCACATGGACAGACTGAATTTTTTGCACATTCTTCCTTGTAAAACAGCTCTAGGTCAGTGAGGTTGGATGGAGAGCTTTCGTGAACAGCAGTCTTCAGCTCGGCCCACAGATTCTCAATTGAATCGGGTCTGGACTTTTGACTTGTCCATTCTAACACCTGGACATGTTTACTTGTGAGACATTTCATTGTAGATTTGGCTTTATGTTTTGGATCATTGTCCTGTTGGAAGATAAATCTACATTCCAGTCTCGGGTCTTTTGCAGACTTTTTTTCCAGAATGGTTCTGTATTTGGCTTCATTCATCTTCCCATCAATTTTAACAGTTTTCCCTGTCCCCGCTGAAGAAAAGCAGGCCCAATTAATGAGACTGCCACCACCATGTCTGACAGTGGGGATGGTGTGTTCAGGGTGATGAGCTGTGTTGTTTTCAGGCCAAACATATCGTATGTTTTGCATTGTAGACAAAAAGTTCAATTTTGGTTACATCTGACCAGTTACCTCTTCCACATGTTTGATGTCTCCCAGGTTTCTTGTGGCAAATGACAGTTTTATGGATATCTTTGATAATGGCTTTTGTCCATAAAGGCCAAATGTGTGTTGATTGTTGTCCGACTCTCTCTCCCACTACCTCAGCTGTTGATTTCGGCAGTTCATCCAGAGTGATCATGGGTTTTTGGCTGTATCTCTGATCAGTTTTCTCCTTGTTCTTGGTGAACGTTGAGAGTGAGTGCCAGTTCTTTGTAGATTTGCAGTGGTCTGATACTCCTTCCATTTCAATATAATTGCTTGCACAGTGCTCCTTGAGATGTTTAAAGCTTGGGAAATCTTTTTGTTTTCAAATGCAGCTTTAAACTCCTGATAGGTTTATTAATAGGTATACTTTAATAAAAATAGAGAGACATCGTTGACATATACCAGCTACGGAACTTGCAAGGAGAATCCACCCTGACTTCGTCCTCGTCCCAGATGATTCTGAAGAAACGGCATCCTCCTCTGTCCATTTAGTCGCGCATAATCAAAACACTTAGTGTAATCTGATTCAAACTATTGCATAAGCTAACCGAATAACACCATTAAGGTCAAAAAACAACTGCCACAACAATTTCGTATCAGGTCGGAAACCAAGAACACCTGCGTAAGAATTTGCACAAGTAAGCATAATAATTCCATATATGGTAAAACCCGAGCGACAGTATTTTTAAACAATATGCGAGTATTTTCGGAAGTTGGTTCGATTATCGCCATCTGCCGGAATCCAAGTCAAAGCTATTTAAGAGTCCTTCGTAGATCTTCATCGCAAACTCAGATCAACAGTCCTTGGCCTGGAACGTAGTGTCCTGTCCGAGTCAATAGTCCTGAAAACAATTAAATGTCCTCGAAGTGGCTCCGTCCTTTTCCTCGGTCCCAAATTAGATGAAGCTCCTATACATATTAATGATTTAAAATGCACATATAATAATATCCCTGAATAACCCCAACAATTCCACAGAAGTATCTCGAAACCGCCTGTTGTGTTCCTTGGTCTTTATGATGCTCTCTGCCCTTAAAACAGAACCTTGAGATTATCACAGAGCAGGTGCATTCATATGGAGAAATTGTTACACACAGGTGGATTCTATTTACCATCATGAGTTAATATTGGATCATTCGGAGATCCTCACTGAACTTCTGGAGGGAGTTTGCCGCTCTGAAACTAAAGAGGCCGAATAGTATTACAGGGCCCACTTTTCAGGTTTTTATTTGTTAAAAAAGTTTAAAATATTCATTGTCCCATTTCTTGATTCTTAACAAAAGGTTTAATTTTATATCTTTATGTTTGAAGCCTGAAATGTGGCAAAAGCTTGAAAAGTTCAAAGGGGCCGAATACTTTCACAAGGCACTGTAAATATACAATAATAGCATGGTGCCTCAGCATCTGGTTTGAACATGTGCATGGTAAAATCATTCCGTGGTCAGACTTGGTCAAAAATATGTTCACAGTCATTAGAAAGTAGGACAAACTGCTTGGAAACAGTCAATTTATTATTTTGTATATTCCAAACAAAAAGCTTTAAATAATCTGAGATTTTACGTAAGTGCAATTTAAATTTTCAAATTTTCTTCAGTAACTTCTTGTTTCAACATTTATAAGTAATCCAACTTAAGTTAAAACTGTTAAATTGATCAGATGAACTGAGTGAACTTGAATTATTTTTCTGATTTTGGGGCAGAACCTACACTTCGGAGTAAGTAGAAAATGCAAATATAAATTGTGTTAACTTAAAATAGTATGTTGTGCCAACTTGAAATGTTACGTTGTCTGAGCACAGCCATCGACTTTCTCCAATGGCTTTACAAGGGTGTGCTTGCAATTTGACTCAAAAATGTTTGTGTTCTGGGGTAACTTGCATTTCTGAAATAGTTTGACTTGAAATTTCAACTGTGCAGTTAGTATAGAATATATAATCAACCAGATCTGATTATTTATATATATATATATATATATATATATATATATATATATATATATATATATATATATATAAATATATATATATATATATATATATATATATATATAAAAGCAGCTTCTTTTTTCCCCCACAGTGCTTAGTTTGATCTCTCGCATCAGCTCTTTTATCATAATAAAACAAGTCTTACATTTTTTCAAATGTCCAGGTTGAACATGTCAATCGGCATCTAGAAGAAAGTGAGAAAACCCTACAAGAAAGAATTTTCAAACTGGAAGGACAAAGAATTCAACTAGAGGAGGTTTGACTTTTAACATAATAATGTATTAAAGGATAGGCTCCACCACTCTTATGACCCCTGTGAGGATAAGTGGTATAGAAAATAAATGATTCATTAACATTTGTAAGTGCAAAAAATGACGCTTACTTCTCATTTAAATCTCTTATCCGGTTTATTGTGACTTTGGCCAACTGTTCAATATTTGGAAAGTACCGTATTTTCTCGCATATAAGCCGTATTTGTAACTCAAAAAATGATGATTGAATCAAGTGTACGGCTTATATGTGCACAATTTAGACTTAACATACGAAACTGCAAGGTGACAAAGACGAAACGCAAGACAATGCAGCCGATACAGTCATTTATTTCAAAATAGAGAAAATATAAACAGATAAAATGCTAAACAACATTTATTTAGACGTTGATGAATTAAATTCAAGAAAAAAAACGGATCTTGCGTAAAACATGAAAAAACTCACTGACTTGTCCTCGCTCAGGGCGCCGCCATCTTACCTTTCACCGGTAGTTAAACGTGCTCTGACTGGCCAGACACGAGTAGTCTTTATACATATGTTTGTAGTGTTTACCATGTCGGCACATCCCAATAGTTGTTAAGGCTGATCAAAGGTCTTGAGGTCGATCATTAAAATATCAGCCTTGATACCTGCATAATGTGTATCTCATGCTATTATTGCACCCAAAGACTCGGCCACACTTCCTGGTTGTACTGCTCATGTGAATTCCTTTTTGATTTGTCCACGTGCAGGCAACATCCTTTTGGAATGTGCAATCCAGCAGACGATTCTTTCGATTAATACAGTAACTCAGAAATACCACGTGCAATGATTTTTCTTAAGGTTTTCCCTTCAAAGTAACACATTTGTACTCCCCATTAAAACCATGAATATAGAGGGGAAATTGTGAATTAGGGGGTGTCTTATACGAGAGAAATCCTAAAATTCAACGATTCTAAGGCAATTTTAAGCGTACGGCTTATACGCAGAGGCAATAAATAACGTATTTTCTCGCATATTGACCATATGCGAGAAAATATAAAAAAATAAATATTTTATTTGTATTGTTGACAGAATTTTAAACAATCCCTTTCAAGTAAGAATGCACCAATTGCTGACCTGCGATGGCAGTGATTTTGTGTGGAGGAGGGGAAGCATGATTTTTGTTTACATCTCTAAAATGTTCCACTTGACTATCTATATAACAAGCTACAAACAAATAAATTCTTATTTTCCTATTTTTAGTATATTATTTAAATTTGTGTGAAGATTCAATCTTTATTCATTCATTAATTTTTTGAAACCGCTTATCCTCACAAAGGTCGCGGAGGGTGCTGGAGCCTATCACAGCTGACTTCGGGCACCAGGCGGGGGACACCCTGAATTGGTGGCCAGCCAATTGCACTGTACAAGGAGACGGACAACCATTGACACTCACACTCATACTTAGGGACAACTCGGAGGTTTCAACCCAGGGGTAGGCAACCTATTCCAGAAAGAGTCGCAGTGGGTGCGGGTTTTTGCTCCAACCTATAAGAGGAAACATTTCCACCAATCTGGTGGCAACCTATTCCAGAAAGAGCCACAGTGGGTGCGGGTTTTTGCTCCAACCTATAAGAGGAAACATTTCCACCAATCTGGTGGCTTAGAAGTGCAATCAGTTGATTACAGTCAGGTGCTTCATGTTTCAGCAAAAAGCTCATTGGTTAAACTGTTTGTGTTGAATTGGTTGGAACAAAAAACCCCACCCACTGCGGCTTTTTCTGGAATAGGTTGCCTACCCCTGTTTTAATCAGACTACTCTGCATGTTTTTGGAATGTGGGAGAAAACCGGAGTACCCGGAGAAAACCCACGCAAGCCCGTGGAGGACATACAAACTCCACAAAGTGAGGACCGACCTGGGACGAAACCCTTGACCCCAGAAGTGTGAAGCCACCGCGCTTACCACTCAGCCGCCAGCCTTCAAAGTCATGTGAACAGTTACCTATCTTGAATTATATTATTAAATCATTACTTTAAAAGTGATGTAAAGACTATGATTGTACAATATATAAGTACCCACACTCAGTACAAAGGGTGACCCATGGGGTTGAGCAGGGGGTGTGGCTAAAAGGCTCCCAGCCTGAAATTCTGCTCATGTCTAACTGTATGTGTAACCTGCCTCTCATTTTAGGAATTGAGTAAGGCTAAAGCAGCATGTGTGACAGAGAGATCCCTGGCAGAAGAGGAACTGAATAAAGCTCGTTCTCAAGCGCGCCAGGAAAAGGTTGGATAAAAATCGGATGGTAACAACCGTTTTCTGAGCATTGTCTCTTCCTATTATTCCCTGTTTTGAGTAGGAGGAACATGTTCTATCGTTGGAGGAGAAGCTTCGCACAGTGCGTAACTCCTTGCAGGAGCTCCAGCTGCACGTTTCCCAACAGAAACAGATCATCTCTGAGCAGCAGGCCAAGAACTGTCAACAGATCATTGAGGCAGATTGCTTGCGACGCCGAATAGAGGAGCTCCAGCAGGTACATATTCTCAAAATGTTACACACGCAATATTACATCCTCATTAGGAAGCCTTACTCTATATCAGGGGTCCCCAAACTTTTTCTTGTGAGGGCCACATAACTTTTCCCTTCTCTGATGGGGGGCCGGTGTCAGTTTGTAACAGAAAAAGCCATGGAACATTAACTTTCTGTTGTGCCATGCACAATCTTCTCCCTTTGCTCTGAAGTTTATGCACGACACCACAACCGTCATTACAGAATCCCACGTCAACATTTTGCAGCACAGTGCTTGGTGGTGAATTTGGCAGTGGACTCGTAGCGGGGCGGTGAGACCCCTTTTTTCCAACTCCCGGTTCATGCGTCCCATTATTAGACCGCGAGTTTCGCCCACCATGCTAGGAGCCCCGTCAGTCGTGATGCTAGCTAGCTTTGACCAGTCCAGGTCCAACTTCTCCATGGTTTGGCACACTTTGTCAAAAATATCCTCTCCCGTTGTAGTCCCTTTGAGACTTTGGAGGGCTGCCAGATCCTCGCAAATCTCAAAGTTTGCGCTAACTCCACGAATAAAAATGAGCAGTTGCGCTGTGTCTTGCACGTCCGTGCTTTCATCCAGTGCTAATGAAAAAAAGTCAAATTATTTCGTCTTCTGCTGCAGCTGGGCATATACATTACTCCCGATTTCTTCAACGCGTCTGGTCATTGTACTCACCGACAGACTTACGGCATTAAATGCATCTTTCTTCTCGGGACACACCTCCTCCGCGACAGTATCCATACATTTCTTAACTAACTCTCCGTCAGTGAAAGGCTTACCGCTGCTTGCTATCAATTTAGCAACCCAAAAGCTGGCCCGAACGGATGCCTGGTTCTGCTGAGATAGTAGTCCACTTTTTCGCTTTGAGAGTTTGTCTGCTCGTATTTGGCCTTGCAATCTATCGTACTTGTCTTTGTGACGGGATTCATAGTGTCGGCAAAGATTGTATTCTTTGAATACCGCCACCGTCTCTTGACAAATGAGACAAACAGCATTTTCTTTGCATTGAACAAAAAAATAATCGTTTGTCCACTCCAGGTTAAATATCCTGCATTCTGAATCAATTTTTCTCTCACCTAACTTTTTCGCCATTATTCCGTTCTCAAACAGGTTGCAGTTTTAATATGCTTGAATAGTCCGCGATGGTCCCAGGGCTCCGCCCTCACCTGCGATCGTCCAGATGTCTCGGTAACACTGCTCGTGCATGCAACGGTGGACGTGCCTGCATGCATCAAAGGGAAACACTCTCCCCGCGCGTGTCACCAAAGAAGCAATGCGAAGCCCCGCTTCACTGGGATGATTTGTGGGCTCAGCAGGGGTGCAATGAACCAAACACAAGATTAAAATGTCCCAGTCTTCAAGGCCAAATAGGAAAAAAAATCCGATAGCGTCTCTGGTATTGTTCAGAGGGCCGGTCCAAATGTGCCAGCGGGCCGCATCCCCCCCCCCCCCAAAAAAAAAATTCCGATAGCGTCTCTGGTATTGTTCAGAGGGCTGGTCCAAATGTGCCGGCGGGCCGTATCCAGCCCGCGGGCCGTAGTTTGGTGACCCCTGCTCTATATCAAGGGTGGCCAACTCTGGTCTTCGAGGTCAGCTATCCAGTCTATTTTCCATGTCTCCCTTCCCCCAACACACCTGAATGAAATGATCAACTCATCAGCAAGCTGTTCAGAAGCCTGGTAACAGCCCTAATTATTTGATTCTGGTGTGTTTGAGGAGGGGGACATGGAAAAGAGGCTGGATAGATTGCCTCAAGGACCGGAGTTTGTGACCCCTGCTGTATGCGGATGATTCTAATTACCGTATTTTCATACCTATAAAATGCACCTATAAAGGGTGCAGTCTCAGTTGCGACTGTATTTCCTGTTTTTCGTCAACACAAATGGCACTTCGTTTTAAAGGACGCGCTGCTGTAGCTGTGCTAGCATGACACACTGCATAGCACATAGCATGTATGCCATGTGCTAGCCTGACACAGTACAGCACATGTCATGCATGCTAGCGTATGTTTTAAAAAGGGCAACATGAGCAAAACTGAGTTTGATTTTGTTTTATTGACGTAATGTATATTCGCGAAAATATAAGTCAAAGTATTCAAACATCTACAAATCTGTCAACGTCCTCATCTTCTGTATGCGACATATGGGTTCCATAATATTGTCAGCGTCAGCGTGTTCATCGTGGGGTTTCGTAATAATGATTCTAGCTTTGACGAAAGCTGAAACTACAGTGCTTGCCGGCGTTTTCGCTCAGGCATCGACAATCCATTCTAGATTGTCACGTAAGTAATGCGACACTGCCTGCCTTTATATGGAATTTTGGCGGCCATCCGACATTCAGAACTCCCAAGCCGTTCGCAAAGCTGTTCCTCTTCGCTGTTAAATTGTGTTCGATCCATGGCCTCACACCCGCGTTCTGTTGTCATTCACGTCAGGCATTTCCTCTGTGTAGGTCTAAAGCGCTGTTTCTTTGACTGTTGAGTGTTTTTGAGGGTTAAAAGCGCTACGAGCACATGGAAGTCACCTGGGATATTTTGAATGGATTTACCATAACGGTTGGAATACGCGGGGGAAGCTTATTTTTAGGGTGAACGTCTGCTGGGTTGATTGCAATAAGTAGCGTGTCGGCCAGAAATAAAACCAGTCACTCAAGCGGTCAGGGTCATACAAAAATTTGAATTTAGTGCACAAACAAGGCACGCCGACCAATTGGGCGCATCGACCATTTTAGAGAAAAAAAATGACTTTTAAGTGCGCCCTATAGGTGTGAAAATACGGTACTAATGCTCATTGTCATGAGTGCAAAAGTTTAAACATTGAATTGCAGGAACTGTCTGGAAAAGACCAGGAGAAGGTGGCTGAAGTGAGCCGAGTGCGGTTGGAGCTACAGGAGCAAATGGGTCACTTGGAAGCTGAAAAGATAGCACAAGGAGGACTGAAAGAGAAGATCAGTGCCCTTGAGAGGGAAATTAAAGGTGACTCCTCCTGACTTAATGGCATTTTATTGTCTACAAAGTACGTACTGCTACCTTTTTAACACTGTAATACTGTCCTTTGTGGTTTGTTGTGTCATTCAGTACTAAATAGTAATCACCGAGAGGCGTTGCTCGACAAAGATTCCGAGATGTCGTCACTCCTGGAAAAGTTACGGCTTAAAGAAGCAGAGATCAAGAGGACGAGGGATGATGAAGCCCGGAGAACAACATATCTACAGAATGCCATCCTCACATACGTCCAAAGTTCTCCTCTATCGCAGTCACATAGCACCAATAAATGACACAATTATTCTGAGCCTATCCTATGTGCTAAATATCTGTTAAAAAACACTCAATTTTTAAAAAGGTGCAACAAAAATATCCTTGTCACAGGCATCTGTTGAGGTCACTTTGGCTAATTACGTTTGGACAATTCTCTGCTTTTTAGTATCATGAAAATCACATGAATCTGTCAGGGCGTGGTTACATTGTTCACCCAAGGAATCTGAAGTTTATTTAGCAGTGTTTTCGATAATAGAACAATGTACTTTAGAAAGATAGACATGTTTTTGGCACTCCATCAAACGTGAGGTGCAAATCTCGAATTTTTGTAAAGTTTTCTTGACTGTATTCTGTAAAGTTGATCACTTTTGTTTTGAGTATTTGAGCCTTTTTCATTTTACATTGCTATTCATTCACCCCCGCGGTGCCAAATAATATCGGTTAACCCCCGAAAATGGCACCTGCAAAGATATATACTTATGAGCAATGTTCCCGCTAAGCTGCGCGCGTGCGCAATTGCGCACTACTCTCGTCTTCTCTGCGCACAGCAAATCATATGGAGCGCACAAACTAAAATCCCAATTTTTTTTTTTAGCTGTGAGGCCGACGCACGAACCACTCATTCGCCGAGCCGCCCATTCATAGATATTAATTATTACATTTTATTATTACTAAATCATTTGTGTAGTAGACATACACCTGCTTATGGCAGGTGTGATACTGGTGTGTGCCCATAGTGAGCAATGATGATGTTGCTCACACTGGTACTCAGTGTGCTCAGGGAGGTTGTCTTTCTGCCCAGACAAACAAAAAATTAGAGGGAACATTGCTTATGAGCAATGTTCCCTCTAAGCTGCGCGCGTGCGCAATTGCGCACTACTCTCGTCTTCTCTGCGCACAGCAAATCATATGGAGCGCAAAAAATAAAATCCCTTTTTTTTTTTGTTGTGAGACCAACGCACGAACCACTCATCCGCCAGGCCGCCCATTCATAGATATTAATCATTACATTTTATTATTACTAAATCATTTATGTGTAGTAGACATGCACCTGCTTATGGCAGGTGTGATACTGGTGTGTGCCCATAGCGAGCAATGATGATGTTGCTCACACCGGTACTCAGTGTGCTCAGGGAGGTTGTCATTCTGCCCAGACAAACAAAAAATTAGAGGGAACATTGCTTATGAGGCACTGTTCAAACTGGGAGCTATCTGCTACGTGGAGGAACATGGAAATTGAGTTGCATCAAGGCACCTCAACAAAAACGAGTCCATGGTTCGCAAGTGGAGGGAGCTGGAAAATCAGCTTTGACAAGTAAAAAAGACAATGCTGAGTTTCCGTGTATGTAAGACGAACAGATTGGGAGCTATAGATGTCTGACGGAAAACATAGGTATCCAAATACTGGCAGGCAGCGTCGGGCGATTTTCGCGATTTGTGAATCATTTGTGGATGTGTGGGCCAAAGAGTCAGCTAATAATAGTGTTCTTAATTTTGTTCTGAAGGATTTTTTGAAAATACAGACAAAGGACAGGGTTTCAGGGTCAGTTCTCAGAACAAACATTGTATATTTCCAAGAGAAAAGACAACCTCTGATAACCTGACTCCCGTTTTTAAACTCTTTTCCAGCAGGCAGAAGTAGGCGTTAATTTCGATATAAGTGGGTGGGTTTCATTTTATAAGGAACATCCAATGTCCTTAGCTGGTTTGATCAATTTGGCTATCCCACTGGCTTGGAGGAGAGGAGCATTTTATCATACCGCCCCCGCCCTAAACAACTGTAAGACACAGAAACTGTTTGTTTATAAAACAAACACCAGGGCTATATCCTGTGATCACACATTCCTGACCAGGTTACACAGACCAAGCATCAAATAGGTGTAAACACTTTGATCAGGGTGAGCAAACTCAAATATGGGTCAAACCTATAAGTTAATTTTTATAACAGATCATTCATAACACCAGCAAAGCAAGCTTTCGCCTAAGTCGGTCGGCATCACTTTTACGAAAGTCCATGGTGACAATTCTGACTGACAGTGATTTGGAACCGTGTGTGTTGGCTAACTCGCCCACTTGGCTGAACTCTATGTCGGATACAGAAGATGAGAACTTTGTCTTTGTAGATGTTTGAATACTTTGGATTATGTTCATGTGAGTACATATTACGTCAATAAAAAAAATCAAACTTAGATTTGTTCCTGCCGCCTTTTTTAAAGGCTTGAAAGCTTATTCAAACGTAGATCTGCTACTCCTACTCCGTCATCACCAACTGACTCGCCACCAATGCCTACACCATCTGAGCCTTCGTCGCCAATTCCTTCCAAAAAGTTGATTTGACGCCACGGGACAAGTCAAACATGCAGTAGTTGGAGAGGCTCATCTCATATTTTCTGAACCACTTTATCCTCCTAGGGTCACCGGGGGTGCTGGAGCCTAACCCAGCTGACTTTGGGCCAGAAGCGAGTGACTCCCTGAATTGGTGACCAGCCAATCACAGAGCACAAGAAGACAAACAACCATTCACACTCACATTCCCTGCCTTGGGGCAATTTCGTGTGTTCAATCAGCCTACCCTGCATGTCTTTGGAACGTGGGAGGAAACCGGAGTAAGCGATTTGGAAAATGAATATATATATATTTTTTAAAGTCAGTGAGAGAGAAGCCCGGTATTGATTGACATTTTAGGCCCGTCCCAACCCAAATTTCAGGTTGAGTCGGACTCGGGCTTAAAATCTTACTTCTCGGGCAGGGGTAGGGAACCTATGGCTCGGGAGCCACATGTGGCTCTTTTGATGGGTTCATAATGGCTCTGAGCTAAAATATGTAAACCGGTGGTGAGAGAGCCGAGTCCCGAACGCACCAATAGGTACGTCACTGTGGCATTGATTTTTTTCATTAGAGTCTTCTGCATCCATTCTCTCATTGATATTCATTGATTAGCAACAGCATAACAATGTTGTCAAAAGAATTCAGAGACTTTTTGTACTTTAAAAATGGTAAAATGACTAAAAAATACATTTTCGTGTATTTTGACTTTTAAATTGTGAGTATGGCTCTCAAGGAATAACATTTGAAAATAGGAATTGTTTATGGCTCTCTCTTTCAAAAAGGTTCCCGGCCCCTGTTCTAGGATGCAGTCTGCTTATTGCCCGAAGTCAGTTGGATAGGCTGCAGCAACCCCCGCAAACCTTACAAGGATGCATGGTATGGAAGATGAATGAATGTATATACCGTAAAACCTCTATTTGAGCGGCACCTCTAATAAAACGGCACCCTGGTGGAAGAATTGAAAAATAGAACGGCACCCTCTAATTGAACGGCACCTCTAATTGAACGGCACTACGGGGGAGAGTTTGAAAAATAGAACGGCATGCCGTTGAAACAGAGATTTTACGGTATATGTATTTACACTACTTTCAGAATAAAGAGAAAATGTCCAATGACACTGGAAAATAAATGAGTTGTTAGTGTTGCACCCTGCATTTTTGCTTGAAACACAGGGAGAAATAATCACAATAGTGATTCGTTGTTGCTTCCACAATCCAGCTTTACTAATATTAAGAAAATCTCCCGTGGTTGAAGCTATGTGCATCAAGGCATCAATAATCGAATACCGATATACATCCAATCCAAACTAGTGGTATGGGCATCATGGATCAATAATCGAATATCGATATACATCCAATCCAAACTAGTTGCACATCCACAACATGTAATCGTTAATAAATTAAACACTTTAGCATCTCACATTAGCCACAGCAAAAAAGTCAAGAAAACATTTTTTTAAAATATTTTTTTATACAACGTAATAATATATCTTTATATTTTATTTTTATATTGTTTTTTTAATAATAACCTCTACAGTGTTCGCTCTCTTTTATCAAATGAATTAATTGCACCTGGATCCGCCTCGTGGTATAGAGGTTCACTCGCCCACCTTTGGTGCGGGCAGGCGCGGGCTCGATTCCCTCTGGTGGTGGTATGATTGCGAGTGCGTATGGTCGTTTGTCTCTCTGTGTGCCCTACGTTTAACTGGCGACCAGTCTCGGGCAGAGGTGGCCAAGTCCGGTCCTCGAGAGCCCCTGACCAGTCTGTTTTCCATGCCTCCCTCCACCAACACACCTGAGTCAAGTAATCATTATCGGTATGAAGCTTCTGGACAGCTTGCTGATGAGTTGATCATTTGATCCAGGTGTGGTAGAGAACGGAGATATGGAAAGCAGACTGGATAGGGGCCCTCGAGGACCGGACGTGGCCACCCCTGGTCTGGGGTGTTGTCTGCCTTTCGCTCGAAGTCACCTTTCGAGGATGCGTGGTATGGAAGATGAATGAAAGATTTTAACCTGATGTCAAAACTGGCGAAACTAGACGTAACCGGAAGTGCAATGAGGTAAATCTCTTTCCCTGCAACGAACACATGGAAGTTGAATGAAAGAATGAAAGATTTTAACTTGATGTCAAAACTGGCGAAACTAGACGAAACCGGAAGTGCATTGAGGCAAATTTCTTTCCCTGCAACGAACACACAGACACTTGGTACTTTCCGGAGCCGCTCGGCATCACTCGTCACCTCTCCTTCTACTGCAGCGCCTTCGCCGAGCGGACTGGCTCGCGGGTCTCATCCGAGTCCTAAGTGCACCTTATCGGATCTATTCACGACAAGCACCGGCTCCCCGGAAGCTCCCAGCTCCTACCCAAATGCAAGCTATCAAATGCGTGGTGGTCGGCGACGGGTAAGGAAAAAATGACCGTCAAGATTCGCTCCCGCGATTCAGATAACGTGAGGATGCTATTTCGAAAAAGGGGCTGGGGCTCGCTGATCTTTCCATCGTCCTGTTTTTGTCCGCTTCTTCCCGATGCACGTTTGGATTTTGTGGTTCAATTTCTTAGTTGAATTTGTTTGGCACCTTCATGGTGGTCTTTATTGTATTGTGGGGTTATATAGGCTGAAATGGGTCCGGATGCTATGCGGACCACCATACGCCTTGTAGGCCACTGGATGCTGGCTGAAGTGCTGATGCACGCTTAGGAAAGTGTTCCCTGTGACAAGCAAGCAGGCCTGCGGCCCCAAAATCGCCTTCTCCGTTGCCCACACGCGTGTTCGTCATAGTGGTCAATACTGTTTCTAATTTTCAAGTATAGTAGCCTATTTGTAGATTTAATGCAGTGGTCCCCAATCACCGGTCCGTGGACCGATACTGGTCCGCGAGCCACCTAGTGCTAGAGTAAAAAATATTAATGTGTCTAATCTCGCCGTCCTACTTGAAATGAGAAAAGTTGTTATAATAATAATAATAAATAATTGCTATTATGCCTGGGACTTGTTTTATTGCCGTTGTGGGTGTCTGATAGATTTATTATTAATACACTTTAATCAAAACAGGGAGACATCATTAACATACTCTGGCTACAACTTGCAAGGAAAATCACTCCCAACTCGCCCTCGTCCAGGATGATTCTAAAGAAACGGCATCTTCCTCTGTCAATTTAGTCCACGCATAATCAAAACATTTGAGGTAATCTGATTCAAACAATTGCATAAACTAACCGAATAACACCATTAAGGTAAAAAAACAACTGCTCATATTAGATCGGAACCAAAAACACCTGCGTAAGAATTTGCACGAGTAAGCATACAAGGTGACCCGAGCGGATCGGAAACCAAAACAACTGCGTAAGAATTTGCACGAATAAGCATAATACTTTCTTTATAAGGTAAACAAAGCGACCATATTTTTTAAACAATAATGCGAGTATTTTCGGAAGTTGATTCGATTATCGCCATCTGCCGGAATCCAAGTCAAAGCAATTTAAGAGTCCCTTGTAGATCTTCATTGCCAACTCAGATCAACAGTCTCGGCCTGGAACATGGTGTCCTGTTCAGTTAATAGTCCTGAAAACAATTAACTGGCAGCTGTGGGGGAAAGTGTCTTCACAAATTAAATTATAACTTCATTACCTATTAAATGCTTAATGAATATATAGTAACATCCCAGAATAAACCCAACAGTGTCGTTCATGCGTCGTCTTAAGTTGTCGCCCTCCCCGTTAGCCGGTCCGCGAGAAAATAGAAAGTTACCAGTCCGCGGTGATAAAAAGGTTGGGGACCGCCGCTTTAGGGCACAGTGAAGTGTTTGTCATGATTAAAACAAGCCTCAGTTAGTGTTAAATGTGTGCAAAATAGCCATTTTCTCCACTTAAGTGTCTCATCTCATTTTCTTAACCGTTTTATCCTCACAAGGGTCGCGTGGGTTGCTGGAGCCTATCCCATCTGATTTCGGGCCAGAGGCGAGGGACACCTTGAATTGGTGGCCAGCCAATCGTAGGGCACAAGGAGACAAACAACCATTCACGCTCACATTCATACCTTGGGGCAATTTCGTGTGATCAACCAGGCTACCATGTATGCCTTTGGAACGTGGGAGGAAACCAGAGCACCCGGAGAAAAACCCACGCAGGCCCAGGGAGAACATGCAAACTCCACACAGGTGGACTGACCTGGATTTGAACCCCCACTGTGAGGCAGACGCGCTAACTACTCAGCCTCCGGGCCGCCCTTCCACTTAAATTTGTTGATGGAAACCATGATAAAGTGCTCTGTGAGGGTCAGTTCTTCTAATCTTTCAGGGAGGGACATTGACAATAGACAGCTATTATAAAGGTGAACATTTATTAGTACTACTACAGATTTTTTGGGAGACACTTAAGGCCATCAATTTACTAGTGGTTTCTGACCTTGCTGTGTGGAGTTTTCTACCCATCCATGTGTGGGTTTGCTCCGGGGACTCTGGTTTCCTTTACTACTAGGTATGAGAGTGAGTGAGAATGATTGTCCTACTCCTTGTGCCCTCCGATTGGCTGGAAACCAATTCAGGGTGTCCACCGCCTGCTTCGCAAGTTTCCTGGAATTGGCTCCAGCACCCCCCACTACTGTTGTGAGGATAAGCCGTACAGAAAATGAATAAAAACATACCTCATCTCATTTTCTGAACCGCTTTATCCTTACTAGGGTCGCGGGGGTGATCGAGCCTATCCCAGCTGACTTTGGGCCAGAGGCGGGGGACACCCTGAATGGGTGGCCAGCCAGTCGCAGGGGATACAAGGAGATAAACAACCATTCATGCTAGCACTAATACCAAGGGGCAATTTAGAGTGTCCAATCAGCCTACCATGCATGCCTTTGGAATGTGGAAGGAAACCGTAGTACCCAGAGAAAACCCATGGAGGGCCGGGGAGAACATGCAAACTCCACACAGGTGGACCGACCTGGATTTGAACCCAGGTCTCACACTGTGAGGCCGACTCGCTAACCACTCAGTCGCCGGGCCGCCCAATAAAAACATACATTTTCTAAAATTAATCTCTTCATGCAGGGATTATGATTTTTTTTTCTTAAATGTTTCATTACGGCGGCCTGGTGGACAAGTGGTCAGCCTCACACTTCTGATCGACGCTTCGATCCCACGTCCGGACCTTTCTGTGTATAGTTCTTGTCATGTTCTGTTGCCTACAATGACGCGTCTTTTCAGCATCTGATTAAGCCAACGAGGTGGAGTGGGATCAGCACACCTGCTGATTGACACATCCGGTATTTAAGGACACCTGCCACAGCTGGCGGATTGTCGGAGTATTACATGCTTTACCCTTGCTTACCGTCCGGCTTGTCCAACACTTCGCTGTGACTTTTGACGTTTGTATTTTGTGTTTTTGTACTTTGAAAACCTTCGTTTATTTGCCGACTCGGTCGTGCTGTTTTGTTGTATTTTTTAATCCTTAGTTTATACGCTGACTTGTTCGTGCTGTTCTGTTATCTCCTTTTGATACTCGCGTCTTTTGGCGTGGTTTGTTAACGCAACATTAAGAAGTCAAACAACAACATCAACAACAAACATTAACGTTTTATTTCTTTGGAATTTAATTTTTAACCCATTTTATTAGTCGCTACTGGTTCTTCCCTCTCATTTCATCTCCCGCTTTATCCAGCCGGGTCACAGGGGCAGCAGCTTGAGCAGGGAGACCTCGACTTCCTTCTCCCTGACCACTTCATCCAATTCTTCCGGGAAGATCCCAAGGCGTTCCCGGGAATGCCGGGAGACATAGTATGCCCAGCATGTCCGAGGTTGGCTCCCTCCCGGTGGGATGTGCCTGGAAACCCTCCCGAGGGAGGCATCCAGGGGGCATTCTGATCAGGTGCCCGAGCCAACTCATCTGGCTCCTCTCGATTCGGAGGAGCAGTGGCTCTACTCCGAGCCCCTCCTGGATGATCAAGCTTCTCACCTTATCTATAAGAGAGAGTCCGGACGTCCTGCGGGGGAAACTCATTTCAGCCGCTTGTATCCGGGATCCAGTTCTTAAGGTCACGACCCACAGGAAATAGAGAGCCTCACCTTCTGGCTCAGCTCCTTCACCACGATGGACCGGTGCAGAGTCCGCATCATTGCAGACGCTGCACCGATCCGCCTGTCGATCTCCCATTCCATTCTTCCCTCACTTATGAACAATGCTCCTCCTTAATTGGTTGTTCCCTGTTTGGATTCAACTTGCCCTTCTGCCGTGCTGGTTGGTGGACATTTTGAAAAAAAAATCCAATGACGTTTGCCTTTGACGACTTTTAACAATGTTTCTATAAAACAACAGACAAATGTCGTCAAAGTGGGTGATAGCACGACTCGTGAACACTATTTCTGGATGTTTTTTCTACGAAGACAGAAATTTCGTGAAATTTCTCCAGTATTTCTTTGATTTTGGCTGCTGTAATGCTTGCTGCTTCCTCCTCGTCCATGTATTGCCGAGTGTTCCATTAACTCTAGAGTTCGTTTTTATGCCCCTCAACCAACTCGTCACTGTCCTCCTCGCTGATCACTTCTTTTCATTCGCACTGGTAATTTTCTTGGGAGACATGATGATAAAAACGGAAGCAGCTGCTTTATCCACAATTGAAAAAAACTCAACAAAAAACATTGTCAGAACTCTGTGACAATGAACGGCGGTCAAAAGTACATAAGAGAAAATCTTGAAACATGGATAGTGGTTGTTGTGAGACACCCAATGAGAGCCAGTAGAGTGTAGCGAGGTTCTAAAGTGAGAACCAATGCATCCACGACAATTTCAAAATAAAATAACGGACAAGGAAATGCATATACCTTTTGGGAGCTGTCATATCTTTTTCGTATCTCTTTTGTAACCTGAAAATTTCGTACCTAGAGGCATTTGTAAGTAGAGGTATGACTGTGTTCACATCTCAACAACCAATGAGAAGAAAAATGTCAAATTTTGGGCAAAAGGCAACATATCTAATATTAAGGTATACTAGTAGTGCAAGTACAATACAACTTTTCCACTCAAATATTTACTCAAATGCAATTTAAAAGTTACTTGATACTCCATGTATACAAATGCATTTTAGAGGTTACCTAATAGTCTTAAACCTATTAAAATACACCATAAAAATAACCAAAATACTATCAACTGAAAAATCAACTAAAATACTCCCTGACAGCAAACTAAACACTTTAAAATTCAAGAATACTTAACTTTCTAAAATCCTCTTGAATATGGATAAAGAACATTTGAAAGGAATATAAATTTCTGTGTCCTCTTCATAAAAAGAAATAAAATTCATAAAAGCAAGTAATTCTAAATGATTAATTTAAATGCATTCTACTTAAAAAGTTTATTACAACAGAACTGTACATAACAAATTTACTATACTGGATTTTGAATAAAAGTCAAAGTCACTTTAACACTGTTCAAAGATTTGGCCATCTTAAAGTGGAGCTCTTTTTAGAACTATTATATATATATATATATATATATATATATATATATATATATATATATATATATATATATATATATATATATATATATATATATATATATAAATATAAATAAACTAATGGTACAACCTATAATTGCTTTGTTGGGGAAAATTTAATGAAAATGATTGACATTTAAGATGTGAAAATTTTATAATATGACAGAGTGAACTTATGATCCCCATTACTAATTATTTCAAGCAGTGAACAGATTGTCCTCAAATACTGTACGTTTCTTGGTACTCTTCTGCATACTGACACTGTCAGCCTCATTGACACTCTACGAAAGAAACCACTCAAAAATCACTCGCGCCTTGCTTTCATGCACCACCATTTGTTGTATGTGAGTAGGTTAGAGGTCATTCCTGCCTGTGATTATGATTGTAAATGTGGGTCACATGTGAGTTGTGATGGGGGTAAAATCAGGGGGCAACTGTGTCCCTCGGGCAATGTGAATGTAGGCCACTATCTGTGTGGTATTCACTGAAAAGGAGGAGCCGTCTCCCTTTAATCAGACACACGAACTCAGGCACACACACCCGCAAACAAACACACATTTACAAATGGTTGGTGCTGTGTGATTTGATGATATATATTGCCAAAATACAGTAGTACCTCTACGTACGAATGTCTCTACATACAAATTATTCAGGTTGTGTAACATCTCAATGGGAACATTGGATATGAGAGAAATTCAAGTCACAAAACGCAAAGTTTTGAAATTGCACCTTGTGTTTTATTTTGAAATTGCTGCGAGAGAGTTGCTCTCTCCCAAAACCTCGCTGTCCTCCCATTGGTTAGGAGGGAGCTGCGTCTCCATGATGCTTTTCGTGTGCTTTTAACCCTTGTTACGGAGTTCGAACTTGCTGTTTTGTTAGTTTTTCTGAGTGCTTAATGCAACTTTATTTATCTTGATTCTCTCCTGGAAAGATTTTTCCAGATGCAAGTGAAAAATATAAGCAGTTTATCAAAGTGTCCATGAGTCGGGCTATCGCCCGGTTTGGCTAAGTGTGCTCTGCTCATTTTAGGGAAAATTATGTCGTCAAAGGCCGTTGAATTTATATTTCTCTTAAAGTTGGTAAATTGTGTGATTGTAAGTTGGTAAATTGTGTTCACGTGCGCGTGTACGTATGTATTCTCAGCTGCCAAACATCCGCCTATTCCTCCATCCCCCACCACCAACTTCACTATGAACTCGCAATTCCATCTTAATGGAAAATGTATCTTCATGTCTTATTCATTTTTAATAGCTTAATGAATATTTTTCTTCTCTTTGTTTGGTCTTTTTCACATGGACGTATATAGACGTTTTTTTGCCTCCATCGCAACATCATCGCGACATTTTACCGAGGAATTCACTTCCCTGGGCTCGGTTCTAATGTCCAAAGAGCTCCAGTATTTGTATTTAATCATTAAATGCTGTTTTAGGATGGATTTGACCCGATTGCTGTCATTTTACGGCTCGGTTCTGCTACATCTGCCCGCCCAAGAGTGCTTATTCCCGGGCTGCCATGCCCCCCCAAGAGTGCTTATTCCCGGGCTGCCATGCCCCCCCCCAAGAGTGCTTATTCCCGGGCTGCCATTGACGTTAGACTAATAAATTGAGAGTGATGAGCGGCAAAGGGAAATGAATCATTGATTTTTACTATAATTTGGACAACGCCGGCGGCGGGCCGGATTAAAAATCCTAACGGGCCGTATATGGCCCGCAGGCCGAGGTTGAAAAACTTGTACACACACGATCCGGGGGCGGGGCAAGCGCGCGAATCCCGTTTCGGCAAAACCTCCGTTCGGTCGAACGTTCATTCGGAGGAACGGCCGTTTGGCCGAATGAACGTTCGGCGGAACGTCATTCGGCGACCTGTCCGTCTGTCAAACGTCCGTCGGCGAAACGTCTTTAGGCGAATCATCCGAGTACCGGACCGAATCATTTGCCTTCATTGCCAATGCAGAAGGATTGCCTAAATGTTCGCTTTGTAGTGAGAAGTGGTCAAATCACATAAAAGAGTCATGTGGAAAGACATTTCCATTTGCAGCCAAGTACCCAATTGGGGAAGAGAGAAAAAGTGTGATTTCATTACTTTTGGGTGTATTTTTGGTGAGGTGAACAGAGTTGGACTCGGAGGCAGGTAAAACAAGTAGACACAAGTGTGCACTGACATAACATTTAATTTTAGAAGGTAGCTTCACAAAAATAAATTCTGAGCCAGAAAAAGCAGGAAAATGAAATAATAAAATGAAACTAAACTTACTGGGAGAAAATACAACGGAACACAAAGCACACCAACATAACACCAGCAAAATGCAATTAGGGACAACTGGGTCACACGAGGAGGGCGAGTGGGAAAGACACAGCAGATGAAACTATAATTGGTACTCAAATACTCAAATGGACAGGACACACAAGGGGAAACGCCAGAAATCTTTAATTTCGTCATCGCAATGAAACAAAATTCATTAATTTTGTAATAAAGTTCAACTTGAGGCAGGATCGTACAACAAAGTGGTGCATCTTTTTCTACAGAATGCACGAAAGGGAAAATAAACATTTAATCATGAAAGCTCATGATTTATTTGTAGCCAATGTATTCATTTTGATACTAGGCTATTTTGATACATATAGCCTGTGTTGCCTTCATTATAAGGCTTTTAATTTTTTTGCAGCTCCAGAAACATTTGTGTTTAGTTTTTTTTGTCCTATATGACTCTTTCAACATTTTAGGTAGCCGACCTCTGGATTAGTGTATTTAAAATGCCACTCCACTAACAAAAAATTCAAGTTACAAAACCACTTCTGAAATGAATTAATATCGTAAGTAGAGGTACCACTGTAAAAGTAAACCTATGTTAGCAGTATATCACTTAACATTTATTAAACATAGTATATTATAGTCGGTGTTTGGTGTAATGTGGTACAATACAAGCATAATGCGTTCCGGGACTGAGCTCGTATGTCGATTTACTCGTATCTCAAATCAACGTTTCCCATAGAAATGAACTAAAAACAAATTAACTCGTTCCAACCCTCTTAAAAAACACCAAAAAACAGGATATTGGAATGGAAAAACATTATTTGTTCTAATTCGCCATCTGTTAACAGAGTAACAAATAACTAGTGGCTATGATGTTTAATAGTACTACTAAAATTAGACGGATTTCGTGGAGGGGAGAGCGAGAGAGAGGGACAGAGAGAGAGAGAAAGCGAGAGAGGCATGCTTGTAACAACATAAACAAAATTAAATGAACTTGGATTACCATACAAACACCCTCAAAAATAAATTTAATCTAACCTTACACTAAACTTAATTCTAATTTTGTTTTATATTTTTATACCTTTCTTCTCCTGGGTTGGCTCTATTTCCCCCACCTCCACCCTGACTTTCAGCTGCAACCTATCGAGGGTTGTTTTCTTTTGCCTTCCCTTCAAAATATTCCGAAAATGATGCACACAAATGTCCTCACAATAGAATAACGCACGACCACTTGCCAACGAGAAGTAGTATACTCCTCTCGTATTAGCAAGCAAGCTCCGCCGCTCGTACACCATTCTGCACTGGGGAAAAAAAACTGAAAAAATTCAACGCTCGTAGAGACATTTACACGAGGGAGTTTCGACGGGAAAGACAGTGCCCATGTTGTTCTCAAAAGCAGCCTCTCGCATTGGCCACACCTGACTGTATGCTCGTATATCAAAATTTGTCTCGTATATCAAGGTAAATATTTGCTCGAAATTTTACTCGTATCTCAAATTGCTCGTATTTCGTGGCACTCATATGTTGAGGTATTACTGTATCACGTTCCAGCAATGAGTAGTGTAAGGCATTAACCCTTCTGAAAAAAGGAATAATACTGCAGATTTTGTCTCGGTGACTGAGTGGTTAGTATGTCTGCATCACAGTTGTGAAATTGAAGGTTCAACGCCCAGTGGGTTCAGATCTCTCTGTGGGGAATAGGCCTGGGTGATATGACAAAAATTGCTATCACGATTAAAAAAAAAAGATCAGCCAATATCAATAACTGTCCCAAATTTTTTCTTTCATATTTGAAGCTTCAATCTTCTGTAAATAAGTGAATAAATTACTTTACTCGTTATTCAATTATGACAGTAATTAAGTTATTTCAAAGTATTTTTGTTGTTCTGTTGTGCAATAAAGAGAAGAAAACTCCCTCCTTCCACTCTGAAAAGCAATGAATAATAAAACCTCAGATATTTTGACAGCATCTTAATTTTTTATAAATTTGCCTTAAAACCAAAAGTTGCTTGGCAATATGAAATAAACAAAATAAATAAAATGAGTCCGTCAAGATACGAAAAAAGAGGCAAGTTACGAAAACGTCGACATATTTCCTGTATCTGTTATTTTATTTTGAAATTTTCGAGGATGCACTGCTTCTTGCTTGACAATTTCACTACACTCTACTGGGCTTTCATTTGGCGGTCTCACAACAACCCTCCATGTTTCTTTGACTGCCATTGTGTGCTTGAACTTATGCTTGGAGGAAGCTGTGGCCACCGAGTGCCTTCGACAAACTTGCAGTCGAGCCTCAACCTGAACCGCAGTTTGCGACGGGCAAAATTGTGTCACGGGGGTAGGCGATGGGGCTGGTGGACATTGTCTAGTTGGTCAAGGGGCACCAAAACGAACTCTCAACGGAGCTCATTTTGGGCCAGTTTTCGCGTCTGCCTGGAGCAAGCTGTGTTAGGGTTGGTTGGTTTTGTTACCTTTTTCCCTGGTGTGCTTTTCGCCTCGTGTCCCTCCTGGCTTTCCTTTCGTCTCGTAACCACCTGTGTGCACTTTGTGATAGCCCCTGTTCTGTCTTTTTAAATCCCATGTGTTGGATAGTCATTGTCGGATTGTCTGCTTTGTTTTGCTTCATGCTACGTTACCATGCCTTGCTCCATGTCCCATGTTCCTCGTTTCCCCGTGCCTTCTCATCAGGTTTGATTTCATTATTTAATTCCAAGTCGTTGTTATTTCCTGCCTTAAGAATTAGTTTTGCTCTATTCCTCGTCCTATGTTGAGATAGATGTGTGATGTCTTACTTTTTGAATAATGAGCAAACATTGGTGTAATAAAAACCGTGATGAGCACTAATTTCTAAATTCTTTTTTCCTCCAAGACGGCGCCATCACGCGGCAGCCGGTGGCAGTAGCTCTGTCCACTCTTATTTGTTTTTCGTGTTTTACAGCCTTTCTATCTTTTTTGATTACATTTTAGTATTTCTTAATATTCCTTTTTACTTTACTTTGTACTTTATACTTTAATGTTTTACTACTTTCTTTGTTCTGTTAGCCTGGCTTCTTTCTGCTACTTCTTTTTTGGAACCATTCAGCCATGCCTACGCTGTCATACAGATGGGACTAGCTGTGAACAATACGCAGCAGGTGCAACACCCAAATGCCGGTGGAAATCCGGAGCTGGACAAAAGTGAAGAAGAGACGCTTCAGATCAACCATTCCATTATGGGATAAGATGGAAGTGCTGTTGGCGCTTACCAGGCCGGAAACGGAGTCGAGGGGTTCTACTCTGCCCTGCTGCTGTTTTCTTCAGCTCCAGACTACTGAGGAACTGTGCGGATAAGCTTGGAAGAGTGACTCTGCATATTTTCAACCTCGATCACAGTCTGCAGAAGTTCCCCATCTTGTGGAAGACTTCCTGTGGGTGGTTCCAGTTTTATCCAACTCTACAACGTTTTTTTCTTGAGTCTGTATCCGTTTTTGCTACTGCAACCAAGATGGCGCCATTCAAGTAGAAGCCGGTAGCGGTAACTCCGTCTGCTCTTGCTCGTTTTGTGTTTTTGCTGCTTTTCTGTCTTAATGATTTGATTTGATTTAATGATCCCATATACTTTGCTTTGCTTTCTACTTTGTGCTTTTTGCTTTGTTGTTTTGCGGACTTTGCGATTGTATTGTCGAACTTGTAACTATGTGTAACTATGCCTTTCCTGTATCTGCATTCTCACCCTCTTGCTACTGTGACAATGAAATTTCCCGAATACGGGATGAATAAAGTTATCCAATCCAATAATCCTTGTTCTGTTCTCCTTACCCATCAAATGGCTGAGAATTTTAAGAGTACCGTATTTATTTAATAATAATAATAATAATAATAATAATAATCGGACATAGGCCCTGTCGTCATTATCACAACACAAAAAGCCTACTTGTCATCACACGCAGAAACTGCGTGTGACGAAATTGATGGTGCTTCTCCATAAGCTACGTTTACTCGGCAAAAGACCTAAATAAGTGTAAGTTACGGACTTGTAACTGTTGTGGATACAGGTCGCTTACCTCTCACTGTCTTTCGCTTACCTTACTTCAGTCAGCTAGTAGGAGGCAGATCACCACCCAAACATCTTTTCATATTAAAAATACCGAACTGGAGAGCATAAAGCCGCAGCGTCAGTGCGCGCCGCCGTATTTATTTGAAGATAACGCGCAAAATTTTGTATCAAAAAACAAGCAAAGTTCGGTTGCGCGTTATATACGAATCCCGGTGAAACACTGCTCTCTCCCGGTGAAAAAGTCCCCTCGGTTGCCATTATAATGGGAGACGAACAACCTTTCACTTTACATTCTCTTTTGCAGTTTTGTCTGTATTTTTTTCCATTGTACTTTTAAAAATAAATAATTTCTTGTATATGTGGGTTGAATAGTTTTAAAAAAATAGCAAAAGTCAGAATTGTTTGATAATTTTCACTAATTTATAAAAAAAATTGTGGCATATCGCCAACAGTACATACAGAAAAATTGTTTTTCACCCAGAATTACTAATTTCAAACGTATAACTCATCTTCAGAGGGGTTTATTACACATTCATAATTCAACTGTTTTACACTTGTCCCTCTATTGTTTCTCAGGGCTGTGGGTAAGACCTGTCTGCTGATTAGCTACACCACCAATGCATTCCCAGGGGAATACATCCCCACTGTGTAAGTAACAATTATAAACAAAACACAGATCTAGAGTTTTCAAAAAAAAAAACATTGTACTTCGCGTTTGGCTTCATTAACAATCAGAATGCTGTGATTCGATTATTATTTTCTTGTTGTATGACTGCACACTACTTTTACAGGCATACATTAGATAATACAGGCACGTGCACTACTTTTCTGACATACCGTATTAACTCCCATATAAGCTGCTTTTGTCGGACAAAAATGATGACTGAATCGAGGGTACGGCTTATATGCGCATAAAAACATGACATGCAAAAAAACTGCAAGTTAACGGCGCCGTGACACAATGACGTCACGACAAAATGACATCATGACGCAAGCGAATGCACCCGATATTTCTACTCATTCATTTCAAAATAGAGAAAAGATAAACAGATAAAATGCAAAAAATATATATATATATTTTGACGTCTATGAATGAAATTCAAGAAAAAAACGGACGTACCTTGCTTAAAACGTGAAAAAAACTCACGTTCCCGTCACTGCTTGCTCGGGGCATGGCGATCTTACCTAGGTCCTTGGCAGCCATCTTACCTAGGGCGCTGCCATTTAAACCTATTTAAACATGCTCTAACTGGCCAGACATGAGTAGCCTTGATTTTGAAACAAAACAAAATTCCACTTAGATTTTTTTCATTTTATTTTTTGTTCGAAAGTGACAAGGAGGAATATGAACCATCGAAAGAATCGAGATATTTTGACATTAGAAGCAATATGGCTTCTGCAACATCTTAAACTTCTGGTAAGAAAATTGTCATTTGTGTAATTAGAAAGCATCAGGTTCTCATCAAAATAGACGTATTTATTTTTTCAAATTGAATAATTCGATATTTTGCATTTACAAAGACAGGCATATTAACATTCTTATGCTATTGATATTAATGTGCTTTTGATTCATACAATATGTCAGAAATATCACTTGTGACGATTTTTCTTCACATTTTCCCTTCAAAGTAACACAGTTATACTATTAAAACCATGAATATGGAGGTGAAAATTGGGAATCAAAGGAACGGGTTGTACACAAGAAATTGCAAAATTCAAAAATTTCAAGGCAATTTTCAGGGTGCGGCATAAATGCGACTAAATACGGTACTTGTTGGTGTTTGATGGTATAGGAAATAGTAAGCTTGCCATTTTATAATGCTTTTTGAATGTCTAGTGAAGATAGGTTATCATATTATAGAGGTACTAGGGCGACAGTTAGCTAAAATATTTTGTCCCTTGCAAATGTGAATACTCACTTTGAACACAATGATCACGAACAGTAGAAAATGTAACTAAAGGGCTTATGTGAGAATCAATACCTGACACAGAACTACAGTTTAATGGAACCTCCAAATATAAAACTCAGAAATAGGAAATGTATGATTTAACACTAAAGGTCTGTTTTTTAATTCACCTATTGACTTGGGAATCCTTAAAGTTCCATGGATGTTCGTTTTCAAAAATGACTCCAAACACAACATGTTCTAATCTAAACAATTTATTGTCCAAGACAGAGGAGTAAAATACAGCGCGCTGGGACAATCTATCCAATCAGAGCATTAGCAGAGATGTGATAGAATGCTGAAGTCTCTCTCTCCTGCAAGCGCCATTATACAACTTGACGACAAGAAAGGTCCATCCTGTCCATCATCTCGCGTCCGTCGTCCCTGGGGTGTGGGGGGCCCGGGTTTCCCCGATTGTGCATTCCTCCGACAAGGAAAGGGGGTGTCCTGCCTACTCTCTTTTATTGCTTCTCCTGCACGCTTAGTGATTTGGCCAAGGTGTTTCCCTGCTTGACCAAACAGACTCAGAACTTTTGCTAGTTAATAACGTTCAATTATTTGATTATTTCTCCTACATATTAAATGTTACTTCCCTTCAACAGTCAAATTGACACTGGTTTGACAAGTCGAAATGATTTCTTCTGATTGGTCCAAATTTCTGTCTTTGCCATTTGGTGCCTACTCTAACTCTACAAGGGACAAATCACTTTTTCACCAGGCTTAGTAGATAACTGGTGTGAAAGTTAATTATGTTTGGAGAACAAATACACAAAACTTGGGACAGCCAATAGCCAAATTCTTTGACAAAAAGGGCAATTACTACAAATTTGTACGGAATATGGATTGTTTTTGCAAAAAAAACCCTCTACGCTCTAATTTGACCTCTTCAATCACAAGTTGGTCTTTGTTACAGGTCTAATTTATTAGTCTATAACACTTGTGTCAAAGTGGCGGCCCGGGGGCCAAATCTGGCCCGCCGCATCATTTTGTGTGGACCGGGAAAGTAAATCATGAGTGCCGACTTTCTGTTTTAGGATCAAATTCAAATGAAGAGTATAGATGTATATTAAATTTCCTGCTTTTCCCCCTTTTAAATCAATAATTGTCATTTTTTTAATCATTTTTTTCTGTGATTTTAGTTCAAAAATCATTTTGTAAAATCTAAAAATATATTAAAAAAAGATCAAATAAACATTGTTTTAGATCTATAAAAAACTGAATATTCAGGGCTTTTAATCCAGTTCTTTTAATCCATTTATAAAAAATAATCTAAATATTATATCTAAAATGGTTCGGCCCACCTGAAATCGAGTTGACGTTAACGCGGCTCGCGAACCAACCCGAGTCTGACACCCCTAGTCTATAAATTAGTTTTAGAGATTAAATTTAGTCAATTTCTCCAGTAAGATACAAAATTGTATTCCACAATCTATCTGGAAAAGTGGAAAATAAAGGATGCTTACTAGACTAGAGAATCAAATACTATATCCCAAGATGCACTGTAGTGATAGAGAAGAAATAAATTCATTTTAGGAATATAGTTTGAGTTTCATCACAGTACAAGGAAGTTGTTTATTTTTTTCCATTTTTTTATAAAGCATAAAATCATACTTCCTACAGCTTTGACAACTATTCTGCCAATGTGATGGTGGATGGGAAACCGGTCAACCTAGGCCTTTGGGATACAGCCGGCCAGGAGGACTACGATAGGCTCAGACCATTATCTTACCCACAGACGGTAATCAAACCCGTTCTCACTAATGATCTGCAGTTTCAACATTCTCTTTGTTTATATTTTATGGGACATTTTTTGGCACATAAATGAAAGATAAACCTTCATAAATCCCCACTCAAATAGTTGTTCTTTGCCTTCTGGAAACTAATTTGAAGTCCTACTCCATTATTTGTGAACTTGTTAGCTTCAAACATTTTAGTTATGTAGCATGAACCAGTATCTATCCCCCCACAAACACAAATTTGATTTTCTATATCAGGGCTTATTAATTGCAGAATTATTGTTGCCTGCAGGTCACGAAGTAGCCACTCTTCATCACAACCTTCAGCTTGTAGTGTGTTCCAGTGCCTTTGTGCTAGTATTTGTTTTTTCAAATTAGGAGTTGAAATATTTCCGGCAGGATTTTGCACCGCCAAGCCAACAACAGTTGGAAAATGATTAATACTACGATTAAGTACAAATTTATGTAAGCTTTAAAATAAAGAAATACCATTACTGGATAAACAAAAAAGCCTTGAAGCTTATACCATAGTCAAATACACCTCAGTCTTCCTTTTGTTGCCCAAAGTGTGTCCATGGCCGCAGATATTGGAGGCTACACACAAGTAGACACTGCTCTCAACTAGTCATGTCTGTGGTTTTCTCCCAGGATGTGTTCTTGATATGCTTCTCCCTGGTCAGCCCGGCTTCCTTTGAGAACGTCCGAGCTAAGGTCAGTACGCTGACTGATTGCCCGAACTCACTTCCCTTTGACTCCCTCCAGGCCGTGTCTGACCACAACGAGGCATATCTTTTGCTCCACCTGGCTTTTTGCACCAATACCCCACCCATTCAGACCTCATTTTACAATCCAGGATATTTGAACCCTATGGGTCAGACATAAGGTTGCATGACGAGGTCTGAATGAGTTCAAACGCTCTGCAGAGTGAGCGTAAAAATCCTCTGTGGTTTTATCTGCTGAGCATCATAAGATGCTTACATATGAAGTCACACTTTTCTGAGGGTCAAAGCTCACACTGTAGTGCCTATAGTGAGATTGTTTTGTGCTCATATACACTTCCATTTTCTGACAGATCTGTTACCAAATTTTTCATAGTCAATGAGAGGCGTGCAGCACTTTGCCTTTGTATCAAACTAATTTTTCTCTTTTTCCTCATGTCACCAACTTGGACATCCATTTGTGCGGGTGTGCACATGTATCTATGTGTCCGTGTGTTTGTGTATGTGTTTGGTGCCTCAGTGGTACCCTGAAGTGAGACACCATTGCCCCAACACACCCATCATTCTGGTGGGCACCAAGCTAGATCTGCGGGATGACAAGGACACCATCGAGAGGCTGCGGGACAAGAAACTCTCCCCCATCACATACCCACAGGGTCTAGCCATGGCAAGAGAGATTGGTGAGATATGTGGCAAAGATCAGTAGAGAGGGCGTTTATTTCAGTTTATTTAAGCTATGTCAAAATGTATTGCATCCAACAGGGTTTTCATTTTCTGAACCGCTTATCCTCACAAGAACTGCAGGTGGTGCTGGAGGCTATCCCAGCTAACTATGGGCATCAAGCAGAGGGACACCCTGAATCAGTAGTCAGCCAATCGCAGAATCGCAGGACAGACAACAATTCACGCACACACGGAAATTTAGATTAGTTGGCCTGTAAATACAGTCGTACCTCTACTTACAAAATTAGTTGGCTTCAAGACTTTTTTCGTAACTTGAAAATGTCGTAAGTAGAAGTGTACTTTATATGTAAATTCTCTAACCCGTTCCACGGTCCTCACACAACTACCAACTAAACCCTTTAACATTGGTCCACGTGTCCCATTTTTGTATGAAAGATGTGAGGAAACACACAAAAATGAGAGAAAATGATAAGGAAATGATTTATTAATGTCTTAAAATAAATAAAGCATATGAAAATGTACCCTGCGCCGCTGAAATATCTCCCTCCAGGGCCGTTATAGATGTAATACCCGTGTTTGTCCGCCATATGGCGGCGAGAGCCCAATCTACCAGAGCCGAAAGCCGTCCACTTTGTAGTACGTTTTAGACTTTTATGTGTCCCCTATGTATGTGTGTGAAAATATGTGCCACGTTGCATTTTTACAGTTTTTAATCGCTTAATAAGGGGAATTCAAAATAAAATAACGGATAAGGAAATGCATTTACTTTTTGGGGAATTTCGTAACTTGGATCTTTTTTGTATCTCAAGTCTCTCATTTGCATATAAAAAATCGTAACCTGAAAAGGTTCGTACCTAGAGGCATTCGTAAGTAGAAGTATGACTATACAGTCATATGAACTCGCAACAAAGTACAGCCTAGTGGCATAGGGGTTTACGTGGACAGATTAGATCACTTTGATCACCAGAAATGTTTTAAAAGAACTGGTAATAAACTTGGATTATTATTGGGCAAAGATTAAATATTTTAATCGTAAGTGATAGCACAAGAGCTTTGCAATTAATTGTCAGTAACATTTTAAAACAAAAATACAGTCGTACCTCTACTTACAAAATTAATTGGTTCCAGAACTTTTTCCGTAACTAGAAAATTTCGTAAGTAGAGGTGTAATTTATAAGTAAATTCTCAAATTCTTTCCATGGTCCTCGCACAACTACCAACTAAACCCTTTAAAATTAGTCGGAGTGTCCCAATTTTGTATGAAAGATGTGAGGAAACACAAAAATGAGAGAAAGTTATAAGGCAATGACTTATTAACGTCTTAAAAAAAAAAAGCATATGAAAATGTGCCCTGCACCGCTGAAGTAATTTCCTCCGCCTCTATTATGGGAGACGTAATATCCACGTCTGTCCACCAGATGGCGGCAAGAGCCCGTTCTACCAGCCGAAAACTGTCCACTTTGTATTACATAATAGACTTTTACCTGTGCCCATCTGTGTGTGTGTGAAAATATGTGCCCTGTTGCATTTGTACAGATTTTAATCGCTTCATTAGAGGAATTGCAATCTTTAATAAAGGGGAGCATTTAGTCGAGGTGGACAGGTATGCAGGAAAGAATATTGAAACATGGATAGTTGCTGTGAGACAGCCAATTGAATTGAATTGAATGTTTTTATTGTCATTATATGAGATAGAATGAGAGCAATGAAATGCGAGCCCAGTAGAGATTAGCGATGTTCTAAAGCGAGAATCAATGCATCTGCGACAATATTTTCCAAATAAAATAAGGGATAAGGAAATGCATTTACTTTTTGGGGTATTTTGTAACTTGGGTCATTTTCGAATTGCATACAAAACATTTTGTTACTAGAGACATTCGTAAGTATGATTGTACATTCAAAAGTAGCGGTATAAGTCACATCCAAATCTTTCCTGAATTATTTCTTCCTATTCTATTGTTTATGTATTTCCCTCCCCACCTGGAAATAGTGAAGTGAACCACTGAGTTTGACATCTCGATGTGAAGGGAATGAAATGACCCGGACGAAAAATGGCAACGTCAACTGTTCTTCACATTTTGCTTTGTCCGCATTCTTGAATTTGTGGGAGTGTCAGTGGTTTTAAAACCAAGCAAGACAAAAAATGAACTAAAACCAACATTGGGCCTGAGCAGGATTTTCAGATGGTTAAGAGACTGCCACAACAGCTGGCTCCAAGTGATCCTTCACAATACCCTCCACCCCACCTTTAGTTACCGTCTCTAAGCCGACAAGCTTCGCGACTCCAATAGCACAAGTCATTACAGGCAGACCTATACTAGAATGTTTCAAATTATTTATTTTGGAGCAATATAAAATGAAAAATCGAGCCACAAATGTTTACAATGGGCAGCCAATAGTTATATTGAAAATAAAAAAATATTAAAAGGCTATTGGCGTTAAACCCTTAGCATTTCAACCCTTTATTTTACTCTAAGTTGTCTGTTCACAAAGTGTTAAATGAAAACAAAATAAGTTGAGGCACTTACCAGACCACTATGTGTACTTAAAGACAGAAAGCACCGCTTTAATGTTAGCGTACTCAAAGAATAGACTGCAAAGGAAGACATGCAATTAACTCTAACTAATGAAACGTCTATACTTAGACATTCTTCACTCCATGTTCAAGTTAAGCAACACAGCTACTTAGCCTCTGGCATTCGCTAAATTTTCCCCTAAGAGAAGACATTTGTTTTGGAGACATTTAGCTAGGAGTGGTATCACTTCACAATTTTAGACGTCTAGAAAATGTTGATCCTTTTCTTCTTCCGTAGTTGGCAATCTCAAAGTCATCAAATCAATCAATTAGACAATGGGGCATCTGAAAGTTTGTCGGTGATTACACCCTTGACAACGGTCGTATGATTGCTCGATGGTCATTTTGGAGGCGGGATTTAGGAAATGTCAAATGGATTACACTCGTCATGTAAACCCATGAGAATTGTCTCTAACTAAAGCCTTTTCCTGGTCCTTAGGTGCTGTGAAATACCTTGAGTGTTCAGCACTGACCCAGCGAGGCCTGAAGACAGTGTTTGACGAGGCCATCCGAGCCGTGCTTTGCCCTCCACCTGTGAAAAAGAGGGGAAAGAGGTGCACTATGTTCTGAGAAGAAAATATTGCGAAAACATGTCACTGCAAGTCATTAAACAAGTACCGCTACATCTCTTAGAGGATGAAGATGGAAGACTAGCTTCAATGGTTGCACACTCGTTCGATTGCTTTGTTTATATTGATGTTTTTTTCAACGCAATATTGGTATAGGACCAATACTTATCTGATTGTGTTATCATTACAGGACAAGGTCAAATGAAAAAAAAAACATTGACTGTTTACATAAAGTAGTTTGTACTCATAGAACCATACAGAGTTCCAATGAGGGCTAACAAAAGGTTTCTATTAATCATCTTACACTGCTACGTTGTCTTTCTTAGTCATGCTTGCTTGAGTGAATGCTGTTTTGACTGATAGAAAGTGAACCGTAAATACGTTAAGATATTGAGTAAATTCTTAGATTATTTTAAGGAACTACTGTATTTATTCGAGTATAACGCGCAAAATTTTGTACCAAAAAACTGAAGCAACGTTCGGGTGCGCGTTATACACGAGACCTTCACTTTTTTTTTTCTTTTACCAAATCCCGGTGAAAAACTGCCCTCCGCCGTTTAAAAAGTCCCCTCCGCAGCCGTTATAATGTGAGACGTAAAACCTGTCATTGTCTGCCAGATGGCGATAATTTACCTTCTTTTACAAAAGCCAGCCCTCTCCAAATAGCCTTCAGAAAGTGTATAGGGTAAAAATAAATAAAAAGTTGTTCCAGGGAAACGTTAACGGGGCACCTGCTGACAGGAGTCCACCCAGGGAGCGCTATCCTCGCTCAAGATGAATAGAATCAATTGATGATGACGAATCAGACTTTGAAATTTTTTTAATGTTATGATAATGAATTAGACTTTAAGGATTTAAAAATGTAAATTCCATTTGAGAATTGTGTTCATACTGGTAGTAGTTTGTTTTACCAGGTTTCCGTGCCATGTGTTGTAAATAAATGTTTTGTCATGGCGACGTGTGTTCAGCATTTGCCAGTCACCAATACCGGTGTAATCCTTGGTGTGAGCTGAGAAAAACTGAAAAAATATTTTATACCAATTTTTAGACACAAATTATGTTATACACGGGTGCGCGTTATACTCAAATAAATGCTGTACATAAAAAAATTGCCATCAGTAAAAATCTTCCTGAAATTACAGTTTATTAGAAATTGATACTTATTCTGTAAATATTTTTCCTGCAAGCATAATTGAATCATATTTATTGAGTGTATTAATTGACGTGAAATACTTCATAGTAAGATTCCTGGAGAAAAAAAATCAATTATTTTAGTCTCTACCAGAAAAAAATCAAAACTTTCAGTTGCTATTCATCAAAATGCTTCTTTTAATATATTACATTTTAATTTCATAGTTAAGTTTATAGTTTGTACTTACATTAAAATATATTGTTACACCTAGAAAAGGAGGTTTAATTTGCCAGCTTCAAAACAATTAATTTTATCCAAAATCTCTGCGACCGCAATGTTTTCTATTTAAATTAACTAATTTGATGGTTTGTGGGAAAACTGGTTGGTATCAATCTGCTTGCATGAGTTGTGTAACAATTTAGCAAATGTCCCAAAATTGATGAAAACCCTCCTAACATAAGTACTCGCACATTTCACAATGAAGTAATATTAAAAATATTCTAATTGCGATGTGTTTCATTTGAAATAAATTAGTTGTTTAACCCTTGGAATAAAAAAAATATATATAGTAGTGGTGTTAATCCAAACAAAGTATGACACTGTCACAACGTTCAAAAGGTCAGTGTTGTGACTTTAAAGCACATTTTATTTACTGAAATGCATTTAAAATCTTTGTTACGAAAAAAAAGAAATTCTAGATAATTCCTCAACTTTCCAAAAGGAATACATGGACTTTTTGGACTATTTTTTGTTGTCCAAAACCCTCTGATCTTACTCGAGTGTTTGAGTAACGTCATCTTTACTGTGAACATGTGACAAACGTCAACAACCTTGCTGCCTCTGAGAGTGGAGGAGTTCGCATGGGTCCTAACATATTATGTCATTGTTTTTTGATGTTGTCTGTGTGTGTGTGTGTGGATGTGTGTAAGAAGGTTCGAACGTTTGGGAAGTGCATGAAAGACTTATTTTAAGCCACGTTTTTAGTGTCAGGATTTTGGTACTATTTCATATTGTATTGCAGTAATAAACATGGCTGTCAAAAAAAACTAACATCAAATTAATGTAAAGGTTAATTCTTTGAAAATGAATGCTTTACAAATTCAACTAAATATTTAGCTCTTACCACTCTAGGCAAAGTGAGTCATGTTGAAGTTAGAAGTGTTGCTACCCTTGTAAAATAAAGAGGCTGATTTTGGTTGTATTTAGTTGCCAGTGACAAAATTGCGCTTTTTATGAAATATAATCATGCATTTCTGTATGCGTGCAGGGCTATGGGGTGTTTGTCACTCTTTGGCACACTTCCACCCACCTTGTTATATTGTAATTTGGTGGCGTAGCCGATGGTGTGGCTGAAAGTGTTGTCCTGCCTTGTTTGAGTGTCACAGTTAAACTGAAAAATGGAGCACCAACTCTAAACCTTCCACTGCATGGAATTACTCTGGTTATTTGACACAATGTAATCCTTAGGAGAGGTTGAAGTGCTTTGGCCATGTATGTACGTAATGTAAGATGAATTGTATACTTGTTCCAACTGTGTCTCATTTTTAAAATGTTATTACTTCACATCTGTGTGGTTAAATATTTCATTTTTTTTGGAATACTAAATACAAATGTATAAGTACGCCAGCCTGTTGTCCTGATTTATTTGGCACACAAGACATGACATGGAAAAATTCATTCAAGAAAGTGGAATGTAGCTGAATATGGATATTTTAGGAGCGTGATGATAAAATTTATTTGACGGCAAAGGACATTTAATTTAATGAAATGTTATTGCCATTTTATATTTGTTATAAAGGTACTGTAAACTCAGAATAACAATGAATGTGTATATTGTTGGTTTGGGTGAAAGTAAAGATGTTAACAACCCTGAAAAATTCTAATAATTAAAAAAAATGGATACAGTGCTACCACTACTTATGAAAGTTTCTACATACAAAGTCTTCAGGTTGCCAAAAGCTTTAACGTCCTATCACCTGGCGTCTACATGTGTGGACCTCACATTTTTGGGTGTCGAAAGACTAAAATGTTAAATTTTGGACTACAAGGGCCCGGCGACCACTTATGATGTGGACATCATTTTTCTCAGAAACTACATAATGTAAAAAGATAATTCTTTGTTTTTACACTCATCAGGTCCCAATTAACCTAATTATCAGAGAAAATAAAAATGCATGCCTTGCAAGAGTTTGGATCTTAGGAGGTTAGTGGAAACAATTTTGTACCAAGATGCAAAAGAACAATCCAAGTTATGAAATCAAACATGGCTTATCTCAATGATATTGATAAAACGTGGTATATTCTCAGGACATTCAAATTCACATACCTTAAATTGTTAATTTTCCTGTCAGGTTTTAGATCTAAGCAAATTACCCTTCTCTATTTGGTCACCATTTAATTCCCTCGTGGAATACTGAATTGGAAAACTAAATTGCACTTTAGAGATATTCATCATTTTTTTCCAATTGATAGTGTTAGGGTTATTAGTCTTACATTATATATTTGCTCGCAATGAAGAACGCTTTGCTTTACTTAGCTTATTAGTCTTACATTATTATATATCTGCTCGCAATGAAGAACGCTTTGCTTTACTTAGCTTATAAACATTAGAAAAGTCATTTTAGAACATCTGCTTGCAACCATGTAAATGCTTGCTCCTTAGTTAGACCAAACAAATGAAGGTCGAATCATCTTGGACTGCTGGAATGCGGAGAAGAACCTTTGGCTCAACAAGACCATTTGTTTTGAGAGCAAAAACTTCTATTGACTTCTCACTCCTATTTTCTCACCCCTTCCTTGAGAGCTGAGATGTCTATTGTAACTAGGGTCCTTGAAGCTAATAAACAGGAAAAAGATGCATCTGATGCCTGAATGAACTTGGACGAAAGCGCGTCGGTTCGATTCTCTCTTGCAAGAAAACCACAGATGAGTCTCCCGTCTCTTTTATTTGTGCGTGCATTTGGGAATGCCTATTGGTGAACCTATCAGATAGATTTAACCAAATGTCCCCCTGTGGGTAATGAATCAAATTCAATTACCAATTTGAACTTCGCCACCCAATGGTGAAGTGTTTCTTCCGCCTGACTTTGGTGTGGGCAGTCTAGATTTGATTCCCACTTGGTAGCAGTGTGAGTGGTTGTCTATCTCTATTTGTGCACTACGATGTACATGAAAAAATGGCATTAGTGCAACACTAGTCACGAATGTAGTGGTGCTCATTTCAGATAAATTGGGAAGAGGAGTTGGTTAGACCCTGTTGGAATAATGATTAATACCCTTAAATCATTATTAGTAATATTTAATTAAAATTGGAAAACATCTTTCAACATAACTGTTTACAACTTGCAAGGAAAATCACTCCCAACGCGTCTTCGTTCGCAAGAGGATTCTGACCAGCGGCATACTCTTCGGTCCATTTAGCGGCACATAACCAAAACATTCAAAGGTAATCTGATTTAAACAATTGCATAAGCAAAAACAACTGTCTCAACTGTTTTGAACAATTGTAGAAGCTTAACCAAATAACATCATGAAGGTTATAAAAAACAACTGTCAAAACAATCTGTTTTTATCGGAACACCTGCGTAAGAATTTGCACAATAAGCATAAAAAGTGACCCGAGCGGATTGTAAATCAAACAACGGCATTAGAATTTGCACCAGTAAGCATAATAATTTCTTTATAAGGTAAACAGAGCAACAGTATATTTGAACAATAATGCGAGTATTCTCGGAAGTTTGATTCGATTTATCGCCGTCTGCAGGATTCCGAGACAAAGCAGTTTAAGAGTCCTTGTAGATCATCCGTCTGGCCTGGAACTTGTTGTCCTGTTCAGTCCATAGTTATGAAAACAATTGACTGGCCCCGACAGGAAGACTGGGGGAAAGTGCACTCGGTCCAAACAGTATGGCACAATTTAAATTATAGCTTCATTACCTATTAATTCCAAATGAACATATAGTAACATCCCAGAATGAACCCAACAGACCCTGAAATGGTTTTGAAGAAATCAAAGGGCACATACAGGCAAATAAGCATTCTTACTTACATACTTACTCGAGACTATGGACAATTAGGATTCTTGTGTTTAACCAACTCCATATGGTTTTCAAATTAGGGAAGAAAACTAAGTACCTGGAGAAAGCACACGCACAAGACAGAGCATGACAACTCCTGACCAAAAATTCAAACCCAAAATATTAAAGGAAAGAATGAATTAATCGTGCGTTAATTTGCCGATTAGATTAGAACTTTATTTCATCCCATATTCGGGAAATTTCTCGGTTGCAGTAGCAAGACAGACACAAGACACACAAGACATTGTAGACCTAGGTAAGAAACTGGAGCCACACACAGGAAGTCCACAAGGTGGGGACCTTCTGCAGACTGAGACTGAGGTTACCACACAGTCCCTCAGTAGTCTGGAGGTTTTAAAGATCATCTTCCTTGCCTAGATCCTCCTAAACTGTCCTATCACCTAATCAGCAGCAATTCTGACATATGAAACCAAATACCGTATTTTCTCGAATATAACACGCAGATTTTTGCTATATAATTAATTCCAATAGATGGGGGTGCGTGTTATAATCAATAACTAAAATAAATTACAAATTTTCGATCGAAAAAAGCATTGTCAAACTCACTTTGACGCACGGATTTTACGTCATCTCGTAATGCCGATCGAAAATCGGAAAGCCGAGACCACCACTGCCCCCCTCTAGCCTCGTACTCGTCTCAGTTCACCCTCTCTCAGTTCAGTTTTGGACATTGTACAAGCAACATGGCATCAAAACGAGCAAGTTATACCGCAGCGTTCAAAAGAAAAGTCATCAAAGTGGCAGAGGAATTGGGCAACAGAGAAGCTGGAAGAAAATTCGATATTAGTGAAGCTAACATCCGTGGTTGGAGGAAGAAGAAAGACTCATTATTGAAAGAAAAAGCAACAGCAAAAGCATCAGGACGTGGAAGAAAAGCAATGTTCCCAGAGTCAGAGAAAGAACTTCTTAAAACGATTGCTGAGAGAAGAGCTGCAGGGTGTGCCATTAACACAGTCGAGCTGCGTATCCTCGCCCTGAAAATCATGAAAAAACCCAACAAGGATTCCGGCTTCAAATCGTCTGCATGTTGGTGCTATAAGTTTATGCAACGGCACGACCTATCTGTAAGAAAGAGAACGTCAATTGCCCCAAGGATGCCGGAGGACTACGAACATAAACTGATGGAGTATCAGCGGTTCATAATCAAGATGAGGAAGAAGCACCACTATGCACTTCGGAATATAGGAAACGCTGATCAAACCCCACTGACTTTTGATCTGCCGAACTCACTGACTGTGGATTTTAAGGGTGTAAAGTCAGTCACCATCAAGTCTACAGGAAATGAAAAATCTCGCTTCACTGTGATGCTTGGTGCATACGGGGATGGCTCCAAGATGAAACCATATGTCATCTTCAAGCGCAAGACCCTTCCGAAGGATGTTGTGTGGCCATCTGGTGTCATCGTCCGCTGCCAGGAGAAGGGTTGGATGGATGAACATCTCACCAAGGACTGGATAAGAACAGTATGGAGTGCAAGACCTTCAACACAAAGACAACTGTTAGTTCTTGATGCATTCAGGTGTCACCGCATGCAGTGTGTGAAGGACATCTTAAAAGAAGCCAGAACAGATGTAGCCATAATTCCTGGAGGTATGACCAGCCAACTCCAGGTCATGGACGTCTCGTGCAACCGTCCCTTCAAGCAACAGATGAAGCAGAGATGGGCGGAATGGATGGCTTCAGGGGAGAAAACATTTACAGCAAGTGGCAACACCAGAAAGCCATCACTGCAGCTAATCACACAGTGGATCAAGAAGAGTTGGGACGCAGTGGAGCCTGCCATCATCACCAGAGGCTTCAAGAAGTGTTGCCTCACCAACAAGCTGGATGGTACTGAGGATGATGTGTTGTGGGAGGAAGAGGAAGTGGATGAAGGAAGCGTGGACGTTGATAGGATTCTCAACGAAGAGATGTAAGAGGAGACGGATGAGAGGACAGACAGAGAGAGAGGAATATCTGCAGAGACTATTTAAAGATTCTGATGCGGACTCTTCATTTGAAGGATTCTAATGAATAAATTTGTACTCTTGATGAACACTTGTAGTTTAAACACATGTGATAGTCTTTTCCATTGTGCATATCTTCAAATCATTTATTTATTCAATTTGTATGTTCCTTTTCTTGTTTGAGAATGACAATAGATATTTGAATTAAAACATGGTATTGTCAATTGAAATGTAGTCAATGTTCAAGGAAGTCTAAAAGGTATTGCAACATAACATGTCTACATGATATGTTTGTCCACTCTGTGTATCATCTATTGTCCTAAAATTCAAACGCATAACTCCACCAACTGCACGACACTCGACACGCTCGTACCTGAAGATTTCTCTATCCGGTTTTGAACAAAACAATCGTGAAACGAAGAAAAAAAGGTAAGATTTCTGATTTTCGTCAGCGGGAAATTTTAGGTGCGCACTATATTCGATTACTGCGTTTTTCCAGATGTTTTTGGCCCAAAATTACCTGCGTGTTATTTTCGAGTGCGCGTTTAATTCGAGAAAATACGGTAAATAGAAAAAATACAACTTTTTGGGGGGAAGAGTTGAGGTTGCGTTGTGCTGGTTTATTAACAGGCAAGGAAACCTCCATCCACTGGCAGAGATACTCCATTTATCATTGTGCTCTTATCACTCAGTAGGAATAAAATACTGTTCACAACTTCGTCCACCTCTGGACAAAAAGAAAGAGTATTAAACACATTGTGGTGTTTGTAAAATCAAATTACAAAGTTTAATTGTTCCTACCTGCAAAGCGTCCAAGTGGAATGCGAGATGTCATGGTCTTGGCTTTTTCAGGGTCACTCCAACCTCGTCGGCCCATTTCAGTCATCACTACAGTGGGGTTCACACTGTTCACACGTATCTGAGAGCAACACAACAAAGGATTTTTTTTAGTAAAAGTCCATAATCACACTAGGGAATTTAGTCAAAGAAATCCTTTACTACTTTACTATTTTATTTAGGCATTTTTGCCAAATGCCCATGAGGGGCTCGACAAGGGTGAGATATTGCTTGTCTAATAAAAATTCAAGCAATGCGATTCTGATGGTATAATCTGTGGCAGGGAAGCAGGTATCCAAGTATGTTAGTGATTTGGTTAGGAGCAATACCAATGCAATATCCCCCAGATAAAGACAGAGGTATTCAGTGGAGGGTTAAATTAAATATAAACATTTTTAGTGAAGGGGGAAACTACAACCATTACCACAATAGCATACAGGTTTCGAACTAAATCAGATTAACAGCATGACTTTTATTTGAGATATGACCAGTGCAGAATTGTAGACCAGTCATGTTCTTCTACTGCTGAAACGGGTGGGCGAAATGGCAAAGGATCATATAATGATTTTTAAAAAAAAATCACCATCCTCATTTTATCATGAATCTTTTTGAGATTGTTCATTGCAATGTTTTCCAACCACCTTGCTGTGTCACGAGATATGGTACGGTGTGCCGTGGTAAATTATTTGCCAAGAAGTCATACAATGAAAAATTTCATGATTTATGTCATAAGATTACAATAATTAAGTTATACATTGTAATATTACAAGATTAACATTGTTGGTTGAATTTGGTTTCACAAGCTTCAACCTTGGGGAATAGTCAGGTTTAGATTAGATTAGAACTTTATTTCATCCCATATTCGGGAAATTTCCTTGGTTGCAGTAACAAGACAGACACAGAAGACATTGTAGACCTAGGCAAAAGACTGGAGCCACACACTGGACGTCCACACGGTGGGGACCTTCTGCAGACTGAGACTGAGGTTAAATATGCAGAATCACTCTTTCAAGATGATCCGCACAGTCCCTCAGTAGTCTGGAGGTGATCATCTTCCTTGCCTAGATCCTCCTAAAATGTGCTATCACCTAACTGCTTTATTTAAGCACTCAAGTGTTGGGTTTATTCTGGGATGTTACTATATGTTCATTAAGCATTTAATAGGTAATGAAGCTATAAATTAATTTGTGCTATACTTTATGTTGGGACCGAGTAAGCTCGAGGACACTTTCCCCCCACAGCTGCTTTTGAGGCCAGTTAATTGTTTTCAGGACTATTGACCGAACAGGACACCATGTTCCAGGCCGAGACTGTTGATCTGAGTTGGCAATGAAGATCTATGAGGGACTCTTAAATTGCTTTGACTTGGATTCCGGCAGATGGCGATAATCGAATCAACTTCCGAAAATACTCACATTATTGTTTAAAAATATGGTCGCTCTGTTTACCTTATAAAGAAATTATTATGCTTATTTGTGCAAATTCTTTCGCAGTTGTTTTGGTTTCCGATCCGCTCGGGTCACTTTGTATGCTTACTTGTGCAAATTTTTACGCAGGTGTTTTTGGTTCCGATCTAATATGAGATTGTTGTAGCAGTTGTTTTTTTACCTTAATGGTGTTATTCGGTTAGCTTATGCAATTGTTTGAATCAGATTACCTTAAATGTTTTGATTATGCGCTGACTAAATTGACAGAGATAGATGCCGTTTCTTTAGAATCATCTTGGACGAAGGCGAGTGGGGAGTGATTTTCCTTGCAAGTTGTAGCCAGAGTATGTTAATGATGTCTCCCTGTTTTGATTAAAGTGTATTAATAATAAACCTATCATCAATAGACAAGAGACAACAGTTAAATTAGCTCATGAGAATGTGATACTGACCAGTGACAATCTCCAACCCCTTCACTATTTGGGAGACGACTGCCACTTTTCGATCCTTTCTGAGGCTGTATGGCAGTTGGCAGTCAGGTAGAGCATGTATTAACCACAGAGCATTGCGACAATGGAGGAATGGTAATGCATGACAGAGATTGTCCCTTACAACGTAGGACATTTGATTGGTAAATAGGCATTTTTGGGGCAGAGTTTGCGAAAGGTCAATTGTTATAATAACTCAGATGCAGATGAAAAAAATTTTTTTGAATCTTCATAGTCCTTAAAATTTATGTCATTTTAATTCTGAATAAAGGGTATTTGTCGCCTACAATAAATTCTAGTAAGATATTTGTTGCCATAATTATTGCTAACGCCGAGTACCTGATGGGGTCCCAGTTCAAGAGCCATCATTTTAGTCAACATGTCCAGAGCTGCTTTAGTTGCACCTGAAGGAAATTAAATAAAAGCATGAGTGCTACATCTGGACCAGTGTTTCCTAAACACTGTGCCGTGAGCAATGGTCAGGTGTTCTGCGAGAAATTATCAGTCAAAAAATGTGATATTTAGGTAGAAAATCTTAATATTACGAGATTAAAATCAAAACATGATGAAGAGTAAATCATAGATTGCAGAATTGTAATATTCAAATTGTAATATGATGAGATTAAAGTCATTTTGTGGATTATTTTTTGTAAAGTGAACCGTAAAATGTTTGATTTCACAGGCTTCAACTTTTGTCAATGTTAAGATGCTCTTTGTGTAATGTTAGGAGATTTAAGTAATATTGGGAGTAAAAAAAAGTCAATGTTATGAGATTTAAGTTGTTTTCTTGTTATGTGAACTGGAGGGTTCAACCATTGGCGAAGTAAAGTCTGCGTAGGCATAACACTGCTTTTCGCTTAATATTAGGAGATTTATTTAATGTTGGGAGGAAAAAGTCATAAAATTGCGATATTGAAAATGTTATATTACTTATTTTTAAATCACTTGAACCAGAATTTTGTTTTTTTGGGACATTAGGTCAGTGTGAAAAGTTTGATTTTGGAATAAATTTTGGTGTTGATTTGATTCATGTTGATAAAACTTTGATGAGAATGACTTTATATTCTTAATATAGGCAACATGAAAACGTTTTCAGCTTGTCGTGTACCTTGAGATTGTTTTCAATGGAAAAAGTGTGCCGAAGCTCAAAAAAGTTTGGGAAACACTGATCTAGACAAGACCAAAAACTTCTCGAAAGTTTTCGAAAGACACAAAGATGGAACATTAGTTGACTCACAGTAGACTGTGTGGTTTTTGAGTGCACATTGTGACGCTTGGCTAGACACATTTACAATGCTGCCTCTCGAATCTCTTGCTATCATCCCACGAGCCACAATCTGTAACACAGATAGGATAGCCTTCTTTGATTCAGTAAAAACAGTTTGGAGCCAAAGGAGCATTCGGATCAGCACAAAAGCCGTGCAGTTACCATGACTTTTATCTTTACCTGTGATACATTCAGCACCGCCTTCACGTTCACATTGAAAGACCTACAAGTAAAAGATATTTGTCAAATTTAATTAATAATCCGTTATGTTTGCCAACTTCAACCATAATGCTTAAAAACGATACATTGTGGTCAGGAACTTTGATACTTTGTACCATTCAGCTGAATGGAAAAGAGTTTTAAAACCTTTGACCCAGGGTTTACTCACTAGACAAAAAAGAGAGAAAAACATTTTGGCATGATGCTCTGATCTTGTAGGTTACTTTACTTTGTCTCACACATTCTATTTAGGTGTTTTCTTGATTCAACACATGGTGGTAACCATGTGTGGGTGTGGCCTGTGAAATTGAACTCAGCTTACCTACAATTAGGATGTCAGTTATTTTGTGATTTAAAAAAAGGGGGGTATAGTTACTTTTTCAGAGGGCCATTTTCTCTTTCCTTAGGTTGTCTCTGTGTCATACACAAATTGATTTGATGGTCTGAAAACTGTGTGTGATAAATATGCAAAAAAAAAACACAGAAATCAGGAAGGGGGCAAATACTTTGTTACGACACTGTGTCTTACTCAGGTCAGTCAAATCAGTTATTACAGGGCCGAAGTGGGTGCAGGTTTTTATTCAAACAGCACAAGAGCATACCTTTTGAAAGTGTAAGCGGATGACAGCACTAAGTTGCTACTCAATGTTCCCTCTAATTTTTCATGTCTGGGCATACAGACAAATGCCCTGAACACACTTAGGTCCATAGTGAGTCATAATAAAATGTAATCATTAATATCCATAAATAAAACATCTTGATAAGTGTCACTAGAATATGCACAAATCTGACTTAAATTTTACCTTACTTTTCACGTCTGTCCTTCTCACTTTCATTCTGATTCAAATGACTTTTCTGCTGAATGTGCTGCTTGAAGTTGTCTAGCTTCATTTACTCCATATTTTTCCATCGGTAAACCCGCTTACAACTGTAGCTTCGCTGCATGTTTTGCAGAGCAGACCATTCTCACTCGAAAAAGAAAAGATCTCACCCAGTTTCACCACTTGTTCTTCTATTGGCATACTCCGACAGCCATTCCAACTTAAAAGAAGTGCAGTTCTTTTTTACTTTGGTTTGGGGAGTCGACGAATCACATTCCCTTCAGGAGAGTTGGCATTGGCGTCACTTAACTTCGCCATACTATACAGTAATACCTTGACTTACGAGTGCCCCGACATACGGGCAGTTTGAGATAAGAGTAAAATTTCGAGCAAATGTTTATCTTGAGATACAAGACACATTTTGATATACGAGCATGCAGCGGACGTGAGAGGCTGCTCATAAGAACATCATGGGCACTGTCTTTCTCCCCGCAAGTCCTTTGTGTAAATGTCTCTATGAACACTGGGTGGAGCGTTGCATTTTTTTCAGGTTTTTTTCCCCGTTAGTCAGTGCAGAATGGCAGAGCTTGCTCGCCAATACGAGAGGAGTACTACTTCCCAGGCAAGTTGGCAAGTCGTCGTGCGTTATCCTATTGTGAGGACATTTGTGTGCATCATTTTCGGAATATTTTAAAGGGAAGACAAAAGCAAACAACCCTCGATAGGTTCCTTTTAAAAACTGCAGCTGAAAGTCAGGGTGAAGGCGGGGAAAATAGAGCCAACCCGGGAGAAGGTATAAAAATGTAAAACAAAATTAGAATTGAGTTTAGTGTAAGGTTAGATTACATTTATTTTTCAGTGTCTGTATCGTAATCCAAGTTCATTTAAATTTGGTTATGTTACGAGCGCATTGCTGTGCAAAATGAGTCTCTCTCTCGCTGTCCCTCTCTCTCTCCCCTCCGTGAAATCCGTCTAATTTTAGTACTATTAAACATCATAACCACTAGTTATGTTACTCTGTTAATAGATGGCGAATTAGAACAAATAAAATGTTTTTTCCATTCCATTATCCTGTTTTTTTGTGATTTTTTAGAGTGTTGGAACAAATTAATTTGTATTTAGTTAATTTCTATGGGTAAATCGACATACGAGCTCAGTCCCGGAACGCATTAAGCTCGTATCTCAAGGTACCACTGTACATGCGCAAGTATACTGTCAATGCTGTGATTGGCTGCGTAGCGTAATTGAATCGTATCCTATGATTTGCAGGACACCTGTCACTCACTGAATTACACAGCTAAATGATACCGCAGTTATACTTATCTATCTAAATTCATTTGCAGTGAGTTCACTGCGCTGGATAGGTTTTCTTGTGCGTTCAGAGTGTGCAACCAGTGCGCAACTGCGCAGCTTAGAGGGAACTTTGGTGTTACTTATTTTTAGAAGACACCTCCTTGGTTAAACTGTCATAACTGGATTGGTTGGAAGAAAAACCAGGACCCAGTGCAGCCCTTTGCGGAATCCGTTTGACACCCAAGGACTTACTGATCAAATTGGTCAGGCGTGACTTCAAGAAATGGCTGGAGTTTGGCACATGCCGCATTATTGATGAGCAGATCAAAGGGGCCAATATTTTTGAGAGTCGCCTCTGTGGCCTTCCAGTCTGCCAGGTCTACACACACAGGGATGATGGCTGGACACTAGTAAAACACACACACAAAAACAAGTATGTAAGAAATAAATATTTCTTAGAAATAATAATAGTGCTTATGATGTACCTCCTTCACTAGACTGTCCAGGTCAGACTGTGTGCGTGTGAGTGCAGTGACGTTTGCACCGTAATGTGCCAGAGCCAGGGCCGTGGCCCTGCCAATCCCTGAGACACATACCGATATACAAAAATCATTATTGCGTGAATTTTAATGTAGAAAAATAGCACTCCATCATAGTGTAGTTTATTAAGTAAACAAATAATATGATCAAGGAGCATCAGCGCTGAGTTATCTGTTCCAAAAGAGGATGAGGATTTTTATTTTTCATATTGTCTGATTCATACTGTTATGATTCTTATCACTTTTTTCAACTTAGATTTTCTATTGTTTTTGTTATTATTGTCGTTTGTTTTATTGGAACTTTGAAAGAATTTGCAACAAAACCTAAGAAGATGGAGAGGGGGTAAACATTTCATTCAAATATGGAGTAAATACGTAGTTGCAAAATATTTGTAACACTGAAGACGTGCTACTATTGCAGCACCATGATTAATGGTCAATTTTTGAAACAGCACACCCAAAATTACAAAAATAAAACGACACACAAACAGCATTTCCTCCCTTAAATAACTTGTGAAAGACAGTGGCGTTGCCAATACAGTAATACCTTGACACACGAGTGCCCCGACATACGAGGAATTTGAGATACGGGTAAAATTCCGAGCAAATATTTGCCTTGAGATATGAGACAAATTTTGAGATAAGAGCATACGAGACAGCCAGGTGGCCGAGACGCGAGAGGCTGCTTATGATTTCAGCGTACTGTCTTTCTGGCCGCATCTCCCTCGTGCAAAGATATCTAAGAGCACTGGGCGGAGCGTTGCATTTTTTCCGTGTTTTTTTTTGCGTTAGTCAGTGCAGAATTAAGGGAAACCCAATGGGTCCAAAACAAGCTGGTGCAATGAAGAGTAGTGCGAAGAAAAGCCGCATGATGACAATCGATATTAAGCACGAAAAAATCGAAAAACATTGGTGTACTCGTGATTGAACTGGCTCGCCAATACGTATGGAGAAGCAGGACGTTTGCCTCGAAAGCCACGGTGGAATACATTAACCTCTTTACCTTGGTTATTGCACAAGAAGGTTTAAATTTAGTGAGATTAAAAGTGTATAGGAATCAAAGTTCATTTAAGTTTGTTATGTTACGATGTTTCCATCAAGTCTCTTTCTCTCTCCCCTCCACGAAGTCCGCATTGTACTGAATAATGTCATTTTAGTATTAAACATTACAGCCACGAGTTATTTATTACTCTGTTAGTAGATGATGAATTACAACCAATAAAATGTGTTTTTCCATTGCAATATCCTGTTTTTTGGTGTTTGTTTCAGAGGGTGGGAACGAATTAATATGTATTTAGTTCATTTCTATGGGAAACGTTGATTTGAGAAACGAGTAAATAGACATACAAGCTCGGTCCTGGAACGCATTAAACTCATATCGCAAGGTATGACTGTATATTTGGATTTACCCAATACATAGATTTACAAAAAAAGATTGTTATTTACTAATATTTCCACACACAAGTCTATAGTATAGTATTTATTGACAATTGGTAAATTTTGCAAAATCCAATTTGAATGCTGGATCAAAATTCTTGTCTCTGTCTGAGCACAAGATTATGCCTTGCCATACAAATTTGCACTTTTTAAGAGGCTGTGGTGCTACTAATCCCACTTTCTTTAGGTAGTTTCTGGACATTTGTTTAATCTCAAATGCTACGGCTAATCCCTGTGCTCTTTGATTCTTTCCACTTTATAAACATTTCTTCTGGTGTAACCTTAAAAACAAGTTCATAAACACTTTTTTTCACAATTTATGGGGATAAAAAAAATGCTGAAAACTTATGCAAAAGTTAAATGATTAAATTATGTTTAAGAAAATATTAAATGTTTAAAAAATTATTAAATGATGTTTACTTATATAGTCCAATATTAACACAACTGAAATGTTTCAGGAAGCTTGAAATAACATGGGCGGCCTGGCATCTGAATGGTTAGCTTGTCGGCCTTACAACTCTGGGATCCTGGGTTCAAATCCAGGTCGGTCCAACTGTGTGGAGTTTGCATGTTCTCCCTGGGCCTGTGTGGGTTTCCTCCAGGTACTCCGGTTTCCTCCCACACTCCAAAAACATGCATGGGAGGCTAATTGGACATATCACCCCTAAATTGCTCCCAGGTATGAGTGTGAGCATGAATGGTTGTCAGTCTCCTCGTGCCCTGTGATTGGCTGGCCACCAATTCAGGGTGTCCCCCGCCTCTGTCCCGGAGTCAGCTGGGATAGGCTCCAGCACCCCCGCGACCGTAATGAGGATAAATCGGTTCAGAAAATGAATGAATGAAATACCAAACTGCACCAGATTTGCCTCTAATAATCGTAACGTTATAATTGGAAAAAATAACTGTGCTGACAAGAATTAGTGTTTTTTTAAAGCCAGATGAAGAATATTTGAACTTGGCACGGAAGGCAGTTTCAGTGTACATATATTAATTCTTTTCAAAGATTATTGTATGCACATACTATTATTTCCTGATAACATTATTGATTTAAAAGTGTATTTTGTGTCACACATTTATAGTGTATTTGAATGTTATTTCTTGTTGGTGCTGATTCACATAAGGATACTGAAGTCCATATAATGATTTTTGTAGTCAGTCATACAGATTTATGTAGTCTTAGGTTGACAGTAGTTAAAAGTTAACGTTCGTATTTACCTTTTCCTGCTCCCGTGACTAGAGCTTCTTTGCCTTTGAATGAAATTTCCATACTGGATCCGAGTCCACATGAAACTAGCTGCAGACCAAGAGAGAACTATAGTTCACTATTGTTTCAGTCCAAGAACGAAGGGACGCAACATACGACCACTCTTGACTCGTCACATCGCATAATACAGACCAAAACACGCAATAAGAATTATTTAAATGTACATGATGAGCAGAGGTTGAAAACTTGAGTGCTTACCAAGCCTTCAACACGAAAAGTAGGTTGTGTTGCACCGCTTTTCCTTCTTCAGGAAGTGCCGTCCCTCGGTCCCTAAATTCAAAGGGAAAAGGTCAAAGTGTGTTCTGTCTGCGGCTCACTTATTCAAATAAAGTTAGAAAAAAACATGACTTCGACAAATAAATGAAAACCACATGTTGAATAAATCTACCGAATTATCTCTGGAAAAGAGCCGTATTTGTAAAAAAAAAAAAAAAAAGACTGAATCAAGGGCACATACGCACAAGACTTACAACGTTGCTATACTCTTTTTCACCAGTAGACAGTAAATTACTATTTGTTGGTTATTTTCAGTTTTTCAGTCAGAAAACAACCATTACTGGATGAATTATAATTCCTTGTGATATTGACCCTAATAATGTGCTTTTTATTCATACAGTATCTCAGGGGTCGGGAACCTTTTTGATGAAGAGAGCCATAAACAATTCATATTTTCCAACATTATTCCTTGAGAGCCATACTGAGAATTTAAATAAATAAAAAAAAACATGAAAATGTGTGCATTTATTAATTAGTAATTAATTATTTCACCACTTTGAAAGTAAAAAAAAGGTAATGTTTCACTGTTTCTAATCAATGAGTATCAATGAGAGTATGCATGCAGAAGAGTCCAATGAAGAAAAATTATGATTAAAAAGGTGTTAGAGATAGTGTCCGTGCCACATTGGTGCGTTCGGGACTTAGGTCTCTCACCAGCGGTTGCCATATTTTACCACACAGGATAGCGGAGAGCCATATACACCCATCAAAAGAGCCAGATATGGCTCCCGAGCCATAGGTTCCCTACCCCTGCAGTATCTCATAAATACCATGGGCGATTTTTCTTGAGATTTTCCCCTTAAAGGTAACACATTTGTACTCTAAACCCATAAATATGGAGGGGAAAATTGTGAATCGGGGTGGCTTATACGAGAGAAATTGTAAAATTCAACGATTTTAAGGCAATTTTAATAGTGCGACTTATACGTGGGGAGGCTTACATGCGAGTTTGTTCATGTAAGTCCTATTATTTCTCTTTGATTGTTTGGCCATAATTCTCTTTTGTAATTTGAAATCAATGTATTTGGATCAAAAACAAACAAACAAAAGAAGAACATAGGACGAGACACATTTTGACATTTTTATTTCATTTTTGTGTTATTGCCAGTGGACATAAATACAGTAATACCTTGACATACGAGTGCCCCAACATAGGAGCAATTTGAGATACGAGTAAAATTCTGAGCAAATATTTGTCTTGAGATACGAGACAAATTTTGAGATACAGTGGTACCTCGTCATACGACCGTTCATCATACGGAATGCTCGTCTTACGGGGGAAATTTCGATCGAATAATTCGCCCGTGATGCGGTCAAAATTTCATGATGCGACCAAGCCAGGTCGCCACGGCATTTTTTTGTTTTTGCATCTCTTTCGTGTAAAAAATATGTCTACGAGCACTGGTGGGCGGACTTTGCATTTCCACACCCGTTTTCCCCCCACTTGGTCTACATTTACATACCAGGTAAACAATACGTATTACAATGGATCGGCAAAGTTTTGCTAAGAAAAGGCGACCGTTGACAATGGACATGAAACGCGAAATAATTGAAAAACATGAGCGTGGGGTACGTGTTACCGAGCTCGCTCGGCAATACGAGAGGAATACGTCAACCATATCCTCCATCCTTAAGCAGAGGGACGCAATTATTGAGAAGAGGCCGACCAAAGGACTATCTATGATTTCCCACCGGCGCAGTGACATTCACGACGAGATGGAGAACCTTCTTTTATTGTGGATAAAAGATAAACAATTAGCATGAGATAGCCTGGCCGAGTCTACCATTTGTGAAAAAGCCAGCCGAATTTACATAGATTTGATATCAACGAAAGGAGAGCCTTCAACAACTTCACAAACATTTAAAGCGAGTCATGGCTGGTTCGAAAAATTTAAAAAACGATCTGGAATACACTCTGTAATCCGACACGGAGAAGCGGCGAGTTGCAATTCGAAAGCTGCGGTGGAATTTATCAAGACATTTGCCTTGATTACCGCCCAGGAAAATTACACCCCCAGCAAGTTTTCAACTGCGATGAAACTGGTCTTTTTTGGAAAAAAATGCCCAGGCGAACATTCATCGTGGCAGAAGAGAAGGCATTACCGGGACACAAACCTATGAAAGACCGCTTAACGCTAGCGTTGTGTGCTAATGCCAGCGGTGACTGTAAAATTAAGCCACTACTGGTGTACAATTTATTCAAGAAATGCTTCGATGTGACAGATGACACAGAGCTAACCCTTCGTGAATTTTGGAAAGAGCACTTGATGAGGCAGATGTGAATGACCTAATCGCCGAGCACCACGAAGAACTCATGACACAGGATTTAATCGACCTACAGGAGCGTGAACATTTGTTGCCGGAACTTAGTAGCGAGGAGGCGGTGGAAGAGGCGGCTACAAAAGATATCAAAGACATGCTCGCGAAGTAGCAAGAGGTTTCGGATTTTATAGAAACGATTCACCCTGACAAACTGGCAAGTGGTCGCACATCATCGTATTATGATGACATTTGTATGCGACATTATCGAAATATTTTGAAGGGTAGACAAAAACAAACAACTCTTGATGCGTTTGTTTTGAAGACCTCGGTGGAGCGGCCAGGTGGTGTCAACCCGTAGAACTAAGTAAGGTAAAAAAGATTACAACTAATTTAGAATTTAGTTTTGTTTGAAGTTACATTAAAGGTTGAGTGTCTGTTTTTTTAGTTATCCAAGTTAATTTAAATTTGTTTGTTCGTTTAAGAGTGCAATGTTGCCGTGGAGAAAGTCACCCCGAACAGTCCCCCCCCCTCCGCCTCCGTGTGTGTTGTTCTCTCCCCTCCGCGAAATGTGTCTAATTTTACTCCTATTAAACACATTATTACTATCAAACCACTCGTTATTTATTACTTTGTTAATAGATGGTGAATTATAAGAAATAAAACATGTTTTCCAATCCAATATCCTGTTTTTGGTGTTTTCTTCAGATGGTTGGAACGAATTAATTTGTTTCCCATTCATTTCAATGGGAAACGTTCGTTCGAGTTACGAGAACCTCGTCATACGAGCTCAGTTCCGGAACGGATTAAGCTCGTATCTCGAGGTACCACTGTACAAGCATACGATACACCCAGGTGGCCGAGATGTGAGAGGCTGCTTATGATTTCAGCACACTGTCTTTCTCGCCGCATCTCCCTTGTGCAAAGATATATATGAACACTGGGCGGAGCGTTGCATTTTTTCCATGTTTTTTTTGCGTTAGTCATTGCAGGATTAAGGGGAAAAGGGGCAATCGATATTAAGCACTAAACAGTCGAAAAACACGAGAGTGTTGTACGCGTGACGGAGCTGGCTCTCCAATACAAGAGGAGCACCCGGACAACTTGGCAAGTGGCTGTGCGTTTTTCTATTGTGAGGACATTTGTGTGCGTCATTTTCGTAATATTTTGTAGCAAACAATCCTTGATGGGTTCCTTTTAAAAACGCCAGCTAAAAGGGAAGGTGGAAGTGAGAATAAAAGAGCCAAGCTGTTGGGGTTATTCTGGGATGTTATTATATGTTCATTAATCATTAATAGGTAATGAAGCGATATTTTAACTTGGGCTATATTTTAAGTTGGGACCGAGCAAGCTCGAGGACACTTCCCCCACAGCTGTTGTCGAGGCCATTTAATTGTTTTCAGGACTATTGGCCGAACAGGACACCAGGTTCCAAGACTGTTGATCTGAGTTTGCAATGAAGATCTACGAAGGACTCTTAAATTGCTTTGACTTGGATTCCGGCAGATGGCGATAATCGAATCAACTTCCGAAAATACTCGCATATTGTTTAAAAATACTGTCGCTCTGTTTACCTTATATGCTTATTTGTGCAAATTCTTACTCAGTTGTTTTTGGTTTCCGATCCGCTCGGGTCACCTTGTATGCAGTTGTTTTTTTACCTTAAAGGTGTTATTCGGTTAGCTTATGCAATTGTTGGAATCAGATTACTTTAAGTGTTTTGATTATGCGCCAACAAAATGGACAGAGGATGCCGTTTCTTCAGAATATCCCGGTGGCGAAGACGATGCCAGGGGATGATTCTCCTTGCAAGTTTGTAGCTACAGTATGTCAAATGATGTCTCTCTGATTTGATTAAAGTATACCTAATGATAAACTTATCACAAGCTATGGCTGTGTCCACAACGTCGAGGACGGCCACCACCATCAGGGTAGCCACAACGTGAGCGCCAAGGGTCTCCGCCTCAACGACCAGAAACAGAGCCACAACGTGAGCAGCTAGGGCCCCACGATGACGACGACGACGCCAACCAGCTGAGCCACAACGTGGAGAGCTGGGGCGACGACAACGACACCCACGACCAGTTTTTTTTTACCATGAGTGTTTAATGAATTAATGTTAATGGATATTGCACTGATATTGCATTGTGCTTTCCAGTAGAACAAAGCCTTGGTTCTTTAGCTTTGTAGTTTACTGTAGTCGACTGGTGGGAGCGTTGATGTCCATCACTATGATCAATATGAAAATGAATTAGACAGGACCGATTTCCTTTTCACACCTGACCGGTTGGTCCCCCTTCCTGAGTACTCTCAGGAAATGTAGCATCTGCTACGACTTCTAGACGAGTGTGGTGGTGTTTGCTGCCCAAGTGAAGTTGAAAGTCTCCGCTCGCTCCACACATTCAGCGTTGATATACAGGGGGGTAGGAGCGGCCTTGTTTCGTCAGAAGTCCAGTATGAGTTCCCTGGTTTTGGAAATTTCCAGCGCCAAATTACTGAGAGCACACCTCCACCTGAATCTAAGGACCTCATCTCTGTCAGCCATCTGATTCCCCTCTCTGATCATCCCCACCACCATTGTGACATACGCAAATTACACAATGTTCTCAGGGTGCGTGAATCTGTAGTCCTGTACAATAGTGGACTAAGAACACAGCCTTAGGGCGAGCCGGTGCTGAGCGTGCGGGTTGATAAAGAGGTGGTGTACATCTTCTTTACATACCTCAATCACATTGCACAGTAAACATATTACCAGATGAAAACATTTCCAAAATTAATTAAGTGAAACAATTTAGCATTTTCCCGGGAACCTCATGAAGATACGCGGTATGGAAAAGGAATTGAAATTAATTTAGCATTTTGTTGTTTAAAAAAAAATGAAGTCATAAAGCGTGACGCAAAAATGTTTTATTTATCAAACAACATTGCATAAATGAGAGAAGACATCAAGCACTGACCTGCAGTGACACATTTAGATTGCCGTTTGTGAGCAAGTTTATAAAAATAAAATAAAAAAACAACACTGATTGGTACAATGGCAATGTTAGACCCAATAACTAATTAGTATACTGTAAAACAGGATATCATATTCTTGAAAAGGCTGGGTTATAGAACCTGATGTTAATCTCAGGATTGGACTTTGAAAAAGAAGTAATACTGTATTTACAACATATCAGTTAAGTGTATTGATGATCATTGCAATTTTATATGTATTTGGTAACAGAAATACAGTAGTTAAAATAAAATCAGACCCATTTTGTTATGTGGTTGATATTGGCCAATAAAGATCTGCAAAATCCAATCTCATAGGAAAAAAAAGAGTCAAAGTTGCGTTTAAAAGCACTATGCATAGTTAACGCGGAAAATTAAGAAAAAAGCATGACCAGTCAAAATATTGCAAAGACAATAAACGTGGGTGTTTCTGAAGTCAACAACATTGGGGGAAATCAACTTATGCAGGGGATTGGCTTGTTAAAAAATAAAGAAAAGTTCATTCATTAAGTTCATGCAAGTACCTCATCTCATTCTTGAGTCATCATCCTTCATTTGTTTTAGCAACATATTAAAATATACAGTACATAGATAATTTTACATATAGATTAACAAAATGGAAATGCAGTAATTTTAACCACTCACGTACCACTGAGGCAAAGCCAGGCACATTGCTCAGCCAAAATACTGAATTTACAAGAGCAAAAAATAAACATTAAAATAGCCTGTTACTCCATGTTGTGCTCAATACGTTGATCGCCAAGGGAAGGCAGATCGAGTGAGAGTAACACTGATCTAAATCTAAGATTTCTATTTTGATCAATTATGGTGTAAATGTGAACTTTTTGGGAAGGTATATCTACTTCGGGCTCAGCATAGGAGGATTCTATAACATAGAAAGGTAGCTTATACATGCAGTAAAAACTGAATCTTGACCCAATGACAGTTTAAAGTCATAACTATCCATGTTGGAAAGCCCACATTACATTATTACGTACAAGTCACTCATGGCGTTTGTTTGGTTTCAGACTGACATGTCCTATTTTATTCGTTGTCCTTCGTGCCATCGTAAAACCATATTTTGAAGTATTTTTTGGGGCTCTGATGCAGCTTTTAATATCTCATGTATTTGCTTACTTAAGTATGATGCCAGAGCACTCTGTGCTAATTTAAACAATGAGTCTCGCATGTGTGCGCATGTTTTTATATGCAATAACATAACTGTTAAGTTCAACGTTTTAAAAACGGGATCTGTTTTTTTTATACAATTCCTTTGTGTGTGTGTGTTTCTGCATACTACAGTATTTAAACCAAAAGGTCGAAATACGATTGCATACAGACTAATACCGAAATGTAAATTAGCCAACTATATCTTTACACTGACTACTACTATTAAATATTTGAGGTATTTAGCATATCTCAAGTGTCGTCGTAAACTATGGTATAGTTGTTAGAAAATGAAAATACAGCTGGTTCAAGAAGAGTTGACTGTGTAGTTCCCTTCACAAATAGTGCATTTAATCAAACCACCTCTGTTCGTGCCTCACATACCTGGAACTCAGTAACAACTACCATACGTGAACTTCCGTCTCTGAAGCTCTTTGCAAATCATCTTAAAGCCTGGCTGCTGGATGAACAACATTGTGATCACAACACTGCCTAGACCTGTGCTACTTGTGTATCTCATCGTTTCTATGCTGTTTTCTAGTATTCGGTCCTGGTTTTTGGCCCTGTACACAAATCAGCATGAAGTACTTGTGTCTGGAGCAACGTTAAATACCACACCTAAAGAAATGAAGAGATTTTTTGGGAATTCTATTTACATAATGTTAGGACTAGCTTGTTATTGTTTTTCCATTGCTTACTCCCTGTGTTCTGATGTTCATTTCCATACTCTTGTCTGTCCCTCCTGCCTTGCCGTTGTGCTTGCGCAGCTGTGCCTCATTCAAAATTAGTTCCTGTTGTGTCTATTTAAACCCCATAGACTCAGCGGGAAGCTCCCCAAAATCTTTTAGGGAATTTATAATGACTACGCCGTGGTGTGGACACCTTAGAGACGTTTGGCAGCGGAGGAATCCTGACTAGGAGGTAATTCTGAGCCTCCATCGACCCCAGTCAAACATCCCAGCTCAAGTTACACCTTTAAACCGACCCTTCGCTCACTCCGTCGCGCTGGGCCGCTAGCACAGCCAAGTGAGAATATCCAAGTTCCGACGCCCCCAGTTCATCGCCCGAGTTATCTGAATTCAAACTCCAGTGAGTCTTTTCCTCAATGGAGGGAGAATCCCCAGCCTCCATCGGCCCCGTTGGAACGCCACATCTATGTCGGTTGGGACTCTGAATTTTCTGATTGTGAGGATGACCGGGAGCTAATTGATTTGTGTGCTGGAGATTCGGACTCGGACAGTGATTTCCTCAGCCGATTCGGACTGCGATACACTCCCCCGGAGGATGTTGACCCAGACTCCTCCGATTACTCAGACCTGGATTACCCCTACCAGGATTCGCCGTGTCGGCTGGCCATCTACAGTGGACCACCACGTGGCGGCCGGCGTGCTGTGCCGTCCTCCCGGAGGAGGCGGCGAGCGCCGCGCCACAGGGAGAAGCGGAAGGAGGGCCTGGACGCTCGAGCCCCTGACCAAACTCCTCGCCCGTCCAAGCTCCTCGCTCGACCTCGCCCGTCCAAGCTCCTCGCTCGACCTCGCCCGTCCAAGCTCCTCGCTCGACCTCGCCCGTCCAAGCTCCTCGCTCGACCTCGCCCGTCCAAGCTCCTCGCTCGACCTCGCCCACCCACGGACGCCCCCCGGACGATGTTAACGGTTTGATACCTAAGTCTTTGTTGTTTCTGCCTAAGTTATAAAAATTTTGTTATGAGCACTACTTCCCTTGTCCTCGCCTGCTTCCCTGCGATTGGGTCCTATTCCTTGTATCCTTGCCTCAATGTCTCCCCAAAGACGTACCAAATGGGCTGTCTAGGATATCCAAACATTCAAATATATTGGGCCTCAAGTAGAAGAGCAAAAATTGTGCCAGAATCCATGACCAGAAATCGGTTTTACAAATTGAGACAATCCATCAAGGTCGTCAACGACCTTGATGTTTCAGATGAAAAAAAACCAAGTGATCACTTGGGGAGAATCAGGCCCCTCTTGAGCAAAGCAACACAAGCATGTCTGACTGACAAGAACTGGAAAATTGTGCAAATTGTTCCAAATGGCTCATTTTACTGGTCGATGCCCAGTGCACCAGTATGTACCGGGCAAACCAAACCCAACTGGACTGAAGGTATTTCACTTGGCTGCACCAACCTAACGGGCTCAAACCAAACCCCCGCTGATCAAATAGCACCACTCATTGACCAGCCAGGCGATTCAATTCCTCCTGACTGAGGTATCTAAGATCTACTAAAGGCTACACTCGCTGCAGGCACAACTCACGCCTTTACCCCTTGTAAGGACAACGCAACAACCTACTCCAATCTCGCCAACTCAGACTATAACCGCTGCCGCTCCACGAACCTGTGGTCCCGCCGCCCGCCCCACATAATGGCGACCTCGGTGCATGTCCGCCATTTCTAGTTCAGTGCAGTTTAGTTTTTGAACAACAAAGTCTCACTTACAGCACGGATCGAGCCAGGATCGCCTGTCTTCACGGCGAGGCCATGTCATGGGCTAGCGCCAAGTGGGAGAGGGGCTCAAACATATGCTCTTTTTATGCCGACTTCACTGCGGAAATGTGTTTTGACCTCCCAGTTTGCGGCAGGGAGGCTGCTGGGCGTTCCTTAGGAAGAGTAAATTTACGGATGGATACAATCCTCCTCCGCTTATCCGGCAACCACGAGGAGATGGCGTGCTTTTATGTCTTGGACTGTCCAGAGACCCCCATTGTCCTGGGTCTTCCTTGGCTGAGAGAACACTATCCGGTGATCGACTGGTCTAGATCAGACATGGGCAAACTATGGCCCGTGGGCCATATATGGCCCATTAGTCTTTTTAATCCGGCCTGCCGACCTTGTCCAAATTATAGTAAAAATCAATGACCTCGTTCATTTCCCTTTCCCCTGCAATACCCTCGTTTCCCCGATAGATGGTGTAACTTTCTAGCTGCCATTTTCCCCCTTCGGTAAAAATGAGCGGATCAAAGAAAAGAAAAGTGGACACTGAGTGCCGAGTGTTTAAAAAAGAGTGGACAACAAAATATGTTTTTACTGATGCACGATCAACAGTTGTATGTCTGATATGCCAAGAAACAGTTGCAGTTTTCAAAGAGTTCAATATCAGCCGTGACTTTGCCACAAAGCATGCTAACTACTCTAGCAAGCAGTCAACTCAAAAACGGGCGGCTACTGCTCAGAAGTTAGCATCTAATTTACAGATAGTTTTTTCACCGACAAATTGCGATTCAAGAGTCAAGTACCAAGGCAAGTTTTTTGCTGGCATTCAAATTAGCCAAGGCTAGCAAGTTTACTCCAAGGCAGCTTCATTCTCTCGATGACTGCAGACACCTTTTCACATAAGTCCTCTCCTCGCGTTTTCCCCTTCAGCGATTCTATGCTCAAAAGTTCCTCCGTTATCTCAAAACTGTCATTTATCCCTCGGATAAAAATTAGGAGCTGAGCAGTGTCTTTAACGTCGTTGCTTTCATCAAGTGCTAGTGAATATAAATTAAAGAACTACGCCTTTTTGTTTAACTCGCTGACTAAATCTTCGTCAAACAGTTCCACAGCGAGTCACTGTCCTGCGTGATAAACTGATTTTTCAAACATGACTGCTTTCCGGACACAAGAGATCTGCTGACTACCAATCATTCTTTCAAAAACTCGCCTTCGGAGAAAGGCTTGCCAGTGTCATCACGGATGGATCGCCAAATTTAACTGGGAAAAACGTCGGGCTACTGAAAAGAATCCAAGATAAGGTGAAAGAAGAAAACATCGACAAGGGTTTTATTTTTCTTCACTGCATCATTCATCAACAAGCTCTGTGGAAGTCTGTATTGCAGCTTAATCATGTCGTGGATCCAGTTGTAAAACGTGTTAACTTCATTCGAGTAAGGGGACTTAACCACCGTCAGTTCATTACTTTCCTAGAGGAAACCAATGCGGATCACCAGGACTTACTTTACCACTCTCGTGTCCGCTGGTTAAGTTTGGGGAAAGTGTGCCAACGAGTGTGGGATCTCAAAAGAGATTCGTTTGCTTTTGAAGCTAATGGGGAAATCCGACGAATTTCCCGAGCTGAGTGATGACTGGATTTGTGACTTTGCGTTTGCTGTGGACATATTGTCGCATATGAATGAACCGAACGTTAAGCTGCAGGCAGCTTGCGCACGACATGTACACAAATGTGAGAGCCTTCAAATCCAAGTTGATTTTTTTCTCCAGGCAAATTTCAAACAAATCTTTCGCTCATTTCCCCACACTGGCCATGCAGAAGGCCCGAGACGTGAAGAAATACTGCAAATCACTGGACGACATGCACAGAGAATTCTGTCGTCATTTCACTGATTTTGAAAAAATTGAGAAGTCACTTTGTGTCCAAAAACCTAGAACATATCAAGTCAGCCCAGAGGCTGAACCCTCGCCAAGCCAGGTGGACCTTGTTCTGTTGTAGATTTAATTTTACTGTCTTATGTCGCAGGTTATAGGAAGGGGAAACCCAATGCATTATCCCACGTTTTCCAACTCGGGAGGAGCCCCCGACTATTCTACTTCCCTCCTGTATTGTGGCAAGTATGAGGACTGGCCTGGAGGCTGAGGTACTGAGTGCCAAAGCTTCTGAAACGGATCCAAGACAAGGTACGGAGAAAGACCTCTATGTTCCAACCTCAGTTCGTTCCAAGGTGCTTGAATGGGCCCACACTTCCCGCTTGACCTGCCACCCTGGAGTTGCTCGCACACTGGCAGTGTTACGCCAACGCTTTTGGTGGCCAACAATAAGGGAGGATCCGCGATCCTTTGTGTCTGCCTGACACGTGTGTGCCCGCAGAAGGTCCTGCACCAAGCCAAGTTCCGGTCCACTCCGTCCACTGCCGATTCCTAGTCGTCCGTGGTCTCACGTTGCGATTGACTTTGTCAACGTGTCGAAGTCACGACCACTAAGTCCTAAGTCCTGGGGTAACACAGTCATTCTGACCATTGTTGAGTTGACCCATTTTCCAAAGCCGCACACTTCATCGCCCTGCGCAAACTACCCTCAGCCCAGGAGACGGCCGACCTACTTGCACAACATGTGTTCTGTCTGTATGGAATCCCTGCTGACATCGTCTCTGACCGGGATCCACAATTCACCTCTCACATTTGGTCTGCTTTCTGTTCTGCCCTTAACATCACAGTGAGCCTCTCCTCTGGTTATCATACTCAGACTAACGGTCAGTCTGAACACACTAACCAGCAGCTGTGGGCAGCGCTTCGCCCATGCTAACCCTACCACCTGGAGCGACCAGCTGCCCTGGATTGAATACGCTCATAACTCCCACCCTAATTTCTCTCCCAACCTGTCCCCGGTTGAGTGTTCCCTCGGTTATCAACCTCCCAAATTTCCTTCTCTGGAGGCAGATATTGCCTTGCCGTCCGTCCAAGCACACCTGACCAGATGTGCCCGTATCTGGGAACAAGCCCGGGCTACGCTACAATGCTGTTCCTTCTGCATCCGGAGACAGGCAGGCCAATCGCCGTCGTGCCCCCACACCTGCCTACGTCATCGGTCAGAAGGTATGGCTGTCCACCCGAGACCTCCCTCTTAGGACCGAGTTCCGGAAGCTGTCCCCCGCTTCATCGGCCCCTACGAGATTGAACGGGTGATAAACCCGTGCGCCGTATGCCTCAAGATCCCAACAAACCTCCGCACCCACCCCTTCTTCCACGTTTCCCAAGTCAAGCCAGTCGAGAGGAGCCATTTATCCCCCGCCGTCCCGCCCCCAACCTCTCTGCTGATGATTGATAGGGGCCCAGCATTCAAGGTGGAGCAGCTTCTGGACGTTCGCCGCCGGGGCCGCAATACCTGGTGGACTAGGTGGGTTATGGTCCGGAGGAACGCAGCTGGATTCCAGCCCACCAGATCCTCTGCCCATCACTCATCCGGGACTTCCGCCATAACTACCCGGAGGCCCTACGTCACGTGCCAGCTGGCCTGCATGGATGAGGCAGTACTGCAGGCCCAGGACCAGACTGGTGTCAGGTTGTGCCTGCCATCCAATCACTGGTCCAGCGCCTAATGGCTTAAGCAGTACCAGATGTGATTAATCAGTCAGCAAGAAGTTTATTTAAAGCCGACCAGAGCATGACAACGCCGCTGGATCGTCTTAAACAGTTTACTGTTAAGTAACTCCTTGTTTGCCTCTCCTGATCTCTGATCTCTTCTTTTGTTCCCAGGATCCTGACCACGATCTCACCCCCACGTAGAGTAACCTTCGTTCTGGACACCACTACAGACCACTCGGGTACCGACCTTCACACTACAACTAACGACTCGCCTACGCTGCTCCTTTTGTGCCTTTCCCCGTCTTTTGGACGCTTTCAATAAATAGAAAGTTCCACATCCAGCTTCCTGCATTTGCCTGCTTTGGGGTCCTCCGCTACGACCGTAACACTAAGAGCACATATCCCTGCAAAATCAAATGCAGAGACAATACTTTAATCATGTGTACACCCACAGAAGGAATCTTGGTGAATACAGGATTCAACTTTTCTGATATGTAATACTGGAGGAAAAATACAGTTAAAAGTAAGTATTTCCTAGAAGTGGCCATCTTCAGTGGTGGCAGACATTTTTAAATGCCAGTACCTTTGAAAACAAATAAATCAAACTCCCCCGTCCTTCCATGTGATGACAGTTATACCCTTGTTAAATGTGGAAATGCAGATTTAACACTTCATATGCGAGTCATCACACTAATTTTGTATTTTTTTAAGCACGAACGAGAAAGCAGTGTCAGTTTTTGGCTGTACAAAGAGGAGGTTGCTTTGAAATTACTGCACAAACTAGGGAGACGCATAATCTCAAATTAGCTGTGTCTGTGTCAAATGGAAAAGACAAAAGTAAAAAAACTCAAACATAGCAACAGCTTGAACATCTACATTAATTATAAAAAGTGTATGGCTATTTTATAAGGCTCTGTAGACCAATGCTTGGGTCTATTAGTGTGGCAGGTCATGCGCATAACAGATGTTGCAGTCGTCACACAGGGACGGTGACCAAAGGAGGTATCCTTTTCCCCTCGATTATCAGGTCTAACAAAGCCATGACTTGCATATATATAATTACTTTGACCAAAATTTTATACTAGATGTTGTCTGTCACTTTTCCTTTTTTTACAATTCTCCATTTTGACTTAATTTTCACAAGAGACAAAACTAAAAACGTCAAAAATATACAAGTGAATAATATAAATGCCACAACTTTGTTTAAAATATTTTTATGTAACACTGATGTGGTAGGAGGTAAGTTAGATCTGAATTAGAGAGTTGGTTGTGATAAATTCCCAAAGTAAAAAAACTCAGTAACTCCTTAATGGGGTTTGTTTTTTTGAGGCCGCCTGATGGTGTAGTGCAGGGGTGGCCAACCCGCGGCTCTAGAGCCGCATGCGGCTCTTTGGCTGATTTCATGCGGCTCTTTAAGCGATATGCTGGCGTAAGGCGTAAGTGTAAACCATGGTCAAACACACCGTAACAACCCCATTCAAGAGATTAATTTACCCGACCGCTAGATTCACGAGATCCACCAACTTCAGCAAATACCGCACTATCGCCACATACGGCGCTGCCTGACCTCGTGCAATGTGTGTTTGCGTTTATCAACAAACTGAAACTGTTCAAGACGCAAATTCAAAAAAAAGATTTAACGCATTTTCCCACTCTGCTGAAAGCCAGTGAACATGTCACCAGTGCCGCCCTGAAAAAGAAAAGAGACAGATATGCAACGCTGATTGAAAACTTGCACGAAAGCTTTGTGACCCGCTTCCGCGATCTACAACTGAAAAGACCACAGATTACGTTCCTTGTCGACCCATTTAATGCGGAGATGGACTGTTTGAAAATCCCGCTCGTCACAGATGAGGCTGCGGCGGAGTTGGAGATGATTGATCTTTGTGAGGAGGATCAACTGAAAGCTGTTTTCAGGGAAGGGACCATTGAGTTCTGGAAACGTGTTCCGATGGAAAAATACCCCAACATCAAACGAGCTGCGCTAAAGATCCTGTCGATGTTTGGGTCAACGTACGTCTGCGAGTCTGTGTTTTCCACCCTGAAACATGTGAAATCAAAGCATCGATCTGTTTTGACTGACACTCATGTGAAAGAGTTGCTTCGAGTGGCAACAACGGAATACAAGCCAGATTTGAGGAGGATTGTTCAGGACAAGGAATGCCAGAAGTCCCACTAAGCAGCATAGTAAGAGAAAAATGTCATTGAAAATTGTTATATTTTTGTTTGTGGACTTGCTTTAACTGAGAGTTTATGTGTGTGTGTGTGTGTGTGTGTGTGTGTGTGTGTGTGTGTGTGACAGTGCACACAATGTTAACTGTTGAAAAAAATAACTGTCATTATCTTGCTGTGGGTCATTTTCAATAAATCTGGCTGAGCAGAGGTCTGTGTGTGCGCATGTATGATGTGGCTCTTTGCAGTAACACAGTAAAAAAAGTGGCTCTTAGTCTCTGACTGGTTGGCCACCACTGGTGTAGTGGGTCACTCGCCTAATTTCGGTGCGAGCAAGCGTGGGATCTATTCTCGATCGATGGCATTAAGATTGTGTGTGAATGGTTGTCTGTCTCTTTGTCTGCACTACGACTGATTAGCGACCAGTCTAGGGTGTTGTCTGCCTTTCGTCAGCTGGGATTGGCTCCAGCAACCCCCACAACACTAACCATGATACGTGGTACGGATGAAGGGAGGCGGGGTGAATGAGTGGTTAGCGCATTGGCCCCACAGTTTTGAGCTCGAGGGTTCGATCCCGGGCAGAGATCTTCCTGTGGGGAGTTTGCATGTTCTCCCCCAGGCTTGCGTGGGTTTTGTCCCAATACTCCGGTTTTCTCCCACATCCTATAAACTTGCATGGTAGACTGGTTGAACACTCAAAATTGCCTCTAAGTATGTACGAGCGAGAGCACAAATGGTTGTCTGTCTCCGTGTGCCCTGCGATTGGCTGGTCACCAATTCACTCGCCTGGTGCCCATAGTTGGATGAGAAGCCCCGTGGCACTTCTGAAAATAAGTGGTACGGAAAATGAATGGATGTTTTTGTTGTTGTTGCTGGGTGAAGAGCTACCGCAGAAGTCAGTTTCTGGCATGAGGTTTGGGCTTTGGACACCAATTAGTATCAGGATATAGTTGGCAGTGGACTGTCTTAAACCTGAGAAATGTGAAAGATTTCTTGTAAATCCTTGTGAATCTGTATGCTAACGGAGTAAGAATAAAATATTTGCATCATTCTTCTTTTATCTTACCTTGTTGGATCTTCAGCTAGTGAAAAGCCTCCAACAATGCTGACCACATTCCGTCTATTCTCATAGCCGCCATAGCTAAGTGTAACCTATTGGAGGAAAAACAAACAAGCATCTCAACTCAGAAATGAAGAGTAAATCCCTCGAATATCGCGGTTACTGTAGATCAGACATGGCTGCAATAAACGAAAATTGGCAAAGTTGGATCACCACCATTATTACTACCACAAAACATGTTTTTGCGCCTACAAAAGTACAACTGTCAAAAAGTGTATATTTATTAAATATTAATGCTAGAAGCTTATATCAATATACAGACGCTCCCCTACTTACGAACGCAATTGGTTCCGAGCGATTGTTCATAAGTTGAATTTGTTTGTAAGTTGATTCAGTGCTATATTTTGTATTATAATTTATGTTTAAGGCCGATATAAGTATATTGAAGGTTTATATAAGTGCATTTGTATGTTTAAGGCTTGTATAAGTAACACGCATTGGTTTGTACTGAAGAAAAAAAACATTTAATATAATGGAGAGAATATGTACAGTACTGTAGAGAGAGAGAGATTTATGTATTAGAAACTGGCCAAAAGAAGCGACCTAATGACAATTGCAGTTTTCTTCTTTTTTTCATCATAAATGATGCGGTAGCACTGTATGGCATCATTCAATTGATTTGCAAACTTTGTGCAACGTTCAATATTTGGGTCCTGCTGCTCGATCTTTCTGTTTATAAATGGTACTGACGGTCGAACGATTCAATGCCCGTGAAACGCTCACCACTCTCACGCGCATCAAGCTTCGTTATTATTGCCACTCGTTTCAAATGAAATGGCTTGCCTCTTCCTTGCAACTCCCGCAATAGAAGCCTTTAGCTTTTTACCAACCATATTCAATATTGGATGCATGAGATATTTAATGATACAAATGAAAAAGGTTCTTTGCACACTGGAGATACATTCACGCACTTCCGCATTGCAACGAAGAAGAAGGTAGATGCTGGATGAGCTGAGCTCTCACAGCGCCAGGCGTCGGTATTAGCGGCGGAAAGAAGTACTACTCCGAAAAAGGCGAAATACAAAATTGGACTTGCGAACATTTTTGGACTTAAACGCAATTTGCAGACATGTTCGTATGTACCGTTGTTCGTAAGTTGAATGTTCGTAAGTAGGGGAGCGTCTGTATCGAGATATATATATATATAGATACATACACACATACATACATACAGTGGTACCTCGACATACGAGCACCCTGACATACGAGCATTGAGACACGAGTAAAATTTCGAGCAAATAATTATCTAGATACGAGAAAAAATTCGAGATATGAGATCAAGACATGAGGCTGTTTTGATTTTAGTGCAGTCTTTTTTGCCGCATCTCGTTCGTGTATAACAGATATCTACGAGCACTGGGCGGAGCGTTGCAGTTTTTTCAGTGTTTTTTTCCGTCACTCAGCGCGAATGGCGGAGTGACCGCTAATACGAGTATATATTACTTCTCGTTGGCTGCTCATAAGCACATCAGGCCCACTGGCTCTCTGCCCACAACTCCCTCGTGTAATGTCTCTGGTCGCAACTCCGCCTTTGTAATGTCTCTGAGCGCTGGGCGGAGCGATGATTTTTTTCTATTGTCTGTTCTGAATGAATCAGTCAAAACATAGGCTTTGTTCTCTTTTTTTACAAGCATGATGACGGTCGAACTTGTTGAGTAAAGTTGGCTTTACCATGAAGCCAGGCAACAGCATTCCCACACAGTCTGATGATCCGCACATTCAGTTAATCTTTGAATAAAAATGTCTGGGAAGAGACCTCGCTCGCCGCCGGCATGCACCGCCGGATCGCCTGCCGACGTCGCTGGCATGCGCCGTCCAACCGTTAATTAACCGTCTAGGGAGCGCTATCTTCGGATAAGTGCAACGACGTCAGTGAAGAAGGATCACAGTACTAATATTTTTAGTAAAAATAAAAGGAACTAGTTATCAAAATACATGCATGGGTTTTTAAGTAATTATAGCATGTAACTTCCTTTTTTAATTGATCGATTGGTTTATTTATTTGATAAAGGACAGCACATATTCATGAACATGTTTATATTCACGTTAATGAACATATATATGTAAATTCTTGTGATTTCTGGCTACAAATACAAAGACACTGACCTGCTCCAAAACATTGTCAGTGGGCAGCTTCTGGAGATTCTCAAGGTGAGAGTGGAAGAGGTATGTGTGTATCAATGTGACTTCCAGCAGAGCCTCAATAATATAGCCAACTGTACAATCATCTGGGAGCCGTATCTTCTCTGCAGTGCTGATGAAATTCCCCAAACTGAAACCATGACAAAATATTAGTAATCACGTTTACAGACTGATGAAGGCATAACCAACCTGGCCCATGGACTCATTTTCAGTGCCAAACCTCGGCTGATACAAAAACCAGCGCCACCAGTTGCAAACCAAAACTTGACTGACGCCTGAAATGCAAAAATGACATTTATAATCGACAAATATTAGCCACATACTTTAGAGAAATAATTCATCGAGCCTTTTTCATTTATAGTACAACATTGGTGGAACAAAGAAGCATTTTTAATCAACATGCCATTCTTAAGAATGAGTCAGTGAGTTCCCAATGTGTTCGTCATGGAGCTCTACACGGTTCTCGAGTTTTTCTTAGTGTGCTTTATGTGATTTTATTATGGGCCCAAGAAATTTATGGTGCGAGCGAAAAAAAATGAGGTTATCAAAGTTTTTACAAGTCTTGCTATCGCTCAGATTGACGACGAATGCCGTGGACATTTTTGGAAAAGTATGAAAAATCGCAAAAGTAGCAATCGTCATTGTATGGATATTTCACGAAATGTAACATTATTATAGGGCATTTACGTGCGTATGTCTGTTTACTCAGCTGCCAAAGGTTTGCCTAACTCTGCCCTCAACTATGCACGTGTCCATCCACCACAATGTAAAATGTATTTGCATGTCTTAAATTTGTTGGCTTAATAAATAATTTTCTTATCTCTTTTTTGTTTCACACTTTACATACAAAATTGGTATACACATCTTAAAACATGTTTTGGTGGTACCACCGGGGATATTGGAAGTGGTTGGAACAGATAAAAGCTTTTACATGTAGAATGTGTCTCTTATTACGAAAAATCCAAGTTAGAAAACAACTTCTAAAACATTTCCTACATACAGGTACTACTGTACTTATGTTGGTGTTTACCATCTGCTCGATTTAAATGACACGCCATGCAACATCTTATCTCTCAACATATCTTGGACCTGCTATATTGTAGTTTTAAATTGCAAATGAGGTGACATTACTTACCAATCCATTGCTTTTGACCCTTTCGGCAGCTTCTATTGGGTGGTCAAGACTGGGCCGACCAAGGTAAACATCCTGGCTGTGGTGGTAAGAAGATAGCAGCTGCAACAGGCTCGGTAGGATAACGTAGTTATCATCATCTACATGGCAGAACCACCTCAAGTACACAAAATATTATTTTACAGATTGCTGTTAGGGTATCGTTTTTAGAATTTTCTCCACTCACTTCTTCTGGGACTCAATGAATTTATCATACTCAACAGACATCTTGCAACAGAGAGCCTGACGAGTGTGAGCTGCAGAGCAATTGGTGTTAACAATATTAGCACCTAAAAAACAAAATAAACATTAGAACTTATTTTTTTTTTAAATATTTAAGTTTAATATTTTAAGGTACTTTTTCCAACACTTTGTTTTGTTTTTTGGATCATCTCGTTTAGTACATTTACCTGTTCTCCTTTGCAGCTCTATATCATCTCCGTCTGAAAATAAGTAAGTCTGTAAGACAGAAAGAGAGGAAAGAAATACAGCAGTTGGTAACTCCTAAAAATGTAGGTGGGCATTACACTAAAAAAAAGTTCACTTCAATAAACTACCATATAATATCACTTATTGCCATCTTTAACTTGCTTCAAAGAGCCCAACATTACTAGTATTGTCATTCATTCATTTTCGATACTGCTTATCCTCAAGGGTTGCAGGGGTATTGAAGCCCATCTTAGCCAACTGTGGTCAGTAGGCAGAGGACACCCTGAATTGATTGCCAGTCTTTCGCATGGCACAAGAAAACAAGCAACTATGTGTGGAATATGGAATGTATTTCTCTTGTATTCTTATTTTGTATTCTTAGCTTTAGCAACTAGAATAGAATTTTAGTGACGCCTACTGGTCAAGGCCTGTCATCACTTTGTATATAGCACCTCCCCTTGTTGTTACCGCCTAAAGTTTGTCTCTGCCTACCTTGAATAAAAGTGCTCGCGGCCCGCCTTCGGGTGTGAATTTGGCAAAGCAGAGCTACCAGATTGACGTGGGCTCTGTCCGCTCGCCCCTCCCCCTTCGAAGGAGCGGGGGGAGAACAAGAGACAAAGAAGCGAGCGAGCCGCGTCCATCTCGGAAAGCGACCTGCCATTTCACCACTCCGGAAGGCTGACGGAGTCTAAAACTATTCCGTGCTTGATGCTTCCTCTGCTTGAAGATTATTTTGATGTTGGGGATTTAGCCCTCACACTATGCACGCTCAACCTCATACCTAAGGACAATTTAGAGTGTTCAATCAGCCTACCATGCACCCTTTTGGGCTGTGGAGTTCGCCGTCGATCGAGGCTGGATTTTTAGGAAGAAAAAAGTGTTAGTCGCATTTATTCATTCAGTAAGTGAAGGCGGCTTAAAATTGGGTCAGCTTGTTGGAAAAAAATCCTGGAGAAAACCCACACAGGCACGGGGCAAAACATGCAAACTCCACACGGGGCGGTCGGGACCCACTGGGGATTGTACCTTTGATTCTAGAACTGTGAGGCGGACATGCTAACCACTCCACATTATGCCGCCAAGTAAGTGATTTTTTTGCTTGTTCTCTTCGTGCCTGTGTGGATTTTCTCCCGGTGCTACGGCTTCCTCTCACATCCCAAAAACATAATCCAAATTGTCCGGAGCTATGAGTGTGCGCGAATGGTTGTTCATCTCCTTGTGCCCTACAATTGACTGGCAACCGTTTCAGGGTGTCCCCCGCTTACTGCTCACAGTTGGTTGGGATAGGTTCCAGCATCCCTGCGACCCCTGTGAGGATAAGCGGCTAAGAAAAAGAATGAATGTAAATAGATGTAAAAAAAATGTTTCTAATATTATATAATTATTTATTATAATAATTTAATGCATTTTCTAATAAACTATGCTTTTTCTGTTGTTTTTGTGTTCTTTGAATGTTCTGAAAATGGTGTTGAGCATTTGAGTTTATAATTTGATCAGGACTGAGATGTCAAAGTTTTGTACACTAATTTATGGTTGTTTTTGAGCATTTAAAACCTTTAAAAGTGTGTACTATGCAAATAATTATTTAAGGGCCACAGTGGGTGAAGAAGATAGATTTTAACCAATCTGGTGTCTTAAAAGAATAATCAGTTGATTGCATTCAAGTCCTTCTGGTTTCAGAAGAATACTCATTGGTTAAACCAGTGATCCCAAAACTATTCCAGAGGGCCGCAGTGGGTGTGGGTTTTTGTTCCAACCTGTAAGAGGAAACTTTTCCACCAATCTGGTATCCAAGAAGTGCAATCAGTGGATTGCAGTTAGGTGCTTCCTTTTTTCAGCAGAAACCTCAATAGTTAAACTGTTTGTGTTGGATCGGTTGGAACAAAAACCTGCACCCACAGCGGCCCTCGAGGACCGGTTTGGAGACCTCTGGGTTAAACTGTCTGTGCTGGACCTTTTGGAATAAAAACCTGCACCTACTTTTGCCCTTTGTGGAATAGTTTGGACAATCCTGTAAAGTGGTACCTTGAGATATGAGTTTAATGCGTTCCAGGACTTAGCTCGTATGTCGATTTACTCGTGTCTCAAAACAACGTTTCCCATAGAAATGAAAACCATTTTTACTTGTTCCAATTCGCCATCTATTAACAGAGTAACAAATAAATACTGGTTATGATGTTTAATAGTACTAAAATTAGACGGATTTTGCGGAGGGGGGAGAGAGTGGCAATCACATCTTAACAGTGAAGTGCATTGACTGGGATTTAAGTGAGCACCTAATGCAACTACCCGAATCAAAGCATTACCAATAGCCGATGCAAATGCAGCATCTCCAAAATTTTAAGATATGTTCTGCAATTAACACTGTTGGTTTCCTTCAATAATAATTCTTCCCCCACAAAATGAATATTGTCTGTTTCTTTTTTCTGATTTAAACAAATAAATGATATAGTACTAGCAAAGTTAAAATTATCTCACCTGTTCTTTAGCCTGTGATATCCAGGTCTGGATTAGCAGCTCTAGCCGGGATTTGTGGTACTTCCTAGTTGTTTTAACAGCGATAAAAATATCCCTCAGTTCCAAAAGATCCCTCGCCCCAAGTCCAGCAAGTGTTTGTCCTTGCACCTCAGAATTGGAATCTGGATCAATGTATTTTTCAGAGTAAGTAACCCTGTAGTCATTACTCTCAAAAAGTTGGATATCTAGAGCGTCATTCATGCTTCCTGATCTTTTATTTAACCTTTCGGCCCTGTGCATGTCCTCAGCTGAATCGGACATGGTGGGATGCTCAGATAACTGCTGAAAATTGGAGCCTGAGGTCCTGATTTGCGGTCGGGGCAGTGGGAGGTCCACCTGGCGGGCCGTTGGTTGGAGGGCTGGGATGAGCAGCAAGAGGAGTCCGCAGAACACAAGGGAAAACAGGAAACCAACCTTACTGACGACCACTGATGCTATGTGCATTCTGGCGGTTTGAGGGAGAGGGTGCATCAGCCTCCAGGGCTGAAGCCACTTTCAACGCTGCCTCGCCCCATTCTCACTCCATCCCACTGAAATCTGCAGGGGTTGATGCTGGACCTGGGTGATATGACAAAAATCGTTATGACGACAAAAAAAATAAAAATATTTGATATCGAAATTTATCACAATAACTATCACATATTGTTTGTTTTAAATTTGAAATTTCAAACGTTTGTGAAAATGTAAATAAATCACTTTCCTCCTTATTCAAATATGAAAGTAACTTTGTTACCTTACTTTATAAGAAGAGAATATATAAAATATGATATTTTAATAACAATAAAAAGTATTTTTGTTGTTCTGTTGTGCAATAAAGATAAGACAACTCCCTTCCCAAACAAAAAGTTGCTGTGCAATATAATCAACTGAACTGACCTCATTTCCATTGACAAGCAGACTATTTTCAGCCTCACGAAAAGAAACATTTAAATTTACTTCACATGTGGACATTTGACAAAATAAATAAATAAAACATTGGATGAACTTAACCCATTTTATCCCAAATTAACCAGTTTTAGATTTGTGTAACGTTGTAATAACATTTGCTTGACATGGAGAAACTTCTTGATATCAAATTAGAAAAGAATCACAGGTTGTCTTCAAATGAGGACAGTGGGTTAAGGAACGTTTCAATAGGGCTGCTGTTTGGGCACATGTATTTAAGAGGCATTTACAAATAACAAAGAAAGAAAGAAAACGACAGGGAGACTTCACTAGAATTTATAGATAAAGTACTGCGTCTTTTAGTGGGTCGGCTTGTTGTTGTCCTGCATCTCAAAGTCACTCATTTTGTCTGTGTTATAGTTCTTTTTGCTTTCATGCTCCATGTTAGCTGCTCTCTTGCTAACCATGCTAAAAACAGCTTTTCTTTACTAAAAACAGCTTTTCTTTACTTTGCTTTTCTACTGACTGTTGGGCTGAAACTATCATTTGTGGTGCATCAGCGCCCCCGTTCTATGTGGTGTTCAGGTGGTGTAATTGCAGTTTACCCTAAAGCCCTTTGGTTGATAGTTAGGGTGCCACCTCACCTAATAAAACAAACGCCTCATCGGTTTTCTAAAAAACTAAAATACTAGTCGAACCTCTACTTACAAATGCCTCTAGGTATGACATTTTCATCTTACAAAACTTTTTGATATACAAATTTCCGTCCCAACATACGGAAACAAGATCCAAGTTACAAAATCACCAAAACATAAATGAATTTCCTGCATTCGTTAATTTGTTTTGAAATTGTCTGAGCAACATTGCGGCCTGCTTTAATTCCATTTGCAGCCTCCTACAACAACTCTCTTTTGACTGCCGTTTGGCGTCACGGAGTTCATTTGAAATTATTGGTGCGAATGAAATGAATAAGCAGGCCCAGTTATCCATCGAAAAACAGAAGATAAGAAAGTGGCATGCGATTGACTGATATTGCTAGGCAATAAGGCAGGTCGTAACACACCTACTAGCATCGCTACGCTATTGAAGCAGAAGGAAGCATTAGAAGCGACGACTCCTTGCCTGGCTTCTCTGTACTGAATGACGAGATTTGGAGGTCTATTTAATGCTAGGTTGTTTTGAATTGATAATTTGAAATTGTTTAGATGTGTTTCTTCCCATTTGCGAGTGCTTGCGTTAGCTTCTTCCTTAGTGCACTGGATTCCTTTACGAATAGAACATATTTTTGCATGGTTGTTATTCATTTTATTACATTAATTAAGAACTTTTGTATCATATTCTTCATTTTTGTCTGTTTCTCATATATTTTTTTAAAAAAGGGAGATGGAGCATTTTTAAACGGTTTAGTTGGTAGTTTTTTTTTTTAGGACCGTGGAACGAATTACAGAATTTATATATAAAGTACTGCTCTATTTATGGAAATTCCAAGTTACGGAAAAAAGTTATGGAACCAATTATTTTAGTAGAGGTACGACAATATTCTCGTCTTACGACGGAAATTTCGATCGAATAATTCGCCCGTGACGCGGTCAAAATTTCGTGATGCGACCAAGCCAGGTGGCCATGGAACTGCCTTTTTTGCATCTCTTTCGTTTATAACAATATCTACGAGCACCGAATGAGTTCTTCAGACGAGTTGCGACCAGGAAACGCACAACGCGCATGCGCGGGAAAAAGAGGGCTTTCTGGGTAATGAAGTATACTCGTGCATACAACGCCGATAGGCAATGGCACTCTTTCTCAGAATAAAACTTCATTACCCACAATCAATACGTGGGTAAGCTCAGCTGTTGCTTTTCCTGTTATTCTTATCGAATACGAGGAGTTTTATATTACTTCTCGTTCGCTGCTTATAACATCCAGCGGCACCGGCCCACAATTCCCTCCTCGCAATATTTCCGGTCGCAACTCTCTCTCATAGGAGCTGTTCAAAGCGGTTGCGACCAGAGCCATTACAACGAGGGAGTTGCGAGTTGGTGCCGCCGATGTCCCCACGAGCAGCGGAGCGATCGCTAAAATGTACTACAAGACTATTTCTCATTGGCAAGTGGTCGTGGGTTATCCTATTGTGAGGACATTTGTGTGAATCATTTTCGGAATATTTTGAAGGGAATACGTAGTACAACAGCAAACAGCCCATCGATAGCGAGCGTGAGAGTGGAGGCGTGGCAAACCGCCAACCCAGAAAATGAAGGTAACAAAAGATTACAACAAAATTAGAATTCAGTTTTGTGTAAAGTTACATTAAACGTATGTTTGAGTGTCTGTATATATTAATCCAAGTTAATTTAAATTTGTTTGTTCCGTTTACGATTGCGTTGTGGAAAAAAAAAAGCAAAACCGAGTTTGGTTGTACTTTAGACATTTTACAACTCACTCACGTCATCATCACCCACAAATCCCTCAAAGTCCTCATTTTCTGTGTACGAATTAAACAATTGCCCAAACGAGCCTTCCAAAAAGCTGGGTTCCCTCTCTTCGTTCTCAGAGTCACCGTCATTTCCATGTGGCTCCTTAGAAGTGATGCCGGCTTTGGCAAAAGCTCGTACAACCGTGCAAGCAGACACGTTCGCCCAGGCGGCCACAATCCATTCACAAATCGTAGCGTAAGAAGCCCGGCGCTGCCTGCCACTTTTCGTGAAGCCAGGCATGGCATATATATATTATTTATGGATGATTATCGAACCGTAATAACGCTGCCTACGAAAGCAGCCCCAGACGCTATTTCCGGTGCACAGTGACTGCTGGGATAAATAGTCCTTTTGTCAATACACCCAGGTTGATGGCTGTGATAACTTTGCACTAATATTATCAATATACTACCACGGCTAACACACTAATTTGGTGCTACATGTACCAAATGCGCGCTACACCTGCACGCTAAAAACACGTTTTTAAAAAGGCAATGGAAGCAAGACTGAGTTCTGTTGTACTTTATTTAGCCATTTTACAATGTACTCGCGTCATCATCACCCACAAAACCCTCAAAGTCCTCATTTTCTATGTCCGAATTGAACAATTGTCCATCGAAAACGCTGAGTTTAATACGTTCGTCCAGGCGGCCACAATCCATTCGCTAATAGTAGCTAGCTAGTAGCTAGCGTAACTCTTCCAAGGCTGTCTTCCATGGTTCGCAACTGTGTTGATGCCGATCGCCAGGCCATCATCCATTTGCTAATAGTAGCTAGCTAGTAGCTAGCGTAACTCTTCCAAGGCGTCTTCCATGGTTCGCAACTGATGTTCTTATGAAAAGCGGACGAAAAGTAATATAATACTCCTCGTATTAGATAATGATAACAGGAAATGCAACAGCTGAGCTTACCCACGTATTGATTGTGGGTAATGAAGTTTCATTCTGAGAAAGAGTGCCATTGCCTATCGGCGTTGTGTGCACGAGTATGATAAACAGCCTCTCATGTCATGACCACCTGGCTTGGTCGAATCTCGAAATTTTAATTGTATCGCGAGCGAATTATTCGATCGAAATTTCCGTCGTACCACGAGCATACTGTATGACGAGCGGTCGTATGACGAGGTATGACTGTAGTAGCTAGCTAGTGTTGATGCCGATCGCCAGGCCACAATCCATTCGCAAATAGTAGCTAGCTAGTGTTGATGCCGATCGCCAGGCCGCAATCCATTCGCAAATAGTAGCTAGCCAGTGTTGATGCCGATCCCCAGGCCACAATCCATTCGCAAATAGTAGCTAGCTAGTGTTGATGGCGATCGCCAGGCCACAATCCATTCGCAAATAGTAGCTAGCTAGTGTTGATGGCGATCGCCAGGCCACAATCCATTCGCAAATAGTAGCTAGCTAGTGTTGATGCCGATCGCCAGGCCACAATCCATTCGCAAATAGTAGCTAGCTAGTGTTGATGCCAATCGCCAGGCCACAATCCATTCGCAAATAGTAGCTAGCTAGTGTTGATGCCGATAGCCAGGCCACAATCCATTCGCAAATAGTGCTAGCTAGTGTTGATGCCGATCGTCAGGCCACAATCCATTCGCAAATAGTAGCTAGCTAGTGTTGATGCCAATCACCAGGCCACAATCCATTGGGTGTATTGACAAAAAAAACTATATATTCCAGCAGTCACTGCGCAGTACTTTATCTACGGGAAAATAGTAGTCGGGGGCTGCTTGCCGTAGTTGTCCTATCGACTGATTTATTTGATTTATTGTGATAACAATTTTAGTATTGGTCCATATATAAAGCGCACTGGATTATACGGTGCCCTGTCTATTTTGGAGAAAATTTAAGACTTTTATGTGTGCCTTATAGACGTGAAAATACGGTATTTATTCTTCAGGGAATTGTCAAACCCTACTATCATTCGCCAGAAAATGTTATTGGTGCAACGCTAGCAGACAACAAAAGCACATAAAGAGGACGCACTATTTTATAGACTAGCAAATGATAAGGTTATCTCTCCCAGAGAAGGCGGCATAAATTAAAAATCCAAATGCTTAAATAAGATGATCGAATAATACACCTATTTTTTCACTCCTATTTGTGATGTGTTTTCCACAATTGTGCTCAAGTTACACTCTACGCTCTGTTTTTAAGCGCCTTATCATTCACTACCATAGTAAAGTATGTGCTTTAAGTATACCGGTAACGTTTAAGGAAAGCAAATTACATTTTGCCACCAATCAAAATTGTCATCACCCCTTTAAACATGACTATTACTATTATCATACAGAGCTGCCAACGTCCGTCGACCCCATTCCAGGAGTACCCTCCCATTTCAGGAGTTTTATCTATTAATCAGGAGTGAATGCGATTTGTGCAAATTAGAAAAATAAAAATAACGCACAATTGAAATCAAACTGTTGTTATCAGGCTCGGATGATTCACAATGTACTCGTGTTACCGCAGTTGAATCAAATCCGTAAGTAAGATGGCGGAAGCCGTAGCGATGGTGTGAATTTCGAGGCATTTAATTCGGAAATTTGGCACTTTTCCAAAATGGTTGCTTTGAAAAAATTTAGGTGACATTTTTTTTTTATTTCCAGAGTTTAGGGAGGTTTTCAGGAGTCCTGGAGTTTGTGTTGCTCCTGAAACTCCTGAAATTTCAGAGAGGTTGGCAGCTCTGATTATAGTAATATTTCAAGTCTTTGCTTAGAATAAAACATTACTAAGCCTCTTAAATTATGAGTTCCAAGGATGTGCTTTGGCTGAATGCACTCTTTTAGAAGGGAACAGCACAGTCACCTCCCTTGTTGATCTGTTGGAATATTTTTGTACAACACCTTGCAGTGGAGGAGGAGCTTGTGTTGGAAGATTTTGTAAACTAAGGTGGCATCTGCATATTTAACAGTATTGTGCCAGTTCAGGAGTTTTTGTTTAATCTAACAGTGCTGGTGCGTTTTTGGCTATCTGTCCAATACTTTCAGAGCTTGCAGCACGGCAGCAGACAGAAAAGCCATGCAGAGTGATCAACACCGCCTAGAAGATAATCGGCTGCTCTCTGCCCTCACTGGATGACATTGCCAGCCCTCGCTACCTCAGCAGAGCCGGGAACATTGTTAGGGACCCATACCACCCTCGTCACAACCTGTTCCAGCTGCTGCCCTCTGGCAGACGCTAAAGGTCTCACAAAATACGGACAAATAGATTTAGGGACAGTTTTTCCCCCACAGCCATCAGGGCTCTGAACTTGCATTAGCACGACACACAATCCCTTCTGTGCAATAACTTCAAGGTGTGCAATAACAATGTGCAATATCTTAGACTACCTATTTATGTTTTACTGGGAAAACGCACTTTGTGGAGTAATACCACCAATTTCGTTATACACAGCTGTGTATAATGACAATTAGGGCTTTTTATTTGATTTGATTGTTTATGATATAAATTATTATTGATTGGAATTATTTCACTTGCTTATATCTTATATGCACAGCTGTTTATGGTTATCACCTACGTGAAGTATTTAACACGCCAAGACGAGCCTTAAAACCCCCGCCGTGTAGATTTCTGCGACTAAAGAATTAAGACAATGACTGGCATGTACTCAGGAAAAAAAAACCCAAAAAACTTACCTTGAAATCTCGGAGGATTCATCCAAAATCTACAGTGTGACGATAAATAGCCAGACAAAAATGCGATCAACAGTTGAACTTTAAATTAAGTAGCTAAATTAGCTAGCTAACTTTAAAAATAATCCCAAAGCGCAACGAACGCCTCTTTGTTCGTCACAATTGCTCAAAAATGTTAAACTTTTGAGCAGTGTCCTTGGTCACCAGTGCAGATTCAGCTTTGGGCTTTAGTGTTAAAACGATTAAATATGTTGTCAAAACAAAGTTGCTTTCAGTACCATTCCATGCAGTATCGTAACGTAGTTTTCAATGTTTCCGGAGGTAAGTGTTTCGTTTCCGGTAATACTTTTCAAAATAGTAAAAGTTTAAAACATTGAAAAAAATTAATGACAAATATACTATAAAATAAAACAAACTAAAATATTAGAGTGTATATATATAGTTTTTTATAGTATATTTGTCATTATTTTTTTCAATGTTTTAAACTTTTTTCTATTTTGAATATATATATACATATATATATATATATATATATATATATATATATATATATATATATATATATATATATATATATATATATGTATATATATATATATATATATATATATATATATATATATATATACATACATACACATAACTATAGCTGGTTTGATAACTAATCTCATGGCTATTGTCTAAATAAATCAACATTACAAGATTTTATCTGTTGATGGAGTAGAAGGTTAGCCCTACGAAATCTTATTCAAGCAAAAGAAAAAGATAAATTGTGAACAACAATGGGAAATATTTCAGATTAAAATTAATTCAGGTTTTGTAGACTTTGGACAAAACAAGCCAGAAAAAGACCCAAATCTTTATTGCTCACACACTCACAATAACCTTACGAAGTACCAATAATTTTGTCATATTCAGACATTTCAGATTCAGTGAGACTGTTGTCTAGCAGTAAAACACTCCATCAAACTTTCATGCCATAAAATGACAGCAACACAATCAAATCTTAAAATCTGTACATGTTAATTGCATGTAGATTTTGTTGCTCCCTGTCTAGAACTTTTTTTCTTATATTCCAAGGAATAGACAACATAAATATTGATTGCAGTAAGCAACCCTCCAGATTAAGGGAGAGATTTTGGAGAAACATCTGTTTTCTTTCCACGTTCTTAGATTAATTTTACATCATAGATAAACATCTATGAACAAGGTATCCTACATCACTTACACAGACATGCAGGACACACGATATATGACTCAATTTTACCAACAATAGCTTTGTTTTGTCATCTCTTCATAATATTACTTTGTGATTTTTACCTATTGTCTCAATATAACAATACCTTTTGAATTGATATAATAATTAAAATACTAATATTGTTTTACACCATCATTGCAATCATCACCCGGAATACCTGAAATAGTGGCTTAAAGACCGTTTCTTTGAGAGATTCCATATTTTTGAATGAATTACATTGGAATATTGATTTTTTTTCTGCTTACTCAATTAAATCATTTCCCTTAACAATGATGCCCCAACATCACTCCTTAACATCTTAACTATAGTACTGTACAGTACCGTATTTATTCGAGTATAACGCACAAAATTATGAACAGAAAAACTGAAGCAAAGTTCAGGTGCGCATTATACATGAGCTCTTCGCTTTTATGACCAAATCCCAGTGAAAAACTGCCATCCGCCGGTGAAAAACTCCCTTCCGCAGCCGTTGTAGTGGGAGACGTAAAACCTGTCTTTGTCCACCAGATGGCACGCGAGAGCCCGTTCTGCCAGGGTCCAAAGAAGGTTAGATTATATCCTCTTTCTCAGGGGATATAATCTACCTTCTTTTTCAAAAGCCATCCCTCTCCAAATACCATTCGGCAAGTTTCTAGGGGAGGGTCAAATAAAAAAAAGTTGGTCCAGAGAAACATTAGTGGGGCAGCCCCTCACTCGAGTCCGCCCAGCGCTATCTTCTATCAAGAAGAATGGAATCAATTGTTTAATGAATCTGATGATAATGAATCAGACTTTGAAAATGTTTAAATATTATGATGATGAATTAAACTTTAAGGATTTTAAAGTGTTAATTCCATTTGAGAATTGTGTTCATACTGGTAGTTTGTTTTACCAGGTTTCCGTACCATGTGTTGTAAATAAATGTTTTGTCACGGCGACATGTGATCAGCATTTGCCAGTTACCAGTACTGGTGCAATTATTGATGTCAGCTGATAAAAAGTGTTTTTTTACCCATCTTTAGTCACAAATTGTGGGTGCGTGTTATACTCAAATAAATACGGTATTTTCTTTACCTGATTAGGCCCATGTCAATGCCACTTGGATTTTCATTACAAGAGAAGACTGGATATGTACTGTTGGTCTTGTAGTTGTATTTCCAATAAGTGTTAAGTTAAGTCTTACCAAGTTTTCCCCCCTAGACGTTCAAAGTTGTGCATTAACATGGACGTTTGTCCCATGCCACATTCAAACCGAGTCAGATTCAAAACAGGAAATTACCCCTGCAGTATTTCACCACTGTAGGTAATGGAAACAACTAAAAGGAAATTGGCTAGACAGGGGAAAATACTATGCCAGCATGACGGGTTCCAGAATGAGTACAGCTGGAAAATTATGACAATATACATACAGTACATGTACCTACAAGTGTAGGAATGGCACACAACAACAATGTTTTTCAATTGCCACTAGGTGGACGTAGAGGATTGCACCACGATTCATGCACACTGACAAAGAGATTACTCCTTCAAATTATTATTCGTCAAATCTTCCATCCATAATGCTCTCGAATGAAAAGGGCACAAACTTGAACCCCTGGCCAGAATAAAATTTATTTTGAAACTCCACCCTGAAAAGAAAAAGAGAGAGAATTAGGTGTCTGATTAGGTGGCCAGTGTGAAAGTTTCATCACTGTGGAAAAGTGTTTCAAAGTGGACGGTGAATAAACTTTATTTTTAATTTTTATTGTGTACGATAGTACGATGGAAAATTAGGGGAGGAAACAAAACAAATAGCACCACAAGAATAAAGTCTTAATATTACTATGTTAAACTTATTATATCACCGGAATAAAGACCTTACGAGAAAAAGTCATAATATTACATGTAATAAATTGCAAAGCATAAAGGTGCAATACTAATGAACTTTAATGTAATGTAAAGTCATGAAATTATCTTACATAATATTATATATATATATATATATATATATATATATATATATATATATATATATATATATATATATATATATATATATATATATATATATATATATATATATATATATATATATATATATATATATATATATATATATATATGCAGAGAGAGAGCATTGTTATTTTTATTATTACCTGTTTTCATTTGGAAAGAAAACATTAAGAATTGGGCGTTAGTTCCTTTTAGTTCCTAGCCTCGGTGAGTAAGGGGAGCTGCCCAAGAATGTCTTAAAGCCGTGGCAAATATTTGGTCAACCAGAGCCGTGAGAGGGCAACACTTCAAATGTGGAAAGAAATGAGAGATCCTCTAATCTGCCTCCCAACACATTTTAGGAGATGGAAAAACTCTTCTGCCTTACACGTACCACGCTGGCCCTGTAGTCTTTTGTGTGCATGTGTGTATGTGTGCAGACAACTCATCAGAATGTGTGTGTGAAGAGTGCACACCAAAGCAGATGTTTCATGTTGACTGCAGTTAACTCTGAGCAAAACTATTTCCATTCGCTCATATCCGCGAAAAATACTCCGGGACTCTTTTTAACCTTAGCGGATACCTGTTGAGCTGACACGCTCCTGCTTTATTAACCAAGTAACATTCTACGGCATTCTCTTACCAGACAAGTAATGCAAGAAATGAGGTATGGGATCAAAGGTGTCTTTGGGCAATGTAGAGAAGTTACAAGAAGATATGATGCAGATACATGTTGAGCTGATGTTCATCTGATTTATTAACCAGGTTATAATCTGCAGCATTCTTTAACTGGAGATGAACTCATATGGGGATCATAGATCATTTAGTTGTGGATGTTTGGAGGGGGATGGACTACTCATCTCTCATTTTCTGAACCGCTTTATCCTCATTCGAATCACGGGGGTGCTGGAGCCTATCCCAGCTGACTCCGGGCCAGAGGCGGGGGGCACCCTGAATTGGTGGCCAGACAATCGCAGGGCACAAGGAGACAAACAACCATTCACGCTCACACTCATACCTACGGGCAATTTAGAGTGTCCAATCAGCCTACCATGCATGTTTTTTGAATGTGGCAGGAAACCGGAGTACCCAGAGGACTACTGCTACTAATTACAAATCTCCTCACTGCTGTATGAGGCCGCTCCAAGTTGACTTCATTTATTCCATCTTCCTTGATTGACTGCTTGTATTTGTGTGTATTCAAAATCTTTGGCATATTAAAAAAGACACAAATTATGACAAACTGTTACCAACACATGAAGAGGTCACTTAACTAAAGAAACACCAATCTAAAAAATGGTGCATTGTGGAGTGTGTGGAGAGAAGAAAAGACTTTCATTTGTTCATCTTCCATACCGCTTATCCTCACATGGGTTGTGGGGGGTGCTGGAGCCCATTCTACTCAACTGGCAACAGGCAGGGGACATCCTGAAATGGTTGTCAGCTATTGCTAACATGCCAACATACCGTTCATCTTGCATAAGCGCCCCCGTTTTCTGTGGTGGTTGGTGGTGTAACTGCAGTTTTAAATTAATGATTTTTAATATTACCGTTGAAAAAAATTATTTCACGATAATTATCGTTATCGTTTTATCGCCAAGCTCTAGGTGTGAGTGTGCATGGTTGTCCGTCTCCTTGTGCCCTGTGATCGTCTGGTCCCCGATTCAGGGTGTCCACCACCTCCCGACCGGAGACAGCTGGGATTGGCTCTAGCACCCCTCGTGACCCTAATGAGGATAAAGCAGTTCAGAAAATGAGATGAGATTTTCTGTTTTTCTTCCATGGATAACAGAGCCAGCTTCTTCATTTCATTCGTGTCATGTTTGTTGTTTTTTCCACACGTCTGGCGTTGTCTGTCTTGTCCTAGGCTCCAGCACCCCCAGCGACCCCAGTGAGGATAAAGCGGTTCAGAAAAAAAAACAGGCGGATAGGTGCGGCGTCTGCAGTGATGCGGACTCTGCATTGGTCCGTCGTGAAGAAGGAGCTGAGCGAAAGGGCAAGTCTCTCAGTTTACCGTTCGATCTACCTCATCTATGGCCATGAGCTGTGGGTCATGACCGAAAGAACGAGATCCCAGATGCAATCAACTGAAACGACTTTCCTCTGCAGGATGTCTGGACTCGCCCTTGGAGATAGGGTGAGAAGATCGGTCATCCGAGAGGGGCTCCTCCAGGTTAAGAGGAGCCAGATGAGTTGGCCCGGGCATCTGATCAGGATGCCCCCTAGACACCTCCCTGGGGAGGTGTTCCGGGCACGTCTCACCGGGAGGAGGCCACTGGGGAGACTTTATCTCCCGGCTAGCCCAGGAACACCTTGGGGTCCTCTCGGAAGAGCTGGGTGAAGTGGCGGGGGCAAGGGAAGTCTGGGCTTCACTGCTGAAGCTGCTGCCCCTGCGACCGGACTTCGGATAAGCGGATGAAGATGAGATGAGAGAAAGATGAGATGTTTTTCTTGTTGTACTCATTTAATCTCTCTTGGTTATTCTTCTTTATATAGCTAGAGCAAGATCCAGATAGGATACATATATCTAGGTTTTATATAAACTGTACCTAGACATAACGTCTGAAAAGTTGAATTTCTGGTAATGCCTACCAACCCACTTTAAATTGCAATTGTATTACTATTCATTCATTTTCTGGACCGCTTCTCCTTAAAAGGTCGCGGGGGAGCTGACTTCGGTTACCAGGCGGGGGCCACCTTGAATTGGTGGTCAGCCAATCACAGGACATAAGGAGACAGACACCCATTCAAACTCACACTCATACCTAGGGCCAATTTAGAGTGTTCAATAGCCAAAACGCATGTTTTTGGGGTGTGAGCAGAAACCAGAGTACCCGGTGAAGGACCAACCTGGGATTGAATCCTCGACCCCAGAACTGTGAGGCGGACGCACTAACCACTTGTCCGCCAAGTTCCCACATACTACTAACTATCATCGTGCTTCTGGCAATCCTTCAAATTCCAACAGTCTTGATAATGTACTTCAATATACTAATGGTTGACATGTGTGTACTCAGTGTTGCAACTTGTATCAGCATGATGAAGATGGTGCAAGGAAGCGATGGATCAGAAAGGGCTTTAAGATATTTTCAGTCCCTTGAGTTTACAGTTGGGTAAACCACTTTGGGCCAGGAATTTTTCATGTTCCATTCATTCGTCATGTGCTTGACAAGCTGAAGAAATACAACTTTCGCAACAATAGAGCACTTAGTTCAAAAGGGAACATTTGCTGCTTGCTTGTTTTTTGTGTTGTTGTTTTTTGTTACATGTACAGTTATTGTTTGATCTCTTTTTTTGGTATAAGGCAGAATTAAATTAGGGTGCTTCTGAAACCCCCTTATTTGAAAGGTCAAGTTTGCCCAGCGACAGTTTTGGGCAAACTGAGCACATCCAATATCACAAGTAGTGGAGTGGAGTAGTGATGATATGCTGTCTGGTGTATGGAGACACGCAAGTCATTGGCAAGGAAACCTTGCTCAATATGCTTTTTTCGTAGTCTGGGACACTGGACAAAAGGCTCCGAAACCGTCAATTGCTAAGCTATATGATATCTCAATGTAATTTTGTGTGGAACTGTAGTTCACAACGACAAAAAAACTATTCTGTTGTCGCTGAAAATTCGGCAATTGCATTTTTTGTAGAACAATATAAGAGGCTGTTTTCTAAAACAACAAAGGGAGTCAATCGAAAAACAGATGAGTAGACCAAGTAGTAGTTGAGTACTAAACACATGAATGCACTGGGTGGGGACACGTTGAATCGGTGGCCAGCCAATCACAGAGCACAAAGAGACAGACAACCATTCACGCTCACACCCAATTTTGTTCAACAGCCTACGATGCATGTTTTTGGAATGTCAGAGGAAAAGTACCCGGAGAAAACCCACACAAGCCAAGGAATAACATGTAAACTCCACACAGTGAGGACGGACCTGGGATCGAACCACCGGCCCAAGAACTTTGAGGCCGACGCGCTAACCACTCGCCACTGGGCCGCCTCCGGAATGTACATGTATTTATTTAAATACTATTCGATTTGTATACTGTTTTCTTGATTAAACTCCAAACTACTCATGCACAGACTTAAATGGTCTGCAGTGTTGCAGATAGGCATTAATAATTAGACCCCAACCCAAATTCTGAAAAGGGGTGAGTAGGGTTGGAGGTAGTAATACTATTACCGTTCTCAGATGCCATCCTCTGTTGGGAAATGCAGACGAAGAAACTCACCTAGTGCCCTAAAGCAGTGTTTCCCAACCTTTTTTGAACGGCGGCACACTTTTTGCATTGAAAATATCTCAAGGGATGCCACCATCTGCAAATCTTTTAATTTAAAATTATGTCGACTACATTAACAATATTCATTCTCATCAAAGTTTTATCAGCAGGAATCACATAAACCTCCCAAATTTTTCCAATATCTAATTTTTCACACTGACCTAATGTCACCAAAAGTTGATGTCTGCAGACCCTGAACAACTTCCGTTTCGAGTGATGCAAAAATACGTAATGTTTTTAATTGTATACTTTTGACTTTTCTCCAAATGTTACTTATATCTCCTAATATAATGGAAAAAAAATGTTGTGCTCACACATACTTTTTTGCTGCTTTTCTGTCTTAATGATTTGGTGAGTCTTAATGATCCCATTGACTTTGATTTGCTTTGTACTTTGTGCTTTTTGCTTTTGCTTTGTTGTTCTGCGGCCTTTGACTGTACTGTCTAACTTATAACTATGCCTTTTCTTGCTACTGTCACAATGAAATTTCCCAAATACGGGATGAATAAAGTTATCCAATCCAATCCCCAAAAGTTGAAACTTCTGGTTCATTCATACTATTTTGATTTGCACCTTGTAATAGTTAAATTTTAATCGCGTTATATTCATATGAATTTTTCTCTTTGAATATTATGTATGACTTCCAATTTCCCATGGCACACCTGACCATTGCTCACGGCACACCAGTGTGCCGGGCACAGTGGTTGGGAAACACTGCCCTAAAGAGACCATCGGGGGAATACAATGCCCATCCCGGCATTCATTAACTCACGAGCGCTCTCACTCGACTTCTGGGTCTAAGAATTAAGTGTTCCCACGTATACATGGAAAAACAATGTTTTAAGTCACGGTTGGCCTGGTGCATTTATATTCCCAATTTGCACTAATATGCTACAAAGCGCGTGAATTCTACAGCCTTGTGTGACGTCCGATATTGAGGGGAAACGCCTTCACTTCGAACCAGCGTGTTGCAATGAAGCGAATCTATTTTATTTTTCTTCATTTCATAATTTATATTTTTAGACAGGGTCGTTGGTTGTTGACACCTTAAAGCATTTTCAAGGACTGTATTTTCAAACCTTGTAAACATCACATTAAAATCTAAGCATTTTCAATGATTACAACGACCCATAGGGACCCTGGAATAAATTAAGGGGTCATAGGCATTGAGTGTTTGTATTTCTTACCAGTGCAGACGCAGGGCATGTAAAAAGGCAGACAGCCCTTCCATGATGAGCAGAATGGCAACTGTGAGAGTAGCGAATGCTGCAAAGATGATTGTGAGGCCAAAGAAACTGCCCCCACTCCGGGAAGACAGACCTAGGTGCATTACCATGGACCACAGCACCTCTGACAGCTCTGAATCGACAAAGGGAAAATATGGAAACAAACACAGTTATCATAGTTTAATCAAAGTCCTACAATGCAGTACAGTCATATTCTACTTACAAATGCCTCTAGGTACGAAAATTTCAGGTTACGAATTTTTTAATATGCAAATGAGTGACTCGAGAAACGAAAAAGATCCAAGTTACGAAATCCCCCAAAAAGTAATAAACGATAAACAGTTAGCGGGAGATAGCGATAATATGCGAAAAAGCTAGCGGAATCTACATGGACTTGAAAGCGAAGCAAGCATCTGAAAAAGACACCAGAAAAACCCTTCAAAGCGAGTCATGGCTGGTTCGGTAATTTCAAAAAACGAACTGGACGAAACGAACACTCGGTTCTGAGGCACGGAGAAGCAGGAAGTTCCACCTCAAAAGCCATGGTGGAATACATTAACATCTTTGCCTCGGTTATTGCACAAGAAGGTTTAAATTTAGTGTAACATAAGATTAAAACGTATTTTTAAGTGTGTGCGTATAGTAATCTAAGTTTATTGAAGTTAAATTTAAAGTTTATGATATGTTACGAACGGGTCCGTCAGGTCTCTCTCCTGTCCTTTCTATCTCTCTCTCGTACGCGCCGTCTCTCTGTACTGAGTATTGTCCCATTTTAGTATTGAAGATCATAACAACTAGATACGTATTTGTTAGTTTGTAAGTAGGTGGTGAATTTGAACCAATAAAAAGATGTTTTTCCATTGTAATGTCCTGTTTTTTGGTGTTTTTTCAGACGGTGGGAATGAATCAATTTGTATTTTGTTCATTTCTATACGAAAAATGTATTTGACATACAAGTAAATTGACATACGAGCTCGGTCCCGGAACACATTAAGCTTGTATCTCAAGGTATTACTATAATTAGGGACACAATTATTCTCTGCAGAGGAAAAAAGATATCATCCTACTCTACATCTACATCTATTCCTTTTTGTAAAAATGTTGCTGCACTATTAGAGCATTATGTAGATAAAGTTTGTGATGTGTAAGTTTTTATAAAACTCACGTGCATGAGCCAAGCTGAGAGCCCAGAGACGGAGGTAGGAGGCTGTGTTTGAGATACATCCCAGACAGTACTCAATGGTGTGAATGGCCTGATGGACAGCCACATCACCAAAGTCAAACTGTGGAAGAGAAACACGACAGAGACTCAAGGACAGTTTCTTCCCAAGAGCTGTCACCATACTGAACTCGAGTTCTGCACCTAGGACCTAATCAAGACTTATCACTACTACTTATACTACTTATTTATTATGTTGATCATTTATTTATCTATCATTATGTAGCGATTATTTATTTTCTCTATTAATATTTATAAATTATTTATTTATCATGACTATATATTGATTATCTATGTGTTTGTTTGTTTGTTGATGAGTCCATAGACTCAGCGAGTGGTGTACAACAACTTGACACTGAACGTCTCCAAAACCATGGAACTCATCCTGGACTTCAGACAAACCCGCTCCACTCTGCTGACCTCACTTGGACAACTTATTTATTTATTTCTTAAGTAGTGATTTTTTTATCATTACCACAGTTATCCCTCGAATGTCACGGTTAACGTAGACCAGACATGTCCACGATAAACGAAAAACCGCGAAGTAGGATCACCGCTATTGTAACTACCTTTTTTTTCTGTGCTGAGTCCGAGTAGCAAGCGGAAGAAAGGGGAGTGGCTTCCACTTGCGAATTTAAGCGTGGATTTTCACATTTTTCTAAACTTTAGAAAAATAATAAAAACAGAAAAAAATCTGCGATATAGCGGAGACGCGAAAGTTGAAGCTGCGATATCCGAGGGATTACTGTATATATTGATTTTCTATGTGTTTGCTTGTTTGTTGTTTTGTCCATGGACTTGGCGCTGAACGTCTCCAAAACCATGAAACTCATCTCAACTCTTCAGACGAAACAAGCCTGCTCCGCTCTGCTGACCTCACTTGGACTACTTATTTAGTCATTTCTTATGTATTGATTATTAATTTGTCTGTTTGATGTAATTTGTGCACTCCATGGTAAAAGCGTTAAATCTCATTATACTTTTATAATGACAATAAAAGCATTCCGTTCAATTCAATTCAATAGTATTTTACATTAGAATTTTTGTACTTGTGATTTTAACTTTACAGGTAAATAGGTCGGATTGTTTTTCACAGCAGCAGTATACGTATTTGCATTCACACAAGATACCATGTTACAGCGCTCCAATTGTTTAAAGGTTGAACCAGACCATATTTAAACATACTCTTTCGTGATCTCCGTGGCTCCACTAAGAAGTGCAATGATCTGAACCACTGCATAAAATGTAGGACCCATAAGTTTGTGCGAATGTATATTGGTAGAAAAGACTTTCACACAGACCACACTAAATTCTGTGAGCAGAATCACATTGCATTTCCCACAAAGTTAATTTGATGCAACACATATACTACCACAGAAGCCTCTGAATTCATCAAATGAATTTGACCTTTCTCCCTTTTTTGGTGGGCAATGTCGCAGATGCCATTGGAAAAGTTTTAATAGACATTGATGAAGTTTTGTAGCAAATACTTTTTGTAACATATTTTGTTTAAGTGTTTTCTGCAGGATCATAGAGACCTGGATATGTTTGTATATTGTCTCATCATTTACTCCATCCGGCAACAAGTCTAGCCTTTCCTGTATAAAGTGGGGTTTAAAGTTGTTGCTGAATTTGGCGTGGTGTTGGCCAGGTTTCCGCTTTCCATGCTTCTCTTTTGTTCTTAGACTCATGGAATTGAGTTCATGGAAGTAGCCTCATTGTTCCCATTCAAAAGGTCTCCAGCGGAAGTGGCTGGAGAAAACAAAACTGGCTAGCATGATCTAATGGCAAAATAGATTAAGAATGATTGGCATTCAGATACAATGCACCAATGAATGTTATAGTGGAACATTTTCATTTGGAATTTTGGCCTTACCAACTCAGGAAAAATGAGGGTGGAGTATTCATGAAAATAGTTGCGATTTACACTATATGGAAACTGTAATGCAGTGTTTGGTAGTGTTTTGTTGTCTCAGTTTTTTTTATGTTTGAACATCTCAATCAACATATTAATACATTTTCTGCAGTCTATGTCATCTGACTTTAGCGAGAGGGGGGGTTTGTCTTTATTTAATTAACCCAAGAAATTATTACCCAAAAAATATTTCAGCAACACTCTTATTTATTCATTTATTAACATATTTATTACCTATTTATTTTTGTCTAAATTGTCTTTTCCTGTGTCTGTATTCTCAGCCTCTTGCTAATGTGACAGTGAAATCTCCTGAATACGGAATGAATAAAGTTATCTAATCTAATCTAATCTAATCTAAACATGTTTAGGGAATGTGGGTGGAAGCACAAGAATAACATGCAAACTTAACGCAGGAATGCAGGAACTGATATTCAAAACACCAACCTTGACTTGAATTGTGAGGAGGCAGTGCCAAGAAATCATAACTAGGCTGCATATTACTTTTTATATGAGTGACAAATAGAAAATTAAATAACTCCCATTAGCAATTGCAGAGCAGTCACCTGAAATTCAGGAGGCTTTTAAAAATTAATCAATTATTGAATTCATTCATTAATTTTCTGAACCGCCTATCCCCACAAGAGTTGTTGAGGGTGCTGGAGCCTATTCCAGCGAACTACGGGCACCAGACGGGGGACACCCTGAATTGGTGGCCAGCCATTTGCAGGACACAAAGAGATGGACAACCATTCACGTACACATTCATACCTAGGAGCAATTTAGAGTGTTCAACCAGCCTACCATGCATGTTTTTGGGATGTGGGAGCAAAGTGGAGTACCCGGAGAGAACCCATGCGAGCCTGGGGTTGAACGTGCAAACTCCATACAGTGAGGACCAAACCTTCGACCACAGAACTCTCCGGGATGCCTATCTTGAACTCCCATAGTATAGATTTTATTTCAAATTCCTTACAGTCCAATCGTAGTATTGGGACTGGACTGTATGATTGCATAGAGGCTTTCAGAGGGGTGCCTAACAGTGGATTAAATTATTTAAATCTTGTTTAAAAAAGATGTTACTGAAAGTAAAATTACTCTTTTCAGTGACTAAATCTAAATAATTTCAGTTATCCTTTCTCTCTTTGTGACCTGTCTGGTCATACATCTACGTCGATAAACATTTTGTTCAAGTGAAAGCTGATTATACTAAGTGACAAATTTACAGAACCTTCCCATTTTCCTATCGTCAAATTCACAGAGCTTCACCAATTTCTTCTATGATTTCTTTCTTGTCTGTAATGCTATTTGTTGCATATAATTCCTTAATTCAGTGCATTCCCAACCTAACGTTGACGGATCCTCTACTTTACTTTTATATGAATTATGTCAGTAAAAGGCCAAATGTCATTTAATAACACAATAAATACACTTTAAAATATTCATCCTAAAGGAAAATAAAGTTTAAAAATCCACAATTTTGCTGGAATTTCCACAAAAATATATTGCTCCACAAAACTCGACCCTTCCAAAACGTTTCTTGAACTGAGTAGTGTTTGTGTAATGCGGTCAAAGGTAACTAAAAAAAGGATTCAATAACAGTGAAAATAGGAAGGTATAGTAAAAAATTCATTCTTTTCAGCTGTAAGTCAATTCCTTAAGTGTCATACTATATTGTGAAGAATATGAAAAACACAATACATGCACAACATTCATGAATGCCACAATACCATATATAGTCTCTTACCGGCTCTTCCTCTGCATGCTTGAAAATAAGTAAAAGACAAAGATTAGCATTGGTGTTCAGTAAATAATGGATGTTAATACGTTGTAGCTATTAATATTCTATTGCATACATCGGAGTGAATTACTGAACTCAAGAAATAATAAATATGAAGACATATTGCTATCTGGTTTGCATGATGACACTTTCTTATTGTACCAATTTCAAGTTTAAATATTAAACTAAAGCTTATGTGTCCCACAATTGACGTATAATAAATACTTAGTACATGCTTAGTCATTATTAATCTTGACAAATCTTCTGACTCCCCACCGAATGTTAATATATTTACAAGTGAACAGGGAAGTGCTTCTATAATAATTATGAAAGAATACATTTCATTTATAAATAGACATTTGAAACGGAAAATAAGCATCATTCACACGTTAGCACTGCTCATGAAAATGAATTTAGGAAATGGCTTCTAGGTGTTTGTGTAATATGTGGAATTTTTGTAACTGACGTATTTGAGTGTAAGCTAATTTGATACTAATGGTGATATCAATGCTATGAAAACCCCAATTATCTGTTGGTGATATGCATGTCTTCTTAGACTATTACTAATGTAAGTCTGTTAAGTTACAGTTATGCACTATTTATCACAATGCAAACACTCAGATATAGTATGCATCATATTTGGCAGAGACCAAAACTCTGAGTCAACTGGGTAGTGTTTTCAGAAATTCCATTCCCTGGTTCTCATGAAAAACATCTCAGTGTTTGTTTTTCTGAAATGGAAAATCCACCTTATCGGCTCCAGTGCATCACAGGCCTCCTTTTCTATTTCTCCCACTATTAGCACGGGAAAACATTTTTGGTTGCTCGTGTATCGTTTTGATTTGAATCTTGTACATTTGAACATTTCAAAAGAGTATCATTTTGACTTCACAATCATTAAACTGGCAGGACAGTATATATAAATCAAGACAATGATGAAATTAAATTCAAACAAAGTTTAAAAGTACCTCTTAATTGCAGGGGAACATATTAACAAACAAGCATTGACAATTTCATGGGCTATTTTAGTCTTTAATTTGCTCTAAAATGCACTTTTTGGGGATGTAGGAGGAGACATGGTAACTTCAGAAAACCACAGCTAAAAGTTATCCTCCAAACTTCATGGTCAACCTGTGTTAGTAAATTTTGAAACCAAGGTCTCCAATAACCGAAGAACTAATTGAGCAGTATTGAAAAGTATATATACACACACCAGTAACTAGTAACCTCGAATATCGCGGTTAATGTAGACCAGAGATGGCCGCGATAATCGAAAAATCGCAAAGTAGTTTAGATATGAATAAATACTGTTTTCTTGTCAAATTTGGTGGGTGCGACAAATAGTCAGGTTCCTCCTATAGTCCAAACATTACAGCAGTGGTGGACCGTCAGGGCCTTCAAGGCCTTCTCTGGTGGCCTAAAAAATATCCGAATCACAGACTGATATTAATTATGTTTTGTCCATGAATACTTATTAAATAATTCCAAATTGTCTGTCAGCTTCATTTCATTGCTTTTCCCCTGGTTGCCCTGCTTCCAGATGTGTTTTCATATTTAAGCATCTAACCAATTACATTTCAGCTATTATTGGTTGCCAGGGTCAGAAATCTGCCTTGAGGCCTTCACAATCAGTTCTGCAGGCTCTACTGCATAAAACAAGCGTCGATAAAACTGTTGCTTTAACCAATCAGATTTTGAGTTGGCGACACCAATGCCTTCTCGCAGGCGTAGGGATACGTCATTGCCTTCAAGCAGGCGTACGGATGTCATCGCTTTCACCAACTATGATTGGCTAGTGATAGAGTGGACTAGCCAGAGCTACCAAACTGTATCTGGAGCGAGCTGCACAAGCAAATATATTGTTATGTTGATTTAATAGCGGTTTTGTCAACCCGCAATGGTTGAAGGAGAAGAAATTGATTTGTTTGCAGATTTACTGTCAAAGCCATTTTCAAGATGGACTTTTCAAGAAAAGCTGGACATCATTAAGAAAGGTCAGAAGCAAGCAAGCTTGTCACAACCCGGAACGAACAGTTTCAGCACTAAATCTAATAAAAACGTATGCCAGAAATACGACAGGACAGGCTCAGCATTAGCTTCGATGGCGATAGAAAAGGAGAAAAGAAAGGACGATGGATTTTGTGTACAAATAAAAAAGATATTTGGTGAGTAAAATATGGTTATATTCCTAAATAATATTTCAATTGAATGAGGTTATTATTGATGTTTTTTTATATGTGTCGCAGCTATAGCTGCAGTAAAGGTTTTATAGCCATAAAATAGTTTTTGAGGGTTGGATTGATTCAGATATAGAATTGAAGCCGTCGCTTAGAAATTCACAGCCCGCCGCTGCATTACAGTAATTTATTGTCTTTTATTTTAACAGCTACAGGCAGTATAATCACAATTAAATCGTCATAAGACTTTGAATCATTGGATGATTCTAAAGATGAGCGGGTGCATCAGCAGTGTAATAGTTTCAGATAGGTTGAAAGCAATTTCCTGCACTTACTTCATCTCCCTCCTCTGAGTGTTGGGAGAGGTGGTCGTGGTCCATGATGCCAGCCTCATCTTCCGTGGGCCCGTTGCCCACCCGCACCCCTCCAAACTTCTGCGTGCCCTGTTGAGTGAGTCCGGTGCATGATGAGGACACGCCTGTTTTCTCTAAAGATTGTGCTAGATTCTCTGCAGGGGTTTCTTGCCTCATCTGTGACTAGATACAAAAGTCACAAGAGCTTTGTCGGGCTTGAAGCAAGCCTTGGCTAGTACGTTTTACTAACTGGTCAAGTAAAAATGGCACCCTAAACAGATGCTTTGTTTCCAACAAAATTATATTTCTAACAAGACACATAAAACTGAATTTTTACAGGAGGTAATTTTTTTCCCAATAATGTCTTTAAATAAATTAAATTAAGTGAATAATTGATTGTCAATTGCTTTTTAGTGGCAAATTTTGCGTAAAAAAACTGTTATTGAGAGCTGAAACTCTAATATCTGATATGTTCTAAGTAATGGTTTGTTTGCAAAATTTTCTAAGTAGAACGCAAAGAAAAGACTAAAATATATCTACTGTAAAAACCCTATTTTTAATCATATTGTGTTTACTTTTGGTTGAACTATTTCTTGGGGGATCATCAATACAACCATAGGATATGATGTGAATAAAATCTGTTACAAGGGTGCCTAATAACAACTTAATCTAGATTTTCAAAACGTTTCCAAGGCAAGCTTTCAGCATGTCATTAAATGAATGGCAAAACAATCAATTGCATTACACAATACATCGTACTCTGAAAGAAAGAATAGAAAAGGTTATAGTGCAAAGGAGAATATTTTTTCAAGGGTGCTACAAGCTTGTAGTTGTGGTGAAAATAACATACCAGGTGCTTTTTCCACAGATGCTGACGTCGAAGCACCATAGTTTTCACAACCAGCATACATGGTACACATGCAAGGGCAATGAGCACCAACAATACCTGGATCCCCATCTATAAATTCAAACAGAAATATGTCAAGCTTTTAAGGTGAAACAAATTATGTAAGAAAATTATCTGTACTGTGGTTCTTTTCAATAACTCTTTGTCTCACACTAAGTTAACTGTTGTGGGCGTGTGTAGAAAAGGTAAAATACAATTAGGAAGAAAAAGAAGATGATCAAAGGAGCACCTGTCCTGCGTAGAGGGATTTGGTAGTGGGATCACTGTAATTGAAAAGACACATATTGATAAAGTGGATGAGCAGGCTGGGGGCATCTTTTGAAGTGACTGCATCGTAAGCTGTCCATTTGTAGAAGACCAGCAGGACAAGGTAACCAAACAAGCTGGTCATAAAGACAATCTCAGGGATAAAGCCCAAGAATATGTTCAGAGGCTTCTTGAAGTACCTGCAGTGTTCATTTAGGAAAGATATTCTGGAGTTAGAAAATTGACTGGACACAAAGATGGCCATGGCAGTAATACTTACAGATGGTTAAAAAGACTGAGAGACACCCCAAACAGCATGTGGATGACACCAAGGATGACAGACATTTTCATCTTGAATGAGTTGAGGAACGTCAGCTTGTTGGTAGCAATGTTCCATATCTACATAAAAGAGAGCAGGGCTTTATATAAATTATACTGTATAATTGCATTGATTTTAGTGAAAAGAAGACCAGAGTTATGGGGATGTGGGATGGTGAGTCAGAGAGGGCAGTCATGTTGTGTTTTCGTCAGCATTTTACCGGATCAATTCCGAGCGGATAAGGTCCGTTAAATACACCAGGAATTGCTGGGTCCAACTGTAACACTGCATTTCCTTCAAGCGTCTCAAACCTTGATGACATCAGCAAGACAGAAATGAATTAGGAATACAGGTTTTTTGTTTGCTTGTTTTTTAAGAAAATTATTTAAATGGATATAATAACAAATAAAATTATAATTTAAAAATATATATGAATAGAGGAAAACACCATCCTTTTTTTAATACCTTCCTAAAATAATGAAAAATGTAACTAGAAAATCTAGAATTGAAAACTACAGTAAGACCTTGAGATACGAGCTTACTGCGTACCGGGACCGAGCTCTTATGTCAATTTACTTGTATCTTAAATCAAAATTTTCCATAGAAATGAACTAAATACAAATTCATTTATTCCCACCCTCTGAAAAAAACACCAAAACAGGATATTACATTATATCCAATCACATCACACATTTATATTTAAATTCCTCCAATCTATGTGAAGTAATTGGAATACTGCAAAATAAATTTGGTATCATTGGAAAGCTCTGGATGTCCTCTATAGAGCACAAAAATAGTTAATGTAATTGGATGCAGGTTAGGTTAGGTTTACAAATGTCCTCTACAGAGGACAAATTTGACCTCCAGGTAGTCAGGAAGTTAAGTGAGGTAAATTTAGTGTTTCTTTTTGTGAGGCTAAAAGATTGTCTGCTTTCCAATGGTAATGTCTTCAGTCGATTATTTTATTTATTTCATATTCCACAGCAACTTTTGCTCTGAAGGCAAATTTATAAAAATAGAGACGCCTGTCAAAATTTATGCGGGTTTTATTCTATACTTTTCATAGTGTAAGGAGGGATTGTCTTATCTTCATTGAAAACAGAACAACAAAAATACTTTTTAAAATCACATTTCATACAGTCATACCTCTACTTACAAAATTAATTGGTTCCAGAACTTTCTTCGTAACTTGAAAATTTCGCAAGTAGATCAGTACTTTAAATGTAAATTCTCTAATTCGTTCCACGGTTCTCACACAACTACCAACTAAACCCTTCACAAATGGTCAAAGTGATTTATTAATTTCTTAAACGCAGGGGAACGAGAGGAAGCTAATGGTTGGCAACAGCAAGAGAGCACGCAAACACATGAACACATCTCCTACATGCAAAATTAAGAATTCAAACAACAACATTAACAAAATTAATCAACAACAAACATTAACGTTTTATGATTTCTTTGGAATTTAATTTTTCACCCATTTTATTACTTCCTTACCTGTTTGGATTTAACTTGCCCTTCTGCAGTGCTGGTTGACGGATGTTTTGAAAAAAAAACTATCCAAAGACGATTGTCTTTGACGACTTTTAATAATGTTTCTATAATTCAACAGACAAATGTCGTCAAAGTGGGTGATCACACGACTCGTGAACACTATTTCTGGATGGGTTTTATTCTACGAACACAGAAAGTTTGTGAAATTTCTCCAGCGTTTCTTAGATTTTTGCTGGTGGAATGCTCGCTGCTTCCTCCTCGTCCACCTTCTCGTTATATTCATTTTGTATTGCCGAGTGTTCCATTAACTCTAGAGAGTTCATTTTAATGCCCCTCGACCAACTCGTAATTGTCCTCCTCGCTGATCACTCCTTTAATTCACTAGGGTCATTTTCTTGGGAGGCATGATGATAACAACAAAAGCAGCTGCTATATCCAAACTTGGAAAAACTCAACAAAAAACACCTTCAGAACTCCGTGACGACGAACGGCGGTCAAAAGTACATAAGAGCAATTGAGAGCCCAGTAGAGTGTAGCGAGGTTCTAGAGTGAGAATCAATGCATCCGCGACAATTTCAAAATAAAATAACGGATAAGGAAATGCATTTAGTTTTTGGGGGATTTCGTAACTTGAATCTTTTTTGTATCTTGAGGCACTCATTTGTATATAAAAGGCTTTCGTAACGTGAAAATTTCGTACTTAGAGGCATTCGTAAGGACAGGTATGACTGTATTCTCTTTTCTTATAAAGGTAACATAGTTACTTTCATATTTGAATAAGGAGGAAAGTCATTTATTTACTTATTCACAGAAGTTTGAAGTTTCAAATTTGAAACAAAAAAGATGTGATAGTTATCTTGATAAATATCGATATTGACTGATTTTTTTTATCGTGATAACAATTTTTGTCATATCACCCAGGTCTAATTAGGAGAAAAAACAAATTAAACTATGTTATGTACAGTACAAACAGATTAATATCAACCATAACACACAACACATGATGGATAACATTGCACAAAAACTATGTCGACTAAAGTAGATGACTTACGACCAGTTGGCTCCTTTGGGTCCAAACATAGGCCTCACACTCCACCCAGAGCCAAACATGTTCAGTGATTTGGAGAAGCAATCATTATAAATGATGCCTGTGTATACGGAGAAGATCCCCATAAGCAAGATGATGTAGCGACCAGCAAACACCATATTGAACATCTGTGAGCAATTATGAGATGAACAGAAGTAAATGCATGTACCTGATTATCAGTTACATCTCCATCTCAAGGAATATCCAATCACAAACAAAAAAATGTTACAATACCTCGTTGTCAGTCTTCTGGGAAAGGAGGCGACTTTCTCGAATGACTAAATAGAGAGCAGCGCAGGTCATTAGAAGGCCATGACCCATGTCACCAAACATGACAGCAAACAGGAAAGGGAAGGTGATGATAGTGTATTGAGCTGTAGCAGGTAAGGACGAAAGAGTACAATGATATTAGGAAACCGCATCGGAGATACAGAGATTAAAACAGTGGAATTGAAAACAAAAATAAATAGAAGTTGGGTCTGATAGACTACACATCTAATCCATTTTAAGTGGGAGGACATTCATTCAAATGGATTGGATGTCCAGTAGTGATAAACTCATTTAAGATCACAGGGGAGGAAAATTGGACGGTTATCATAATCTTTGGAAAAGAGGTCAAGCACTCCTTTTTTTTTAGCTTGCCCTGTTCAACTGCTCCTTTTTTTTAAAGACAGCATACAAAAAGATTGTGGCAATATTGGGTTGGGCTATCTGCGGTTGGAAACTAGATATTGAAAAGTATATATAGTGCAGCATCATCATATTATTTTATTAGTTCATTTAAGTTAAATTTAAAGTTTATGATATGTCACAAGCACATCTGTCAAGTCTCTCTCCTGTCCTCTCTCCTGTCCTCTCTCCTGTCCTCTCTCCTGTCCTCTCTCCTGTCCTCTCTCCTGTCCTCTCTCCTGTCCTCTCTCCTGTCCTGGTATTTTCTCAGAGGGTGGGCTGGGAACTAATTAATTTGTATTTAGTTCATTTCTATGGGAAAATTAGATTTGAGATGCGAGTAAATTGACATACGAGCTCGGTCCCGGAACGTATTAAGCTCGTATCTCAAGGTATTACTGTACTCCCTAATATCAATGACGTAATTTTAGTGCCATATTTTTACCAGCATTGATGCAACACTATTTTTGATCAACAAAGTAGATATGAACGAAACAGTGCACTCAAAGTAAAATGAAAAGAAATTCAATTCATTACAGTTAAAAAGCCACCATTTTGTGAATGCTAATTTATCTCTAAGTGCCCTGTGATGGCATGGAAACCAGTACAGGGTACACCTTGAGTCTGCTGCCTAGAGTCATCTGGGACTGGCTCCAGCACTCCCATGACTGTAGTGAAGATAATTGCTACAAATGAATGAATGAATTAATGACTTTAGAAATGGCCCTTAAATCCTTGGGTTTTTCCCATATGCAGCCCTTTGAAAAAAATATTGTGATACCTCTGCCTTAATTCTATCTGAACCTTTTTCAATTTACATCCATCAAATTGGAGAAACTACGTATATTAAGTCATTTTTAATCTGATTGAGTCTCAGAATCTAAAATAATTCTGAATTCATTCATCTTTGTAGTTTTCTATACTTTTTTCAAATTGTTTTACCTGGATTGATTTCTCTGTAATTTCCAATCCCATAGGCATCCACGATGTTCTGAAAGCCGGAGGTGAATTTGTTAGTCTTGTTAAAAGTCGGCGGAGTCTGCTTGGTCTGCATTCTGTTGAGGATTGACGGCACAGTTGACCCGCTGCGTTCCTATCCAATAAAAACAAAGCCAACATTTTCAGTAATTTATTCTTTTTTTTTTTAATACAATCGTACCTCTACTTACAAAATTAATTGGATGCCTTAACTTTTTTCGTAACTTGACAATTTCTTAAGTAGAGGTGTACTTGGGTATATGTAAATTCTCTAATTCGTTCCACAGTCCTCACACAACTACCAACTAAACCCGTTAAAATTGGTCAGTGTCCCAATTTTGTATGAAGGATGTGAGGAAGCACACAAAAATGAGAGAAAATTATAAGGAAATGATTGATTAATGTCTTAAAATAAATAAAGCATGTGAAAATGTGCCCTGCGCCGCTGAAATAGTCCCCTCCGCAGCCGTTATAATGGGAGATGTGATACCCGCGTTTGTCCATCAGATGGAGGCAAGAGCCCATTCTACCATGGCCGAAAGCCGTCCACTTTGTATTACTACATTTTAGACTTTGTGTGCGTGTGTGTGTGCGAAAATATGTGCCTCGTTGCATTGTACGGTTTTTAATCGCTTACAAAGGGGAATTGCAATCATTAAGAAGGGGAGCATTTAGATGAGGTGGACAGGTATGCAAGAGAGAATCTTGAAATGGATAGTGGTTGTTGTGAGACAGCCAATTTAATTGAATTGAATCTTTTTATTGTCTTTAAATGAGCTAGAATGAGAGCGATTAAATGAGAGCCCAGTAGAGGGTAGCGATGTTCTAAAGTGAGAATCCACGCATCCACGACAATATTTTTGAAATAAAATAACGGATAAGGAAATGCATTTACTTTTTGGGGTATTTCGTAACTTGGATCTTTTTCGGACCTCGAGTCACTCATTTGCATATAAAAAAAAATCGTAACCTTAAAGTTTCGTACCTGGAGGTATTCGTAAGTAGAATACATGACTGTATTTTGAATGTTAAGATAGTACTATAATGTACAGCTGATTGCAATGGTCCACTCCATTGTAAAATAGAAAATAAATAAAACAGCCTAGAAATAATTCAAAAAAAAAATCACAATACTAACCAAATAGTTTACACCTTATTTAAGTCGAAATCAAATGTATATAAATGCATCTATCCATCACCAAGCTGCAAGCTCACAAAGACCAAAACTCTAAACACAGTAAAACCTATACTACCTCTATTCAAAACCAGACAGAGCACACACAACAACAGGAAGCAGGCCACAAACCTTTGAATGAAAAGTATGGGAAAACAATTCACACAGGAAGAACCAATAGTGGGTGTAAACAAAAAACCTACTCATGGCTGTCAATTAAATAAAGGCATTTTCTTCATTAGTCGATACAGTGATTCTGATATGATACATTTTAGAAGCTTTACATACATTGACCAGTTACACCTTACTAATGCAATGTAAGAACATAAAAGGGATCTGTAAAAAGACGTAACATATTAAACTAAATCATACTATCATTAGGTGTTTGATCCATACACTGTATCCCATTACCAAGAATTACACATTTACAAGCCTTTTTTTAAAACAGAAATGAACAAACATAACCCACCGTTCCTCTCCGCAGGGCAAACTGAATGGAATCCAGATCTGAGACAGGACACCACACTTCAGCAATCAGACATTTCTGGGTCACATCAATGTTGCACAGGTTCAGAGTGTGGTAGATGGCTTTCATCTTCCGAACCTTGATGAACCACACTCTCATTGTCTTTGAGGCGGCCTGCAACACTCGCTGACGGTGGTCTTCTGTTTGATTTAACACCTAGGTTCACGAAGTGAGAGAATTAGCTCATGAAGAATATTTTCTTGGTTGTAGTAATGATAAATATGCAGGGACATCTAAGTTTAATTGTGCTTCAGAACATTCATGCATTCATTTTCTGACCCGCTTCTTCTCACAAGGGTTGTGGGGGTTGCTAGAACCTATCCCAGCTAACGCTTACCTTGAATCGGTGTCACATTTTGTTGGGGTTTTGGGTGGAGGTGTGCGTGTATTTTGTAATCAGCCTGCGTCTGTGTATTTAAACGCCAGGGTTTTGTGGTATGGTTGTGGCAGTATTGCTTTGTACCTATTGTCTCGTGTTTCCCCGTTCACTGAAGTCATGTTTTGCCTCTTCATCAGTGCGCGTCCTCCCCGTTCAGTTTTGATTTTGATAACTTTGTCCCACATTTTGTATTGCCCATTTTTGCATTAAAATCCTAAATTGTACACCAGCACTTCCCTCATCTTTTTTTGCTTCCCGCATCCTGGGTTCTCTCTCGCTGCGCACCGGAGGCACACCATGACAATCGGTAGCCAGCCAATCGCAGGGCACAAAGAGACAGACAACCATTCACGCTCACACTCATACCTTGGGACAATTTAAAGTGTTCAACCAGCCTACCATGCGTGTCTAGGGGATATGGGAAACCAGATTACCCAGGGTAAACCCACGCAAGCCTGGGGAGAACATGCAAACTCCACATAGTCAGAACCAACCTGGAATCGAACCCAGGACCCCAGAGTTGTGAGGCCGAGGCGCGAACCACTCACTCACTGGGCCACCAATGGTTATTTCAAGCTTCCTGATTAGATTTAGTGATTAAAGGTTATGGCAAATGATTTTTTTCTTTGACAAATCGAGCAAATTGTTCTATTGTATGAGCATGATATATTTTAGCGCAGATTTCTCAAGCCGAACAGGGCTTTTTCCCCAAACAAAGGGAATTCTGGTGAGGATCACTTTTTGATACAGGAAAAAAGTATTTTGAAGATAAGAAACACTCATTGTGTGGGCTGGTATTTTCTGTGAAGTGTTTCTTACATGGTTGCAGCAAGCGACATGGAGGAGCCTGACGACAAATGAATTGTTATACAAAATTCCTGATTAATTAGTTGTTTTGAAGTAAAAAAAAAATTAAAAAAAAAGAGCAAGAGCCTCTTTCAAAGGGAGGTGCATCTGCATCACTGATTCCCCTAGAGCAGAGGCCTTAAACTGTCCTGAGCCAATTGAGAACCGCGGAAAGTATTTTGTAACCCTCTATTTGACATCTAAATTCATTGTTAGAGCACCCCATGCATCATTGCTATCATCGCTCAGTTTTATTTATTTATGTAAATCATTTACAGTATGAGATAGCAATGGTCAGTCTTATCAAAGGTTTCAACGATGTTTGTAAAAAGGTTACAGAAAATAAGTGACAGTTACTTGATTGAAAGGTAAATCTAAAGCAAAACCAGGGAAAAACAAAATACTTTCTGGCACTCAGTCTTTTTGGATGGATTACATGGACAGCCTAATCCCAATGAGTGTTTTATCCACAGAGATGTTTCAATACTTAAGAATTTCACCGTAAGAAACTTTTACTCAAATAGACATGAAGAGGAATGTGTAAAATAGCAAAGATGAGAAAGAGCACCAGGCCATCAATCTTCTGAAAAAGCATTTGTGTTTTCACCTGGCATTCATGAAGATTGGACGACTTACTACTTAAACCTTGTTTTCATGTATTCAACCCACGTTCACCCAGACTCGTTTGCCAGTTACCCCAGGTTAAATAATATTTGAGACCCCTGCTCTTGGAATTTATGGACTAGTTGTGCATGAGCAAAGGAAAAATAGAAAATTGTAGTTCAGATCTGAATCGAAGTACTGCGGAATTCCAGGCATATATTTTTCAGAGTGCAATAATACGTGGTTAAGCTTTATGGTTTCTTTTTAGTTCTAAATAAACTATATATCATAGTGGAGCGAGCGGCCCAGTGACGTGAGTGGTTAACTCGCTCTGGGGTCCTGGGTTCAAATCCAGGTCACGTCCACCTGTATGGAGTTTGCATCGTTCTCCCCGGGCCTGTGTGGGTTTCCTCCGGGTACTCCAGTTCCCTCCCACAATCAAAAAACATGCATGGTAGGCTGTTTGGACACTCTAAATTGCCCCTAAGTATGGGTGTGATTGTGCATGGTTGTCTGTCTCCTTGTGCCCTGTGATCGGCTGGCCACCGATTCAGGGTGTCCCCCGCCTCTGACCCAGTGTCAGCTGGGATAGGCTCCAGCACCCCCCGCGACCCGAATGAAGATGAAGCAGTGCAGAAAATGAGATGAGATCATAGTGTAGCATACTGTACATTCAGCAATTTATTCGGCTTTGGTGAACAACCCTGCCACTGTACTTAGTCCCATTGTAGTTTATAATATGAATGAAACGCAATTGAAGAAAAAAAATTACCATTTGGAGATCATCAATACGGCTGTTGACCCCTGCCAGCATCTCCTTTCTCTCTTGTGGTGTCTCTGGACAAGGGTAGAGAGATGCACGGAACCTGGAGAAAAGAGCAAGCAACTGTTTATACAGGGATACTGTCATTTCAAAAAGCAGTATTTGCTCATATATAAGATACACTGGAAAATAAGCTGCATGCTGCATAATGAAGAATTTTCTTATAGTTTTCTCTCTATTTTTGGGTGTTTCTCACACCTTTCATACAAAATTGGGACACTTTGACCAATTTCAAAGGGTTTAGTATGTAGTTGAGTGAGGACCGTGGAACGAATTACAGAATTTAAGTACTGCTCTACTTACAAAATTTTTAAGTTACGGAAAAAGTTCTGTAACCAATTAATTTCATAAGTAGAGGTACGACCGTGTATGTTCATTACCATGAATATGACTAAGAATATGTTTATTAATATGTGCTGTCCCTTTATTAAATAAATCAAACTCAAAAGGAGAGCACAGCTATATTTGCATAAATTATCTCTCATAAATAGTGGAATAAGCATCAGCATTTCATAAACACCTACACGAATGTTCAGCAAAATTGTTAATAAGGAAACACAGGGTATTTTGACAAAGTTAAAGACAGCTAACTCTTGTCAACTAAACCATTTTCACAGATTGCTCAAAAGACATTACTCCAAAAATATCAGTTCATTAATATCTGGTTAAGAACACCTACCCTTCACATATTTTCTTCACTCTGTTTTTCAGCTGATCACCTTGAAAGAAAATAATGAAGACCGACTTGTGGACATGATCCCCCTGTTGGAGAGGAAAATATTTCGTTTAAAACCTCCCTTGTTTACTGTAATTTACATAAAGGTTTTTGTGTGACATTTCATTATTTTCCAATTGTGTACTGACGGTAGTAGGGTCCTCCAGTGGGTCTTCAATCTCGGCCTTCCGTAAGAAGACATTGCCACGACACACACGCCACAGCATTCTCTCAAATGTTGGAATTCTCTCTCTGCTGATGACGCCGGCCACAAATCTGTGGAAGCGACAACACAACAGCAAAAGTATATCTTTTGAATAGGGAAAAATCAAACATTTAAAAAACACTGTATTTATACATTGTTGTTTTGCATAATCTTGTGATTAGGAAATTATATAGAGCCCAAATATTTTAACCAACTATCATGAGTACTTTGTGACTTTAACGACCACATAACAATGTTTAATATTTAATAGTGAATATTTTATCATGTGACAGTAAAATCAATTCTGGGTTTTAATGATGTACGATCATTTCTATAAAAATGTTGATTACGTATTTAATTTTTTTTAACAGTGACACTATATGTTGTATGTATACAGTTTTAGTCTTCACAAACATTTCAAAAGCAGATTTATAAATAATAATGCCTCCTTAAGATTTACCCTAATCTGAGTGGAGCACCTCTGCCGCCCTCATTGCCCTCCATCAGAGCTGATGACTCTTCCAGCAAGTTGGGATCCTCCATCTAACAGAAAAATGAAGAAGTCTTAGTTTGATTAAATAATATAATCATATGATTCAATAAACATGGAGCAGTATAAATGGGCTAAAACCTCATCAAAGAACTGCTGAGTTCGACGAAGAATATGCTTTAGCTCCGTCAGCTCCAGGAAGTTCTTCTTCAAGGCTTCTTGGTTGGTGTTGATCTCCTTCAATTCATTCTCCAATTTCTCATAGGTAGCCTACATTACATAACAAAGTAAAATTTCATTCCAGGTTAGTCCAGAAACTTAACCTGCAATCTGAATATCATTAACATTTTGGGAGTAGTGTATATTATGTAAAAGTCTCTTATTCAAACTGCTAATATTAGATTAGATTAGAACTTTATTTCATCACATATTGGGGACATTTCTTGGTGGCAGTAGCAAGAGGTGGGGGACCTTCTGCAGACTGAGACTGAGGTTACCACACAGTCCCTCAGTAGTGTGGAGGTTTTAAAGGTCATCTTCCTTGCCTAGATCCTCCCAAAATGTCCTATCACCTAATCAGCAGCAGTGGAGAGGACGGCGGGAGGCTTCAAAGCACACACATACCAGCATTACCATTTGTGTTATCAAATAAGGTGGATTTTTTTTTGTTTTCATGGGATTGATTAGACTGATTAGAAATGTTGGGTTCTGACTTTCCTGTGTGGAGGCTGCATGTTCTTCCGGACTGGTGTGGCTTTTCTCCGGGTACTCCTGTTTCCTCCCGCATCCCAAAAACATGCATGGTAGGCTGGTTGAAAACGCTAAATTGTATGAGTGTGAATGGTTGTTTGTCTCCTAGAGGCCTGCGATTGGCTGGCAACCAATTCAAGGTGTTCCTCACCTACTGCTCAAAGTTGGCTGGGATGGAATCCAGTGCCCCCCACGACCCTTGTGAGGATAAGAAAATGAATGAATGATAATTGTATGTTTGTGAAGACCTCTGGATTTTTTTTTGGCACCACAACATCATCAATAAGCTTGATTGACAAAGTATTAACAAGGACCATATATGTAATGATGGCGTCAGATGGCGCTGTTCACACGGGAGCCAGTGGCAGTAGCTCTGTACACTTATGTTTTTCGTGTTTTACAGCCCTTCCATCTTTTTTTTAATTACATTTTAATATTTCTTAATACATTCCTTTTTACTTTACTTTGTACTTTATACTTTTTACTTTAATGTTTTTACAACTTTCCTTGTTCTGTTAGCCCGGCTTCTTTCGGCTACTTCTTTTTTGGAACCATTCAGCCATGCCTACGCTGTCACACACATGGGACTAGCTGTTAGAATACGCAGTAGAAGGAGCAACACCTTGGTGCCGCCGGAGTTTTGGAGCTGGACAAAAGTGCCGGGAGAAGAGGCAACGCTTCTGACCAACCATTCCATAGTGGGATAAGATGGAAGAGCTGTCGGCGCTTACCAGCAACGGAGTCGAGGAGTTCTCCCCTGCTGCTGTTTTCTTCAGCTCCAAACTACTGAGGAACTGAGCGGATAAGCTTGGAAGAGTGACATATTCTCTACCTCGGTCACAGTCTGCAGAAGTTCCCCATCTCGTGGAAGACTTACTGTGTGTGGTTCCAGTTTTTGTCCAACTTTACAACGTCTTTTTGAGTCTATCCGTTTTTGGTACCGAAACCAAGATGGCGCAGTTCAAATGGCAGCCGGTGGCGGTAGCTCCGTCCACTCTTGCTCGTTTTGTGTTTTTGTTGCTTTTCTGTCTTAATGATTTGATGATTCTTAATGATCCCATTGACTTTGATTTGCTTTGTACTTTGTGCTTTTGCTTTCGCTTTGCTGTTCGCGGGATTTGCGATTGTACTATCTAACTTATAACTATGCCTTTTCTTGGTACTGTCACAATGAAATTTCCTGAAGATGGGATGAATAAAGTTATCAATCCCATCCAAAGTCTAAAAGGATATCTTTTAATAATCCATTTTTTTATTCATGTAATGCGACAAAATTTTATTTAGTATATATTTTCTTTACCCCTGTGAAGATAAGCAGTATGGAAAATTAATGAATGAAAATTAATCTTTATCATGTCATTATGTTTACCTCCAGATCAATCATATCCCTTGGAAAGGGAACCTCAGGATTTTCTCCAGTGTCAACAGTTGGGATATTGGCTTTCTTGATCTCTTTCTCCACAAACCCTGTTGCAAAGAGGGAAGGTTACACATGAAACCATATTTTCATGCACAGCCCATGTGCACTGCAGTGTTTAAAACGTGGCGCAAGTGAATTTTCATGTCAGCAAATATTTTTTAACTTTAGCAGACTGGTCTTTGCTAATCTTAGTGTACAACATTGAGGGTGTGTCCTGTGGACATTTGTGTGGACGAAAAGTGGTACTTAAATATGTCACCAGAGAAGTGGTCTAAGTCTTCAAAGTGGGGGCAACTGAGACGACTCATGACCACCAAAGGGCACCAAGTTGAAACATATTTGCGGCACACGTGAAACATTTAAAATATCCAAGATCAACGTATCACAACAGCAGCCATCACTGTTAGGCGTAGCTGTTGGCTTTACACATAAGATCCTGATGAGCCTGTTGAGAGCCTGATTATCTTTAAGAGAGCCAGATATGTGTGTTCATAAAGAAAATTAATAAGTACAAAAAATGATTGCACGCCCTGCATTGTGAGTATTGTGCTGGGGAGATTGCCATGTCACGGTTCAAACGAGACATCGCTTATCCCCAAGAGAAACCAACAGACTGGATCTAATGTTACTGTCATGCAATCTACCAGAAGTACCTTGCGATCAACTGGTTGATCGCAATCAATGTATTGATCCCCCCGGTCTACAGGTTACATGACTCAAACACATAATCTATATACGTATATACATATCTATATAGATATATACCTATAATCCTTAAAAAAGTGTGATATATGGATGGATGTGTTGGTGTGTGTGTGTGTGTGTGTGTGTGTGTGTGTGTGTGTGTGTGTGTGTGTGTGTGTGTGTGTGTGTGTGTGCGTGTGTGTGTGTGTGTATGTTAAGATTCTTTTGCTACATTTGTCCAAACTGTGCAACGTAGAGAGTTGAAATTTTTTATGGAGGCCAGAAACGGCTGCCGGATCCTAATAGACGAGTGATTGAATTTCTTTACCTTCTGTAAGTGTGCAAACTCAATCTTTTATTTGTTAAAGATGAAAGCAAAGTTGATGTATGAATCGTTGTTTTGACTCTCAACTTGTCTTTAAACGACAGATAAAAAAAACACAATGAATAGAATTAAATTCAATTTGTCCAATTTTAGGTTAATTAGAAACAATCTAACACCTGAGTCAGCAAAATAATATTTCGACACAATGATCATATCACACATGACTTACTGCCTAACAAGTTGGTCACTGGCCTGCAAGACAACACTAAAACCAATTGAAACCATTCATAAGCAAGCTCTGAAAATATTGGACAAAAAAAACAAAAACGCACCACCATTGTCAGATATGAAAAAAAACACAAACACCTGAACTGGGACAATCATGTTAAATATGCAGATGGCGTCTTAGTTTACAAAATCTTCCATCACAAAGCTCCTCCTCCGCTGTGAGATTTTGCTCAAAAAATTCCAACACATCAACAAGGGCTGGCTCGAGAGATGACTGTGTGGTTCCCTTCAAAAAGAGTGCATTCAGCCAAAGCACCTTCTCTGTCCGTGGAACTCAATACCAATTATCATAAGTGAACTCCTGTCTCTGAACCTCTTCGCCAATCATCTTAATGCCTGGATGTCAGACGAACAAAATTGCTATCACAACGCTCTCTAAAATTGTGCTACTTGTGTGTTTGTGTTTTCTGTGTGTGGCATCATTTACCCTGCACAAAGGACTAACGATGGAAATTAGCCCTCATCTACATCTTACATATTTGCCTATATCTCTCATATCATGTCATTTTCTGAATTTCTTTATCCTCATTAGGGTCACGGGGGGTGCCTTGTGAATACAAACACCTCATACAAAAATTGGGAAGAACTGTATCAATTTAGCCCCTGAATCAACCAACCAAACTAAGTGACCACAGGTGTAAAAGCACTCTAAAAGTCTGCTGTCTAAAATACTTACTTAATTTTCTGTCCATCTCCTCACATCTCCTCACTTCATTCACAAACTTGCGCTGGAACACATTCACGTCTGGATTAAGCTGTTGATGAAAATGGTTTTGTTAGGAAGGAAGAAATTGACAACATAACAATATGTTCTGTCATAAAGTTGGGACAACCATTAGCAGCTTTTATTGTTTCACTAGAAATCATTTCATTATTAAAGTAGCATCAATAAATTTGTTATCAGTGTTTATTGATGTGCTATGTGCATATTTAGCTTTGAGTCTGGAAAAAAAATACTTGTATTTACTAATAACAAAAAAAATAAGTTAGTTTCTCCTGTTGGATTAACATGCATCATTAAAGGTTGCAATTAATTTTAATTTTACTAGGGTTCATGAATAAGTTCTGTAAACACATTTCACGCTCAAAAATAGTTTCAGTCCAGAAAAAAGAGGCTTCAAATTTTGTCCCCTCCGTAGAGCTGGGTGATATGACAAAAATTGTTATCACGATAAAAAAAATCTGTCAATATTGATAATTATCACACGTTTTATAGTCAGTAATTCCACCATGTATCACGCTGAGGTCGCACTTACATGTTGTGCAATGTGCAAATATCGGTTCTTTTGGGACGGCTTCAACATGGGATATTTCGTCGAATACGAACCAACAAACATCTGCGAGTGTCTGGGTTTCTTATTAGAAGTTTCACCCAAATTGGCATCCATTTTGCGCAGGCATATTGATAAGACTTAACAGTGCTGTGTAGTACTCCTACTTCCTTTGGAACAATGTATAGGAATTGTTTCAAAACAAAAGACTGGTGGTTTAGTCAGACTTAATAATACTTACTTCCCTTATGAAAAGAAAATGAAAATGTTAAAGCGATAGAGGCTACCTATTCAATCGATTCCGGATCGCACAAGACTAATCATTTGTCAGACCTTGTAACTCGGATGATTCACAATGCACTCGTGCTACCGAATTCATCCGGTTTATAGTGCAATTGAACCAAATACTGAAGTAAGATCCAGAGGCAGTAGCATGGTGTGAATTTCGAGGCATTTAATTGGAAAATTTGGTACTTTTCCAAAATGGTTGCTTCAAAAAATAATTTAAGTGACAATTTTTTGGGATTTCCGGAGTTTAGGGAGGTTGTCAGGAGACCCGGAGTTTGCGTTTCCAGAACATTTACATAAAATGGGGAAACACCTTGATATCAAGTAAGACAATATTACAGTGAGTTAAGGACATTTACAACGAGGCTGCTCCTTGTGCACAGGTATTTACAAGGCATTTAAAAAAAAAGAAAACACCAGAAAGAATTCACATGGATTATTTAGTGGATTGGCTCTGTGTTGTTCTGCATCTCATAATCGCACATTTTTGCCGTGTTATTGTCCTTTTGTCTTCATGCTCCGTGTTAGCATCTATTGCTACCCAAGCTAAAAACACATTTCCTTATCATCCTCTTCTTCTCCTGAGCGTTTGTCTGGAACTAGCGTTCATGGCGCAGCAGAGACTACATTTCCTGAGAGTACTCAGGAAGGAGCAACCAAACGCCAACCTGCAGAGGGTGATTAACACAGCCCAAAAGATCCTCAACTGCCCCCTACCTACCCTGTCCAGCATCTACGAATCCCAGCGGCTTAGAAGGGCAGAGAGCATTATAAAAGACAATACGCATCCACCACTTCAACCTGCTGCCCTCTTTAAACAATAGCTTTCACATTTTATGTCTAATGTTGAGTTTTTTACTAAACTCTTTGTAAAATACATTGTTTAGGAGGTGTTCTTTTTCAAATATTTACTTAGTTACAATATCAAGTTTAATTATCTATGAAATAAAATTTACTAACTGAGTCCTTAAACACAGTAACTTTTTACCATGTTCAACCCCAATAATATTAAATGAAAGCTCTGCCAGATTGTTAATTAAGAGTTAGATATTTTAATTACCGTTTGATTGAATATCTCAGCTTTTTACGCGCCCATATCTTTTTTGTACCATGATGTTGGTATTTGGGCCCTTCCTATGAATTAACTCATCATGTTTCACAGCAAACAATCATTTGGTATAAGTAGATTCGTAATAAAGAAAGTAAGATTTCACACAATCATTCTTACTTACATCTCTAAACTGGACCATGCCAAGTTCTCCCAGTTCACTGACACAGCAGTAAGCTGCTTCGGACTGGAGAAACAGCTGGGCCAGGGTCATCTCCTCACTCCTGAATAATTCCCCCATGATGTTGACCAAACAACTGTATATATCCTATTTATAAATTACAGAAAGATAAAGTACATTATATGATTACTTTGAGAACATGCATTAAACATTCTTACTAAACAATAGGAACATATAAAAAAACAATTCAAGTGTGTATCAAACAATTCTGCCATCACAATTTTAAGTATTAACTCAGGCGGCACGACTCGACTGGTTTGCACGTCTGCTTCACAGTTCTACGATCGAGGGTTCAATCGCCACTGGGTTCTAAACTTCCTGTGTGGCGTTTGCATGTTCTCCCCGTACGAATGATGGTTTTCTCAAGGTACTCCTATTTCCTCCCACATGGTAGAGTGGTTGAGCACCCTAAATTGTGCGTAAGTATGAGCGTGTCCTTGTGCCTTGCGATTGGCTGATAATCAGGGTGTCCCCTGTCTACTGCCCATAATTGGCTAGGCTAAGCTCCAGGACCCCTGCGACTCTAGCAGGGAAAATGATTAACTTGTTGGAAGCCATTGACAGCGATGGACGTCCAATCCATTTTTACTGTAAGTCTGGCAGTGAACCCTCGGAATTAACACAACTTTGATTTCATGTAAATATATATGTATGTATATATGTGCTTATGTGTACGTATGTATGTATATATGTGTATATATATATATATATATATATATATATATATATATCAGCAACACGCTTATTTATATATTTATTCATGTATTTATTTATTAACTTATTTATTACCTATCTATTTATGTCTAAAATGCCTTTCCTATTTCTGCATCCTCACCCTCTTGCTACTGTGACAACGAAATTTCCTGAATACGAGATGAATAAAGTTATCCAATCCAATCCAATCAAATTTTTTGAACTGCTTTATCCTCATTAGGGTCGCGGAGGGTGCTGGAGCTTTTCCCAGCAACCTCCGGGCCAGAGGTGGAGTACACCCTGAATCAGTGGACAGTCGACCGCAGGGCACAATGAGACGGACAACTATACACACTCACACCGATACCTGGGCGCAACCATGCATGTTTTTGGAATGTGGGAGGAAACCGGAGTACCCGGAAGAAACCCACACAAACCATGCAAACTCCACACACGTGGAAGTGACCTGGATTTGAACCCAAGACCCCAGACCTGTGAGGCCGACGCGTTAACCACTCGCTCCAACGGGCCGCCCACAACTTGGATTTGTACTTCATAATTTGGGAGAACAGCATACATAACTAGTCTGTAAAATGGATTTGGAAGACAATTTATAACAAAATCCTCTTTGGCGCTCCCTTCGCATGTATAGCTTAATCGGTTGCCGCACAATCAAAATACAGTCCAGGCCATCTGTCGTGAGCATCCTTCCTCTGCAGCACTGCCCTTCACTCAAGGACGCCATGATGCTGCTGGCTTCCTTCTCTATTACAGCATCACTGTCCTCTCACAGGCAGATAAATAAATACTCTCCCTTCTTAAATGTCATCTCGTTATTCAAAACCTAAATGGAATATGGTTTAAAATTCTGTCCAAAATGGACGTACGAAAAACATATGATTTGTTTTTTATGGTGGTCATCACGTCAAATATCAGGGGGAAAAGAATATGGGTGCTAAGTAATATTTTAATGAACGTTTACATGATACTTAACATTACCAACAAATTGGATTAACTTACCGATAAAGTGTGCAATTCCGTAAATTTGTCTCCTCTCAAGCTCGAGGGATGCTACCGTCCAACACCCACTGTGTCAAGTGCGATATTCTGAACAACAAATCCCGCGTCCGTTACTGAAATCAAAATAAAAGCACATTAGTAATAGAAATTTATACATCACGTTAAAAACGTTTCTGTTAGGTTATTATTCATTCTGTCATGGCAGATTAAAGTTAGTAGTGTTCATCACCTCGCGTTAGAACGTTTTATTTTGAAATTCAGACGTAAAAACACGTCTATAATAATAATAATAATAATAATAATAATAATAATGATAATGATAATAATAATACTAATACTACTACTACTAATAATAATAATAACAATAATAGTAATGATATTCATAATAGTATTAATATTAATAATAATAATTTAAAATATCCACGTGAATTCATTTCACCCAGATTTTTCAGGAACCATTTGTTGAGTTTTATGTTTAGAAATGATTATTTTAACCCTTTAAGGATAATAGCTATTCAAATCCTTACACCTTACCTTTTATAGACCAAGTGATGTGAATTTATAATTAAAAACTAATAGTATTTTTATATCGTTATTGGATTATTTAGGGCGGCCCAGAGTACAAGTGTTTACCGCGTCGGCCTCACAGTTCTGGGGTCCACTTGTGTGGAGTTTGCATGTTCTCCCGGGCTTGCGTGGGTTCCCTCCGAGTGCTCCGGTTTCCTCTCACATTCCAAAGACATGCATGGTAGGCTGGTTGGACACTCTAAATTGCCCCTAGGTATGAACGTGAGCCTGAATGGTTGTCTGTATCAATATATAATAATATGTCTCAATAAATACATCAATAAATACATATAAATATATATATATATATATATATATATATATATATATATATATATATATATATATATATATATATATATATATATATATATATATATATATATATATATATATATATATATATACATATTTCTGTGGGGTTTGAGAAGCTCTCCTCTAATGTATCTACTATGTAACTATTCCAACCACACTGATAGGAAAAAAGGGGTGGACCCACAAAGTTAGAGTTGGAGAGTCATTTTTTTTCTTTCTGTGTCCATCCCATTTGTGTATGGGGAGGTAAAAGGGAGGGGTTTAAATGAAGGGGGAGAGGCAAATGGAAAAAAGGAGAGTGGCTAAGAGAGAAAACACTGTTGGTTGCAGCTTGACTTAAAGGTTTCTCTGCCTTGTGAGGCATTCACATCCCAGAGCTCATGTGGTAATATCCAGCTTTGTTTGGTACCACCTCCAAAGTGGCCTGAACTCAGGGTTTCACAAAGACAGAGTGAATTTATACCTGGATCTCTACTCGTAAAAGAGTTCCAATAGAAGGTGAGAAATCCAACAGCAGGAACGAAGAGAAACAACTGAAGAAGGCTGATCTCTTCACTTAACCTTAAAACTTCACTGACATGGCATCAATGGAAGCACTGGAGTACGCAAGTGCTCAGATAGAGCCTGAGTCCCTGACTGAGATTTCAGAAGATGAGGTCAACATCTCTAACTTAGACTATGAAGATGATATCCTTGCAGCAGCAAAGAAAGAGCTGACCAACATGGAAACCGAAGGGGATGCTGCCGACAATGATGAATCGGGCAAGCCAGACGAGCAGATGAATGGGGTGCTGGTACTATCTTTGCTTGACAAGATCATCGGTGCTGTGGACCAAATCCAGCAGACCCAAAGTGGACTTGAGTCCAGGCAGCAAGAGATGGAGCGCTCGGTCACCAACATACAGGGCGAGCTGACCAAGCTGACCAAGAACCACAGCACCACATCCAACAGCGTCAACAAGATGATGGAAAAAGTGCAGAAGGTGAGCGTTAATGTCAAGACTGTGAGAGCCACCTTGGAGAAGCAAGGAGGACAAATCAAGAAGCTGGAGACCAATGAGGCCGAGTTGCTGAAGAGACGCAACTTTAAAGTCATGATCTACCAGGTGAGAGTTTGTTTTCATGAAATGTGTGTCTGATTTTGATTGAAAGGCGCTGTAAGGTTGGATGTATGGGTGTGGCACCCTCGTGACCAAAACTTGGAACTTCAGAATAAAATAAAAACCTGCTCTACAAAATGGAAACAATATTTTTGGGGGATATAAATTCTGAATTCAGTATATATGTACAGTAAATGCTGGTTTTGAATCTTATGGAAGCCAAAATACTACAAATGCAGGTAACTTAAAGGGTGTGGTTAAAGCGATATCGCTCTTGTGGATCACTGCTTCAATTTACTGTCGTAATTTATTTCTATTTTATTTAACAATATTTGTATAATGCTTATTATTATCAATAATCTTCATATAAATAAAAACTGAATAGAGTGCGGCCCGGCGAATGAGTGGCTAGCGTGTCGGCCTCACAGTTCTGTGGTCTTGGGTTCAAATCCAAGTCGGTCCACCTGTGTGGAGTTTGCATGCATGGGTTTTCTCCGGGTACTCCGGTTTCCTCCCACATTCCAAAAACATGGATGGCAAGCTCTCTAAAATTGCCCCTAGGAATGAGACTCACAATCATACCATGACCAGCAGGAATCAAGCCCCTTGATTGATTTTTTTTTTTTAAAAGAAAATCTCTCTTTTACAAATAGACCTGTCCAAGATAGGTAAAAGCATAACAAACATGGTAACAGACATACCGCCACCAGTGGGAATCAAGCCCACTCCTGCCCGCACCAAAGTCAGGCAAGTGAACCACTACACAATCAGGCGGCAAAACTTATAAACAACTTTTATTATCAAGCATACTTCTGGCTGTAAAAAAGAAAAGCTACTGTGAGCTTTTTTTAAAGTCCAGATGTTGCCTTACACTAACCCTGCCCCACCCTTTCGCACACACTGGTTCAGCACTTGGAATCCACTTCAGGTGCCTTACAGATATTTTCCTTCGTTACCACATGATGGATCGACCTGATGGATACAAGCCTTCACATGTGAGAACTCTCACTAGTTGTCAAAGTCGGACATAATCCTTTCAGAAGAAAATTGTCTTTCCCCATTTTCACAAGAAAGATGGAAAATACCACCAAATTTAAAGGTTGTATTTAAGATAATACAGGAGAAAGAGGGAAACAAATACAGTACTATATTTGCTGAGGGCTTTTTTTGCTTTTTTTCCCCTTTGAAGAGATTTGAGGGGAGCCCTATTTCTTTTTTTAGCCACTGAGGCAGCAGTGTGATATATAATGGCTTGCAGCTTTTTTACACAGTGGTGCAAGAACATTCAGAGTTTCCACCCTTGACTCAGACAACATGTCTTGGGCCAACCACACTCTCTCTTTCTTTCGTTCTTAATGCAGCTGCTCAAATAAAAATTCCTTTTAGTTAGTTCAGACGCACAATGAGTGTCTGAAAGAACATTTTTGACAAAAGTAATAAACTCGCTTTTCATTGTTCAGTACAAAAATCTTAGCCAATTCTAAACAGAAGGTGACATTCATTTTCTGAACTGCTTATCCTCACAAGGGTCAAGGCTGGTATTAGAGCCTATCCCAGCTGACTTTGGGCACCAGGTGGGGGACACCAAAAATTGGTGGCCAGCCAATCATGGGGCACAAGGACAACCATTCACACACAAATTCATACCTAGGGGCAAATTAGAGTGTTCAACCTGGCTACCCTGCATGTTTTTGGAATATGGGAGGAAACAGGAGAACCCAGAGAAAACCCACGCAAGCACAGGGAGAACATGCACACTGCAAGGACCCAGCTGGGATTGAACCCCAGAACTATGAGGGTGACACACTAACCACTCATCCGATGGGCCGTCCTCAGAAGATCACATTTTCTTCCTAATCATATCAAATCATGCAAAACTGAATACCCTAAGGTTAACACCGATGAATTTCCAAACGTACAATTTTACCAAGATGATTCAAGTAGTTACCAGCAATGTCATAATTTCATATTCAACTTCTTTAAAGAAACATACGTAAAGAAACAAGTAAAAATAAAGCAATGCTCAAATTTATTTGTAATGCTGTTGACCTGAACCTGACTAGGGTCACGATGGGTGTTGGAGCCTATCCCAGCTGACTTTGTGCATATTTAACCGTTTCAATGACAATAGTAACTGCAGGAGACATTTATTAAAGAATTATCATTACCCTAATTCATTCACTGCAAGTTCAGTTCATAAGGTATGTGTTAGTATGGGTTAATGAGGACAATAGACGCCCAATCCATTTCAACAGCAAGACAATGGAAGTAATCATTTGTTATTCATTAATGAATTCATTCATTCATTTACCGTACCGCTTATCAAGGCTCAAGGGGCTGCTGCAGCCTATCACAGCCAACTATGGGCCGCAGGCAGGGGATATGTTTCTGTTATTCCCAATGCTTGTAGACGTAGAGTAAGCGAAAGACTTGGTGGGCGCAAGACTCAACTGGTGTGTATCCGGGACAAACACAATGCTGGACATATTCTTTCATTTTCCGTACCGCTGATCCTTACAAGGCTCACGGGGGGTGTTGGCGCCTATTCCAACCAACTATGGGCACCAGGCGGGGGACACCGTGAATTGGTGGGCAGCCAATCGTAAGGCACAAGAAGACAGAGAACTATAATGCACTCACTCATTCCTAGGGGCAAATTAAAGTATTCAACCAACCTGCCTTGCATGTTTTTTGTGATGTGGGTAGAAACTGGAGTACCCTCAGAAAACCCACTCTAGCTGAGGGAAAACATACTACAAACTCCACAGAGGATGGTCCAAACCTGGGATCTAACCCTCAATCTCAGAACTGTGAGGCTGACACACGACGCACTGGGCCTCATCTTCACATCTCATTTTCTGAACCGCTTTATCCTCACTAGAGTCGCGGGGGGTGCTGGAGCCTATCCCAGCTGACTTTGGGCCGGAGGTGGGGGACACCCTGAATTGGTGGCCAGCCCATCGCAGGGCACGAGGAGACAAACAACCATTCACCTTCACACTCATACCTTAGGGGAATTTAGAGTGTCCAGGCAGCCTACCATGCATGTCTTTGGAATGTCGGAGGAAACTGGAGTACCCGGAGAAAACCCACGCAGGCCCTGGGAGAACATGCAAACTCTGAACAGGTGGACCGACCTGGATTTGAACCCAGGTCTCCCTCTGTGAGGCCGACGCGCTAACCGTAATGCTAATATTTGGCGCAGAAATGGATAGAGTTATGTACGTGCAGTTGACGTGAAAGTTCTTACGGCTTCTTATTCTTCTTTTCTTCTAATGCTACTATTTCTGGTGTATATTTGGTCAATCGCTGTGTCAAAGGGTCTTCGACCTTTTCAGTCTCGGATCAACATTTTTAGTGTCCGTAAAAACAGTGCATTCCATCATAATTTTAATCTGCACTCTGATCGGATGAATAGAAATGTTGTCAATGTAAAGGTGGCAGTGGCGTATTTGTTTGTTTTTCTTTTAAATAGATGAGTGTTGTTGTTTCAAAAATGGATCCTTTAATTTCTTTTTTATCCATTTTCAATACCGCTTATCCTCACAAGGGTAATGGCGGTGAAGCATAACCCAGCCAACTATGGTCAGCAAGCAAGGGACAACCTGAATTTGTGGCCAGTCTTCCGCAGGGCAATTTTGTGGGAAATTAAACATGTATTTTGGTGTACAAATTATTTGTCACTGCATTCCAACTCAATGCTGATGCTCAATGAGGGCAACCAAGCTCCTTTGTCCAAAATAGGGCAATGTGCAAGATTGACACCATCCAATGCCAACTGATAGAATGAGATAAACAGAGACGACTATTAAGTGCAGGGTACAAATTGGTAACCCTAGATTTTGCTTCACATCACTGTGACGGGTGAAAATGCTTAACTCTAGGAGGTGAATGTCAACGTGCTGAAGTATCCCATCCCCACTGAGCTGGGAGAGGCTGGGTGTGTTATGATGAGGAGCAAAAGACCATATTTAGACAGCTGATTCATTGGACAGGCAGCCATTGTTCACTGTGCAAAACCTCTTCCTACTCAACAATGTGGAACCTATTCTTTTCTCCCACCAATCACTCTATATTTTTCCTCCGCAAGCAACCACACCCTAACCAACTCTAAACACCATCCCATCCATTGGCTTTATTCCTGCTCCTTACGCCAAATTTGAATATTTACCCGCATGGTTTTCCTGAAGTGGGAATAGTAATAAGATAATCTTCAAATATTGTGATTCATGCTAATGTTAATGGTAAATTACAGTTTAACAAACCTCAGGTAATAAAAAAACAACACTTTGAGCAAAATGATGATTTAAAAAAATAAGATTGGGAGCAAAATGTTTAGCTAATGAAGTACTACGTAAAACTGTTGGCTCAAAGCCATGATAACTGCTAGATCTAATATAAAGTAACATTAGTGGTATGTTGTTGAAGTGCATGAAATTTGTTCATTAATATAAAGATCATTCAAAAAAGGGAGCTAATTAGTACAGCTAATGTCCCATTTGCACAGCTGCTATCAAAGATAAATTAGCGAGAATGCCTTTAAAATAGGGATAAAAGTGAACCTGAAACTTAAAACTATTATTTTGCTCCAAACATGAGATTATCTTAATATCCCCTTTCTGTCTTCTAGACCTATAAAAATCAGGACCACTTTGCGACATTAGACAGAACACCCAGTCAGGAGTTATAATTCCAACTGTATCATGAGCAAACCACCTCCTCTTTCACAAGACGACCCAGGCCCAAATATGGTCATCATTGTCTAAAAAGCTCTGGGATAATTTTACAAGACAGATTATGTGAAATGTTCTTTCAACAGAGACCACTAGGCTACTTTTTTCCCTTTTTCTCTCTCAGGACTACAAATGGTGTGTGAGAAAAAATGATGGTGAAGTAATAAATGAGAGCATAAAGAGGGTGCAGGGCACTGATGTAAAGTATGGCGACAACGTTTAGTGAGAGGTGTCTAAAAATAGCCCCTATCACATACTTGTTTGATTGTGAGAAGGAAAGAAGCACTGAGAATGTGTTCCTTTTTGCTTAATGAAGATCTGTCACAGGAACTGAATAACTTGTGATGACATGAACATCACAACATAGGATTGTTTAAATTGAATATTTCCTGAGGCAAAGAATTGCCCGGACCAAGAATATTTAATCAAAATATTTTATGTAGCAAATGGCAAACAAAACCTGATCTAATCTAAAATCCTGATTCTGAGCATCTGATCAATAAAATGTCCAGATTCGTTGGCACTGTTTTCCATCAGTGTGATACTCATGAAATGGCAGATAAAATTTAATTTTCCACTATATACTATGAAAAGATTGGCAAAACCACCCTTAGAATTTTGAATAAGTTTATTGGGATTTATTTTCCACAATTTAAATTTTTCAGTTAGTGAGTGCTTAAATTACACGTAGTAATTGGCAAACCATGCAAAATAAGTCAAGTCACATTATACATTTATATAGCAACATAACAATTGTCCTAAAAATTGACGGACAAATTCAACATCTGATCTGAACCCCCAAAAGACCAAGAAAAATCCATGACGACCGTCTGGAATTTGGTTGTATTTGTACTATTGAAAATGTGTCAAACCCTTTAAACAAAATACTTGTTTATTTCTTCCCTGTTGCACACAAGTCAGATGCAGATGACTCATATTTCCAAGATGCGGTTACATTAAACTGTAATCACATTTTGTCTCCTCATATGATTCCATTGTCCATGTGATTTTGGTGATAATTCTTTAGAAATGCTTGTGATATTGGCCTAAAAACAAACAAAAGATGTGTTGTGATAGAGCAAACTGTATAAAAAATCTTTATTTGATCTTTAAAAAGGGAATATGAGGTAGAAATGTTCTGCCTTCTTCTCAAATGAGACTTACTTTGAAATACTAAAACATCAGATGATCTTGTGATCGTTTTTTAAATTTTTCTTATATGTGTTGGTGGTGATCCGTGTATGTAATATTTGTCACAGGTTCATTTTCCCGACTCCATCAGTTCAGGACTTCCTCGGTTGAAGAGTATAATTGAGTAAAAGGCTTGGGGCCAATGTTTTTTTTTTTAATCGTGTACTACAGTACATTTTAACAGTTCTGTTTTGACTAGGTGTATAATAAGAGTAGATATGTACTAAAATGTAGCTAAAAAAACATCTTTGAAATGGGGTAGTATAGAACTGGACAGAGGCAAAATAAAGCCATCAAATGTCTTATTCTTAGCCAGGTAAATAATATAGTTGATGCTTGGACTAACAATCAGATACCAAAATTTAGTGATGAGTGAACAGGTATTTTTTCCTAATACTGTTCCTGTACGTAATACCATTTGCAATTCCTAAACAATACAGCTTAGTGTGCAGTCGATTGGTCGCCGGTCTTTTGGTCGCCGTCTTTTGGTCGCCGGTCTTTTGGTCGCGGTCTTTAGGTCGCCCGTACCACGACAACGGGCGACCAAAAGACCGGCGACCAAAAGACCGACAACCAAAAGACCGGTAAACAAGGTAAAACAACACGGTCTATGCATCAATAAAAGCCAACAATGGCCATGAGCAGTTTCACTGAGCCGACGTGTGAGTGTATAAGAGTTTGTATGCAGTAGTTGTCCCCTTAAGAAGCTACGTCAGTCAGGGTCTTAACAAGTTCTCCAACAAAAAACAATAAAAGTCTGGGAAATTTGGAGCTTTTCTTTGGCCTAATAATTAATAGGGCATTAAGTATGACTAAATAGTAATTCGCAGTTTGTATTTAGGGAATTTGAGCAACAATTGAAATGGTAATTATCAATAACCTTCCGGGCGACCAAAAGACCGGCGACCAAAAGATCGGCGACCAAAAGATCGGCGACCAAAAGATCGGTGACCAAAAGGCTGGCGACCAATTGACCGTGTACCCTATCACACACAACTGCCGATCTTTCTTCTTCTTATCCTTTGGTTACTAGGTTCCCTTTCCCCTCATATGGTGTCCTCTGGAAAGTATATCGTAGTCATATTGCGATAACACCACTACTTGGGGAGCATTCTTTCATTCATCTTCCGTACTGGATCCTCGTGAGCATTGCGGGGTTTGCTGGAGCCTATCCCAGCTGACTTTGGGCAAAAGGCAGACTACACCCTAGACTGGTCGCCAGTCAGCCCTAGTGCACACAGAGAGACAGACGACCATTCACACTCACAATCATACTGCTACCATTGGGAATGAAGCCCGTGCCTGCCCACACTGAAGTCAGGCAATTGAACCACTACACCATCAGGCGTCTACTTAAGGAGCATGTGTATATATGTATTTTTGTTTATTGTTTTTTATTCTGTTTTTGTTCTTTATTTCTCTTAAGTGGTGTTGAAAATCTTTCTCTCACACTTACCAATTATTTTATTTCACATACCCCTCATGTAACCATAAAAATCCACTTTAGATATGACTGACTCCATTTTAAGGTCTCTTGAAGTATGTTAAGAGGACCGACACACTTTTTTTTTAGACCCAATGCATTGGCCAAATAATTATAAATAAGAAGAAACAGGGGGAAAGTCACAAAAATATGTGAAATGATTACAAAAAAAATTGAATCAAGATATATTTAAATTTTAACAAAGAAATGGGAAAACAAAAGTACAGAAAATAAAATATATTTTTTAAAAACTGAGGAAAAGCAAAAGCAAAAATTCAAACCAAATTCTTAGAACAAAATGGATCAAAGCAAAAGAAAGTGTAACAATATCATTTGAAAATGACAAAAATTAACAAAGAAACTTGAATTCATAAAAAAAGTAAACAAAAATGTGACGAAAAAAAACAACTGATCAAATCACAAAAGATTTTTTTAAACTTAAACCATACAACAACAAAAAAACAAAATAAGAAAAAAAGATACAAACTGGTCCTAAAGCCAATGAAGGCTCAATACTAGACCTAACATTCTTGGCATATTAAAGTAAACTGTAGAGTACAAACACAAACAACAGTTGAGGAAACAAGGTTCTTTTCCACCTTTATAAATCTCACCATAAATGCCAGACTCCTCCATTGTTTTTGAAAAGACTAACACGAGGTAGCCATGGCACTGGCTACTGTCATCCCACTCTGGGTCCATGACAGTGTTAGTCAAGCTTGGGGAAATGTACATAATATAGGCTAAGTTAGTTCTAGCTGATAACAACACAGTGATTGTAGCATCAAAACAAATTGTAGGTGATATTCACTTTAAGGAAACGTGAAAAAAATCATTTTTATTACAATAGTGGTCAGAAAATCATTGAATTAGGCCAGGTGTGGGCAAACTATTCCACAAAGGGCTGCAGTGGGTGCAGGTTTTAAGTCCAACCCATAAAGAGGACACCTTTTCACCAATCTGGTGTCCTACAAGTGCAATCAGTGGATTGCAGTCAGGTGCTTCTTGTTTTCTGCAGAAATCTCATTGGTTAAAATGTCTTTGCTGGATCGGTTGCAATAAAAATCTGCACCCACAGCAGCCCTTGAGGACTGGTTGCCCACCCCTGGGCAATACCATAAATTTTTGTTCTTCATGTTGATGTTCTTTACTCCAGACTACATTTGCGTGTACGAGTATGAATTTGTTTAATATATGTGTATCTGTATGTACCGACATGAAAGTACATGATCAGAATACCACATAACCAAAGTATGTAGGAAACGCAATCTCCAGAGACAGCTGACAATGGCAAGCTGTGTCTTGCAGGAAGAGTTAAAAGACAGAATACTCCACAGCTTCCTCACTTAAGCATGTCTGCAACCTTGGAAACAGTTCAGGAAACCTTTATTTTGTGTTAGATTCATGGGAGCATAAAAACAGGGTTACTCTGGTTAAGTTCACAAGATAAGTGTGTGCAAACTGGATTGGTTTGAGTCAACATTTTGGAGGTCAACACGATCTTATTGGCCAATAGCTTTAAAAAAAATACACCAGAGGTGGAGAGAAAATGTATTCGTAGCTGTTAGGGTTATCTGGAACTAAAACAAACTGAAATATTTGTTATGTTGCCATGGTGCTTATGCTGATCTGTCTTATTCACACTGATCTAATAGACCACATTTAGACTTCTTTCCTACAGTGGCTACAATGTAACCACAAAGGAATTAGAAAACAAATGCAGGTGTGGAGAGGTAAGGAATGAAAAGAATTCATGAATGTTGAAGAAAATGGAAAAAAGAAAAGCAGATTTTAAAAAAGAGTAATATAAGAAAGAGGGTGGTATGGTGGGAGGAGCAGAGAAGCACGATGCCATGCTCCAGTGCAACAGCAGGCTGGGTGACTCATCCCTGTCTCTCCCTTTGAGGGGGGAGCTGTGGCATGCCATCACTTTATATAGCAGTCTTTTTCCTCTGTGGCCAAAGGGAACTACTGGAAAAATAAGGAGAGCTCCCTCCCAAGATTGACCATTACTTTATTTCTCATGATAGTCTCTCGAGCAATGTGTTTCCCCAAAAAGTACACTCACTCAACATTATTTAGACTTAGGGACGTCCACATTTTTTCAGAAAGCCTTTAGAAATCCATAGTTAACTTGAAAGTCTTCCAGTTTCATTTGTTAAACTGGGGATTGGAAGTGCCTTTTTTTAATCGTGTTTTTAAAATGTATTTATTTTTCAATATTAACTAGTAATTCAATTACTGTCAGGCTCCCAATGAAATTGGATTGGTCGTCTTTCACAATCAATGGCAGTGAAACTTCACTCAATACCAGACTTCCCAGTTTAAATGGATTTGATGTCAATCAATGCCAGTGAATGTGTTAAGGGCTAAATGCAACAAAATAACCTAGCGGTATAAAAATATTGCAAAATACAGTTGTATGAAAAAGTTTGAGAATCCCTGATCATTTTCAAGATTTTCCTTTATAAATCATTGGTTGTTGGTTGTAAATGTATCATATAGGAAACAAACAGTGATATTTGAGAAGGTAAACGAAGTTCAAAGAGTTTACACAAAGTGTGCAGTAATTACTTAAACAAAAGTAGGCAGGCGCATAAATTTGGACACCTCAACAGAAAAATCATGTTCAGGGGTCCCAAAACGTTTTGAGACGACTGTATATATAATTATATTTACATTACTGAAACAAAAAAATAATTAAGAGAAATTGTCCAGGGAGAGAAAAAAAACAGTCCAAAAAACAAAACCAAGATAAATCGATTTATTACATTTGTTCATTTTCTATATCAGTTTATTGATGCAAAACAAAATACTGAAATTAAATTGAATTGAATTGGGGGGGCCGACGGCACGAGTGGTGGACTCCTAGGAATTTGAAAGTCTCGACTCGCTCCACATATTCGCCGTTGAAATACAGGGGGGGACAGAGCACCCTTGTTCCGTTGGGAGTCCAGGATGAGTTTTCTGGTTTTGGAGACGTTCAGCGCCAAGTTGTTGAGAGAGCACCAGTTGCTGAGTCTAAGGACCTCATCTGTATAGGCTGTCTCATTCTCCCCTGTGATCATCCTCACCACCGTTGTATCGTCCGCAAATTTCACGATGATGTTCTCAGGGTGTGTGGGTCTGTAGTCGTGTGTGTAGAGCGAATAGAGAAGTGGCTTCAGCACACAGCCTTGGGGCGAGCCAGTGCTGAGGGTTCAGGCAGATGAGAGGTGGCAACCCAGCTTCACATGCTGGGGTCGGTTGACCAGAAAGTCCTTAATCCAGGAGCAGATGCGGGTTGTGGATAGGGGAAGACAGGCTTTGATGTGTTTCAGTACCAATTTTTCAAAGCACTTAGTGATGATTGTTGTGAGAGCTATTGGGCGGTAGTCGCCCAGATTGTTAGTGTGTGACTTCTTGGGTATTGGGATGCTGTTGGCCGATTTTAGACAGGCTGGGATAGAGGCTTGTTCTAGTGAAAGGTTGAAAATGTCTGTGAAAACTGGTGCTACTTGGTCAGCACAGGCCTTAAGTACTTTGCGTGGTATTCCATCCGGTCCTGTGGCGTAGTGTTGACTGCACGGAGCACACGTCTCACATCCACTACCTCCACAATGAGTGGGGTGAAGCTTCCTCCCGAGATTGGTGTGGGATGTACTAGAGGTTGAGCTGGTGTGACTGGGTGGCGGGCTTGGAGCTCAAAGCGGGCAAAAAAGTTGTTGAGGACCTTGAGGACCTTCACAGACACGGTACTGTCTTACATCAAGTACACTGCAATGCTACCGTCACTGTGGTACCCAGGTGTACCCAAACCGGAAACCGTGGATGACCAGCCAGTTTCGATCACTCCCCTGGGCCTGACCAAATAGCACCAGTTTCAACACAATCAGGTTTTTACCCCTGGGCTAAAGGACAGGCACCATGACTAGCTCCATCTAGTGTTAAAGATGAGAAGTGCAATCAAATCTAAGGCGAACTAGAAATTCTTGCGTGGGCCATATTTAATCATATTTTCAAAATCAGCTGTGGGCCCGCAGTTGGCCCACTGGCCATGCAGTTTGGACAAAGCCATGTGTGTCTATACACACAATACCAAAACAGTCTCTCATCTCAATCTCATTTTCTGAACCGCTTTATCCTCATTAGGGTAGAGCCTATCCCAGCTGACTTTGGGCCCTCAATTGGTGGCCAGCTAATCGCAGGGCACAAGGAGACAAACAGCCGTTCACATTCACACTCATACCTAGGGGCCAGTTAGTTTCCAATCAGCCTACCATGCATCTTTTTGGAATGTGGGAGGAAACCGGAGTACCCAGAGGAAACCCACGCAGGCCCGGGGCGAACATGCAAACTCCACACAGGTGGACGCTAGATTTTAACCCAGGACCCCAGAGCTGTGAGGCCACTCATTCCACCGGGCCGCCCTACCAAAACAGTACATAATATTATTTTATCCAATGATCAACAGCAAGTAGGACTCAAGAGTGAATATAAAATGAAACACATGGTAAAAACGTGTCGTTGACAATTGAGAATGCAAATGACTTAATACCGCCTGACTTCATTTAAGGCTCGATTCCCGCTGGTGGCGGTATGATTGTGAGTGCGTATGGTCGTTTATCTCTTTGTGTGCTCTATGGCTGACTGGCAACCAGTCTAGGGGGTGATTTTTGCCAAAATCCAGCTGGTTCAGGCTCCAACAACCCCTGCAACTCTTTCGAGGATGCACGGTATGATGAAATGAATGAAAAATGACTCAATACTGTGTGGTGAACAAATTCAAAATCTACAATATAACCCTCTTAAAATCAAATCTATTCCACAGCAAACAAAATTAATGTTCGGAAAATACATCTTGGATCTGTCTTGAAGAAACAAGAATTTTTTTTACAAGGTTGCAATTCCATTACCATTTGGCAGTCTGCACGTGTTTATGAAGTCATTGCACTTGAGTTCTAAGTTAAACAGGAATAGGTTGAATAGGTTGATTTAGTCGGCCAGTATAAAATGGAAATATCGTGTCCCCGTTTGCCTCTTGAACCGCATTCAGTTCCTCTTTACATCACCCGTTAAGTCATGACGATTTTGTGTTTTCCGGGATTTACTGGAAAATCCCACAGCATGTGTGTGACACAGTGTTTTCGGTGTAAGGCGTGTAATGGAATGTGTGCTCCGACACTGGACAGTACTGAGGTTGCTCATGCAGGTATACACAGTTGCATGCACACTCAGAAAGACATCTGGCTTAGACTTAGCAGGGAGTTCGTGCTAGCTGAAGCTAAACAGGAAAACAGTAACAGAGAGGGTTGTGTTATGACGGGATTCCACTACGCAGAGCTGATGAGAGGTTGCAGTGTGGGCTGAGGATAGAAAGCTTCCATAGAGTATACAAACGGTCGCTCGCATGCAAGTTGGACAACAGAAGTCATCAAATGAATGCATATTTAGAGATTGACCTACATCACAAAAAGTATAGTTGATAGACACGGAAGCATTCATTGATTGTTCCATATCACTTGTATATACAACATTTAAACTGCACAGTTTCCGAACTCACACATAAACCAGATCTAGCATGTTTTAGAGCAGGGTTTGTTTTTTATTATCATGCCGAGTACCACTTAAAAAAGTACATGATTCCACCATAATGACCAAAATATGCCCTTTCAGGGACAGTGGTAATCTGTTCAAAAGTCACCACGAGGTTTTCTCATTCATTGTCAAACCAGGTCACACAGTATAAGTTGTGGTAGTTATTAAAAGAAGAAATTTGAAATTGAAACCCCCTGTTGCCAGCAATTTTACCTGGGAGGGGATGGAAGCGATAGAACGAAAATCGATTTTACGTTTACGGTTGACAAGACAATTGCAAACACCTGGGTCACATGAGGAAAGGAGAACCAGAAAGACAGAGTAGGTGACACACATTTGCAATCACGCGGACAGGACACACAAGGGAAAATATCCACAATGACCAAACCCCAACACAACGTGCCCCATATAGTTACGATTCACCTGAAAAATGTTGTTGAAAGAGTGCAATAAACACATGCCTCGAGCTAGGCATGCCATGTGATTAATATTGTTGCTCAGTCCCTGGACTGATTAGATACTATAATGAGTCATTGCACTCTGGAACATTCCCTTAAGTCAGGGGTGGCTGAAGCTGCTGCCCCCACAGCCCGATATATATATATATATATATATATATATATATATATATATATATATATATATATATATATATATATATATATATACATATATATACATATATATATATATACATACATATATATATATATATATATATACATATATATACATATATATATATACATACATATATATATATATATATATATATATATATATACGACATACGAGCATTTCGAGATACGAGTAAAATTTCGAGCAAATAATTATCTCGAGATACGAGAAAGCCAGGGGGCCATGACATGAGAGGCTCTTTATGATTTTAGTGCACTCTTTATTGCCGCATCTCTTTCGTGTATAACAGATATCTACGAGCACTGGGCGGAGCGTTGCATTTTTTTCAGTGTTTTTTTCCGTCCTTCAGCGCAAATGGCAGAGTGATCGCTAATACGAGGAGTTTATATTACTTCTCGTTGGCTGCTCATAAGAACATCAGGGGCACTTGCTCTCTCCCCGCAACTACCTCGTGTAATGTCTCTGGTCGTTTTTTTTTTTACATTTTATATCGATTTAGTGCGAACTCCTGAAATGGCACAAGGGTACTCCTGAAATGGGGTCGACGGAGGTTGGCGGCTCTGGCGTTGTATATTGAATACTGCCTCAATTTATTGTTAAACATCATAACCACTAGTTATTTGTCACTCTGTTAGTAGATGGTGAATTACAACCAATACAAATATTGTTTTCCATTGTAATATCCTGTTTTTTGGTGTTTTTTTCAGAAGGTGGGAACAAATTAATTTGTATTTAGTTCATTTCTATGGGAACTATTGATTTGAGATACAAGTAAATCGATATATGAGCTCAGTCCCAGAACGCATTAAGCTCGTATCTCAAGGTATATAATGCACCCCCTGTGACCCTAATGAGGATAAAGCGGTGCAGAAAATGAATGAAAGACTCAATGGATATGTAATTTTTTTTGTATTGCTTGTTTTAGATACTTCTTTCAGGAATAATAATCATTATTAATAACAACCTCAGAATAACAAAGAAGTCTCTGCCAGAACCATACCATTTATTGCTCTTACTATGTACTAAAATTACATGTATTTAAATATAATATATATATGTATATATATATATATATATATATATATATATATATATATATTGTGTATACAAAAAAATAAAGCATTCCCATGATGCACAGAAATAGGATTTTTTTACATGGGTAAGTTACTGTGCATCCTCTAATTAAGTTTGCGAGTCATTAATGATTATACCCAGTTTGCACATAAAAGAAGCATTGTATTTGGTAGTGGCAAACCTAAATCGGCTGAATCCCGTAGGCAAAAATCAGTGAGGAATAGTAGAGGGAAGGGATTGTTTGAAGGGCCTTTTGGATTAATTTCGAAAACCTTTTAATGGGATTTAGATTCGGGTACAGAATGATTCTGGGTTTAAAATCACGCAACCATGTTTTAATACACTTTGCCTACATAACTTAGATGTCTTTGGTAAACATGACCTTGAAATAGGAATCCTGGCTTGCCTGACCAACCTCTTTTGAAGAAAACTGAAAATATTTGCTTTGCTGAAATTCTTGCTCAAGTTTTAGTGAAAAGTCAGTAGGGCTTCTCAATCGGTCGAAACATTGTTGTTAGCAACATGGCCACTTCAGTTTTGGAAAATCACTACCCACATGAAAAGCGATGCCCACGTTGTCAAAAGCCTGACTAAAACATGTGGCATGTGGTGTTGAAAGCCTTCAAATGTGAGTCATTTTTAGCAAACCACAAGAAAGTAATTTCTAGAAAAGGAATAAATCAGAAACTTATTTAGTAGTAGAAGTGGAAGCACACAAAGAATTTCTCTCTGGCAGTTTGAGATGGTAATTGACAATTACAACAAAAAAGCCAGGATAATAAAAGTGCATTCAATAACATAACACATGAAGACAATCTAATAAACACACTGCATACTTGATTTGTCGATTTTCCATGGCTTAGAGAATGTACCTTCCTGCCTTTGGCACAGCAGCTTCATGGAAAACAATGTCCCATTAAATTAGGAGGTTCAGGAAGTCAACAACATGGGGAATGCTTGAACTTTCCCACATACTCAGTACATGTTTCATCTACATATAAGATTTGAATGCACTGGTTTATTCCATGTCATGCGTATGAATTAGTGAACCACTGTCATATGGCAGAAATGGCCATCCACAAGATGCTGCAAGTCATAGCAATATATCACATTGTAAAAAAATGTCTCTCTCTCATCTCATCTCATTTTCTGAACCGCTTTATCGTCACCATTGTCACGTGTTGGGAGGGGGGGGATGGTTTAGCTGTAGCCTTTCCCACTTCGGGGCAGAGGCGGGGAACTCCCTGAATTGGTGGCCAGCCAATTGCAGGGCACATGGAGACAAACAACCATTCATGCTCACACTCATACCTTGGGGCAATTTAGAGTGTCCAATCAGCCTACCATGCATGTCTTTGGAATGTGGGAGGAAACCGGAGTACAGATGCTCCCCAACTTACGAACATTCGAGTTACGAACAATGGTACATACGAACATGTCTGCGCATATGGCATATGTTGAAAAATTTTTGGAAAGAGATGCTGTAAGTTAGATTTTGTATTGTGCGCCTTTTTCCGAGTAGTGCTTCTTTCCGCCGCTAATACAGACGCCTGGCGCTGTGAGAGCTCACCCACCATCCACCTTCCTCTTTCCAGTTTGTTGCAGTGCGTAAGTGCGCAAAGAACTTTTTTCATTTTTATCATTAAATATCTCGTGCATCCATTATTCAATATGGTTGGTGAAAAGCGAAAGGCTTCTAGTGAGGGTGGTAGTGCAAGGAAGAGGCAAGCCATTTCATTTGAAACGAAAGTGGCAATAATAAAGAAGCTTGATGCGGGTGAGAAAATGGTGAGCGTTGCACAGGCATACAACTTGAATCGTTCGACCGTCGGTAGTATGTATACAGTACTGTACGTATTCTTTCCATTTTATTAAATGTTTTTTTCAGTACAAACCAATGCAGGTTACTTATACAAGCCTTAAACATACAAATGCACTTATATAACCCTTCAATATACTTATATAGGCCTTAAACATAAATTATAATACAAAATATAGCACTGAAGCAACTTACGAACAAATTCACCTACGAACAATCGCTCGGAACGTAACTCGTTCGTAAGTAGGGGAGCGTCTGTACCTGGAGAAAACCCACACAGGCCCGGGGAGAGCATGCAAACTCCACACAGGTGGACCGACCTGGATTTGCTCCCAGGTCTCCCACTGTGAGGCCAAAGCTCTAACCACTTGCCCCACCGGGCTGCCCGTAATAAAAGGTGTGATATTTTATAGAAATTGTTACTGCACTTTTATTTTTATTTTGGCCTCACACATCTGGGCTTTTGGTTCAAATCCAGGTCATGTCCATCCATTTGCATGTTCTCCCTGGGCCTGCGTGGGTTTCCTCTGGGTACTCCGGTTTCCTCCCACATTCCAAAAAAATCCATGGTAGGCTGATTGGACACTCTAAATTCCCTCTAGGTATGGGTGTGAGTGTGCAAGGTTGTTTGTCTCCTTGTGCCCTGCGATTGGCTGGCCACCAATTCAGGGTGTTCCTGCCTCTGGCCCGGAGACAGCTGTTATTGGCTCCAGCACCCCCGCGACCCTAATGAGGATAAAGCGGTTCAGAAAATGAGATGAGATGAGACATATAATGCCATTTCTGTAAACAAAATATTTTAAGTGAAAATGCTACCTCTTGATATAGGGATGTAATTTCTGAAAAATTACCATCGACTGGCCTCTAGTTCGATAAAATTAAAATTAAAATGTTCCGGAAAGGTTTTGGGACAAAGGGAATTCCTTTTCATTTGCAAGGCTATTTCTGGGAAAAACTTTAAATAGAATTTTTTTTTAACTTCAGTGCTGAGTCCTAGTAGCAAGCGGAGGACAGAGGAGTGGCATTTTTATGAACTTACAAAAAATGTAATTAACAACAAAAAATTTACCCCGGAAAAAAATTAGTGAAGTTGCGATAGTTGAAGCCGCCATAGTTGAAGCCGCGATAGTTGAAGCCACGATATTCGAGGGATTACTGTATACAAGTATAATGAGATTTAAAGCTTTCACCATGTAGTGCACAAATAACAACAACAAACAAGCAGAAAAATAAATAAATAAGTAGTCCAAGTGAGTTCAGCAGAGCAGAGCGGCCTTGTTCCGTCAGAAGTCCAGTATGAGCTCCATGGTTTTGTAGACGTTCAATGACAAGTCGTTGAGAGCACACCACTCGCAGAGTCTATGGACTCAACAACAAACAAACATAATAAATAAGTAATATAAGTAGTATTCAACATGGGTAAGTGGTACAAAGTGACAAAAGTGACAATAAGTCTTGATTAGGTCCTAGGTGAAGAACTCTAGTTGTTACGAGCGCATTGCTGTCTCTCTCTCTCTTCTCTCTCTCTTCTCTCTCTCTCTCCCTCTCTCTCTCTCTTTCCTTCTCTCTCTCCCTCCCTCTCTCTGCCTCTCTCTCCCTCTCTCTCTCTCTCTCTCTCTCACTCTCTCTCTCTCTCTCTCTCTTTCCCTCTCTCTCTCTCTCATTCTCCCTCTCTCTCTCCCCCCTCTCTCTCCCTCTCTCTTTCCCTCTCTCTCTCCCTCTCTCTCTCTCTCTCTCTCTCTCTCTCTCTCTCCCTCTCTCTGAGTAGATGGTAAATTAGAACCAATGAAAATATGTTTTTCAATTGCAATATCCTGTTTTTGGTGTTTTTTCAGAGGGTGAGAACAAATTAATCTGTTTAATTTCGTTCATTTCTATGGGAAAAATTATTTGGGATACGAGTAAATTGACATACGAGCTCGGTCCCGGAACGTGTTAAGCTCAAAACTCCAAGTATTACTGTAGTTGGTAAATACGTTTTTTTTACAGGTTGTCTGTGAAAGAGAAAAAATATGTTTGTGGCTCCCACCCCACCACCCACAATTTAGTAATAGCTTGTTTTTCTCTTTAATTGAATATCGTAGATTTATTTCCTAACCCATGTATCTAGAATTCAGGTATCACGATAGCGTTAGATCATTCTTTATTGTTTGGTTTATATTGCAAATTTTGGGAGTTTCAAGCAATTGACTTATCATCCAAACTGAAGCCAGAATTTCAACAATGCAAATATTTTCCATTTTCCTTTCAAGGCAGCTGCTCAGGAAAGCCGGGATTCCTCTTTCTATTCAAGATACTGCAATACAATACCTTCATAAAACCACTCTCAGAGAACAATAGAAAGGAGACCCCTTCCACTCTGTGCCCCACCCTAATGTCCCTTGCCTCCAGCTCCCAGCTTTTGATGGTATCAAAGCAGATTTCCACCTTTCCACCTCTCTGAAGCATCATACAATTTGGATCGGGACTTAGTTCATGCGACAGCAGAGTAACATAGCTTCCTGTGTCTTTTGTTCAGAAAATTATGTTCCTGTTTTGAACCGCCAAAGAAAAACACACAACACTGAAATATGTTGCCTTTTATGGGTACATTCACTGCCAAGTTTTATCCCAATGGAAAAAGGAAGTCCTCCCACTCCTTGCACATCTTTTCCATCCCTTCATTAGCAATCCATAGTGCATTGTATTCCAAAGGTGAAGGGTCACAAAACCTAAAGAGGAAAAAAAGCTTCCTCATCTGTAATGCGAGCACTATTACAAGCATTAGCCCATTTACAAGCCAAAATCCTTATTTATTTACTTACACAGTTTGCTCAAACTTTTCCAAAACATTGGATTGTATTGGATAACTTTATTCATCCCGTATTCGGGAAATTTCGTTGTCACAGTAGCAAGAGGGTGAGAATGCAGATGTATAGGAAAGGCATTTTAGACATAAATAGATAGGTAATAAGTAAGTTAATAAATAAATAACTTACTTGTTACCTATCTATTTATGTCTAAACATGATGGCCAATCAGTGCTGTGAGGAATTTATATCTTGAATTTAAAAAAAAATCACATTTAATTTTACACTAAAGTAGGGTTCGGTGAATGCGCATATGAAACTGGTGGGGTTCGGTAGCTCCAACAAGGTTAAGAACCGCTGCTAGATTTAAGTAGTAAGTTAACTGGAGAAAAAAAGCTGCTCACTTTTTCCGAACATGCAGTAACAGGTAACAGTCACATTATCTATCAATGTGAACACAATGGAATGTTTTGGAGCAGCTTTGCTTTGAAAATATGATAAACTTGCACAGTGCTTTCGCCAAAGGTATTTTTCCATTGCCCAACCTCTGTTATGTTTAATACATATTTGCCTCTGTAAGTATGCCCTCTGGCAAGACAGAGATGAGTGAATCCTCTAGTCTTATTGACATAAGTGAATGGCCTCCCTCTAGTCATTTTGTTTTTAGATCTATCTCCATCTATCCGTCTATCCGTCTATCCATCCATCCGTCCATCTGTCCATCCGTCCCTCCGTCCATCCGTCCATCCGTCCATCCGTCCGTCCGTCCGTCAGTCCGTCCGTCCGTCCGTCCGTCCGTCCGTCCGCCCGCCCGTCCGCCCCTCCGCCCCGCCGCCCCTCCGCCCCTCCGCCCCACCACCCCTCCGCCCCACCACCCCTCCGCCCCTCCGCCCCACCGCCCCTCCGCCCGTCCCTCCGTCCCTCCGTCCTTCTGTCCATCCGTCTATCCGTCTGTCTGTCCATCTATCTGTCCATTCGTGTCCTATGACCGCCCCTCCGCCCCTCCACACCTCCGCCCCTCCGCCCCTCCGCCCCTCCGCCCCTCCGCCCCTCCGCCCCGCCGCCCCGCCGCCCCTCCGCCTCTCCGTCCCTCCGCCCGTCCCTCCGTCCCTCCGTCCTTCCGTCCATCCGTCTATCCGTCTTTCTGTCCATCTATCTCTCCATCCGTGTCCTACGACTGCCCCTCTGCCCCTCCGCCCGTCCCTCCGTCCATCCGACTATCCGTCTGTCTGTCCATCTATCTGTCCATCCGTGTCCTACGACTGACTGGCGGCCAGTCTAGGGTGTAGTAAGTCTTTCGCCTGCAGTCAACTGAGATAGGCTCCAGCAACCCCCGCTACCCTTGCCAGGATACACGGTACAGAAGATTGAATGAAAAGTTTCATTTGGTTCTATTGTCTCCTCTAGATAGTTAAATGGCCTTCTTGAGCACTTCAACATAGAATGGTGGGAATTCCAAATCAAATGATTTATCAAGGGCCACCTCGTGGTGTAGGGGTTCACTCGCCTGACTTTGGTGATACTGTGCTCTAAATCAACTAAATTAATTGCATTAATGATATATAATTGTTCTTTTTCTCTTCTTCACAGGATGAAGTTAAGGTTCCCTCAAAGCTCAATGTTTCCAAATCCATGCGGGTATCTGAGTCTGTATCAGGAAGCAGAGGAGGAAGTATGCTGGAGCTCAAGGAAGCGACAGAGGAGACTGGTGAAGAGGTGGAAGAGGGGGAGAAGGAAAACAAGCCCACTATTGACCTTTCCTCAGATGAGGAGGGAGTGGAAATTGAGGATGTCCTAGAAGAAACTCGTGCTGAGCGTATCAAGCGCAGCAGCCTGCAACGTGTGCAAAACCTGAAGAAAGTATTCTCCAAAGAGAAGATGGATAAGACCAGGGCAAAGACTAAGGAGAACCTGGGAAAGACCACACAGAAAACCAGAGAAAATATAGAGAAGACAAGACAAAAGACCAAAGCAAACCTGGAGAAGACCAAGCAGAAAACTAAGGAGAATATAGAGAATACTAAGCAAAAAGCTAAGGAGAACCTGGAGAAGACCCGACACAACATTGAGAAAAAGATGGGAAAGCTTGGAACACGCATGAGCGTCAACCCTGAACGCAAGCAGAAGCTCCAGACATCACGTGACAAAATGCAGAAAGCCTTCACGCCAGATCATGTGGTTTATGCCCGTTCCAAAACTGCTGTGTACAAGGTTCCCCCTTTCACCTTTCATGTCAAGAAAGTTCGCGACGGCGCCGTTGAGGTTATCCAAGGCACTGAAATGGTGGAGGTCTCTCAGAATGCTGAGCCTTTCAATGAAGTAGAAGATGAGGTTGATGAAGAAGGTGTAGAAGTGGAGATGGAGATGATGAACGGTGGTGATGATGAAGATGAAGAGGAGGAAAGCCATGATGTCTTAGATGATGACGAGGAAAAAGAAAGAGACAGCGACTAGATAATGTGCGATTGAACAGATCAATGCTATTCTCTTTCAATTTACTTTACTTTTGGAACCCATACCAAAACACACACACACACACTGTGCCTCAAAGTCTAAAAGCAGTAATACCTTCAAGTTATCAAATATCAATGTTTTTGATAAAATTATTTGACAACTAACCTGTATTGTGGTTTGACCATTCTACCAGTCATAAACTCCTATTAACAGATAGTTTGTGCTAATTCACTAATGTTACATGTTTTAGTCTTTGTGTGTTACTTTTTTTTGTACTACTAAACCAGCGTTGTTCCAGGTGGCAAGTCATTTAGAAAAAAAGTTATTATACTTGGTTAAAACAAAGAATTTGTGAAGGCAGTGTGAAACATTCTCGACTTCTGGGGTGCCCAAACTATGGCCCACTGCTCATTTTTCATCTGCCAAAAAAAATCAATATTGTCAAATAGGGGCCGGACAAGAAGCTTAAATATAGCCATTCTGTTGCACTTCTCCATTTTTAACACGAGATGGAGCTAGTCACTACAATAGTTCCTCTCCATTAACTCAAAACCTGGGAACATGTTGAAATGGACATAGGAAACTGTGGATAAATTCAGTATTTTGAGGACCAAGCATTGCCAACCCTCTCAGCCAAAATAGTTCAGACATCTTTCTCTGTCAATGGCAAATGATGAGTTAACACTTAAAGATTTAAAAAAAAAAATTAAAGGATATATGTATTTTATTCCCATCTTTTGTTTAGCAAATGAAATTGGGAGCATTTCAAATTGACCTTTGCAGCATTTCCAAAAGCGGCCCTCAGAGAAGAACGTTTATATTTTTGAGTGTCTGTCAGTCTTTGCAGCTGCCAAATGTGCATTGGCAGTGTTTTTCTGCCCCTCTCAAAATTACGTTAACATGATGGACACATGTTAATGAGCAGAGTGATGTACTTGTTTGACACATAATCCGTTTTGACTCGGATGGGCAAACTTGCTTCCTCCCAGTTAAAGTTAATTAGACTCTACTGCTGCCGATGAGTTAAATGAGTTCTTTTTAAGGGTTAGAAAAAAATAAAAGATTCATGATTCGTGCCTGAAAAGAATAAATCAATTTTAAAGAATCATGTTCGTTAAAAGAATATATATCAGCTTATTCCAAGGTCCTTGGTTTTGGTTTCACTTTTTATATATTAGTGTTAATTAATTGCAAAAATTATTTCTCTGTCTGTGTTTTTTTTTCATTCTATGAACTGTGATGAGGACCAACATGTTGAGCAAATTTCATAGCACAACACAGACCAAGTTAGACTGACCTGTATTCTGAAAGCAGCCTGAAGTAAGCACAAAATGATTGTGTAATGCCGAGTCTGCATCTGGAGCTTAGTTATTTTGCCAACATTTTGCCAAATCCACATTAACAATTCAGTTCACAAAAGCAGTAAAATTGGAAAACACATTTGCCTGGCATATGTGTATTCAATTGTAAGGGAAAGCTCGGATGTCCTCTAGCAATATAGGCTGGGGGAACTACAGGAAATCATCTAAAATATATTAAAAGACAAGTTCAGCTACTTTTTCGAATTCAGTAACATGTACGTATGCATTTATCTTTTGTAAATAATCACACTGCAATTCATACACATTTCACATTTACAAAAGAATATAATGCAGAAAGCTGCTGGCACATACACTGCTTTTACATGTTTCTTGAACCAAAATTGACACACATATTTGAACATAGAATATTCTAGCTATTTTAAACGCACAATTTATCTTTAGTGGATTAATGATCAGCACTTCAAAGGAAAATAACGTTGTTGTAACTGATTATTGTAAAATTTTTCATTGCTTAACCACTAATGATTTAATAAAGCTTTCTAGTTGAGAGATATTTTGTGTGTTGTTGTTGTTTTTTGTTTTTTAATGAAACAGATATTAATAAGGCCGCCATTGGTTAATGGGGAACCTGGGTTCAAATCCAGCTCGGTCCACCTGTGTGGAGTTTGCACGTTCTTCCTGGGCCTGCATGGGTTTTCTCAGGGTACTCCGGTTTCCTCCCACATTTCAAAGGCATGCATGGTAGGCTTATTGGACACTCTAAATTGCCCCTAGGTATTAGTGTGAGCGTGAATGGTTGTTTGTCTCCTTGTGCCCTGCGATTGGGTGGGCACCAATTCTGGGGGTCCCCTGCCTCCGGTCTGAAGTCAGCTGGGATAGGCTCCAGCACCCCCCGCGACCCTAGTGAGGATAAAGCGGTTCAGAAAATTAGATGAGATGAGTTCAGCTAGTACTTTGATTTCTTACAGGAGCAGCTTCTCCCCAATGAAATAAACTGTCATTTTAGCGCCCCACAACGCCGAAAGTATGAACTCCATGTAATTTCTGATTTGTAGGCATAGCCAGTGTCAAATTTTCAAAAAAAATTCCAAAAATAACAACAATTAAATGCCATTTTACGTATTTTGGTTTGTCCAATATTTTTCCTCCCAATAATATAACATGTTTTTTTCTCCGGAATTCACTTTGTAATCAGCTCTGGAAAATATTGTCAAAGTTGTACCTGTAAAGCGATATCTAACCTCAAAAAAATTATTTCTTCGTTTGATAATGAGTAAATGTATTATTAATTATTATTTATTGTGTTTATTGAAATGGTAATAACATATGGTTTGAACATTTTTCCTTGAAAAATACATCTCCCATGATGCTTGTTGGCAAATCGATAGTGTTTCCACTACAATGCGTCTGGCACTGTCATTTTTTTTTCTAAAGGAAGAGGAATTTGAAATAAAGTACGCAGTAGTGGTTGTAGAACAGAGTTACTTGTATGAGGTAACTATCTATTTTTGTACGGGCGGTTGTAATTTGATCTGATTTTTAGTGAACTTGAGTGGATTTCATGGTGTGATTGGGAAATTAAATATTTTTTGTTTGGTTTTTTTTTACAATGATGTCATCCCCAAGGGGCAAAAACTCAGACCACATTACTCACCAAAATTGTAAAATGAATTGAGGGAAGCAGATGTTGCTGACAGTAAATTACATTTCAACAGGAAAGTTGATTTTAAACTAGACATTGTAATTAATGCGAGAATGAAAATCACTTTTATTGTTCCAATAGCATTTGCTGTTAAGTGAGGAAGATCTTGTATAGCACAAAAGACGTAAACGTCAACAAAATAAATACATTACAAAGTCATCAGTCAATAATATACATTAAAACAAATAATATGACTTTTATTTCGAAAGGTAGAAACGGAAGTCGTTTATTATACTATCTTTTTACCAACAGCTGGCGTTTCAGAATGTGTAGCGCGACCGCATTCTATACTACTGTGACTTTAAAAAGTTTTGTTTACGTGTCTGCGGCCACTAGTTTTTCATGCAGTTTCTGTGAACTGTCCTACAACCTTTATAAGGTGAGCTTTATTCGCAACTATACAAGTTGCATGTTGCATGAGATAATTTAAATTTAAATCGTTAACTTTGCTTTTACAACCTTACCTCTGCTTTACGAATGCTAACAAAATTATAGCATACGTTCGCTAGCTAGCAGAGCGCCCTTTCTCTTGCCTCCTAAGTTTAAAAAAAACAACAACCGGAAACGCAATTCCCCAATACATGGGGGAAAATACATATATTAAATTATTCATATATAGATTTTTAACCAAACATACTCCTTTGTTTGTCATCTGCGTGGCTGTTCTATTGTGCATTAGAAACATTGTTAGCAAGCTAAAACATCTGTTAAGGCAGACCAAGTCATTGAAGAGTTTCAAAATGATATTTTAGATAAATTCGATTTATATTCGCTTCCCCAGTTTAGTGAAAACTACTATAGTTGCTTTTATAAACAGCAATGTATTGACAATTGTGCTTCTCACCGTCTGAGTTTCAATTTTACGAATCCCTTTTCTATTTGCTGACGACATGCACACGCCCCCACTTCCACAGGACCACCGCCATGTCCATGTGGATCCAAGCCCAGCAACTCCAGGGCGATGCCTTACACCAGATGCAGGCACTTTATGGCCAGCACTTTCCAATTGAGGTGCGACATTACTTGGCCCAGTGGATTGAGAGCCAACTCTGGTAATAAATGTTTTTTTTTCAAACAGCAAACTCCAAATGGTAGTTCTATCAATATTTCCTTTGCTGAGAGAGACAGGCATATCCTGAGATACGAGCTTAACACGTTCCGGGACCGAGCTCGTATATTGATTTACTCGTATCTCCAATCAACGTTTCCTATAGAAATGAACTAAATACAAATTAATTTGAAAGGTATAAAAATTTAAAACAAAATTAGAATTAAGTTTAGTGTAATGTTAGATTAAATTAATTTTTGTTTATCTGCATCGTAATCCAAGTTCATTTAGATTTGTTTGTTATGTTACGAGCGCGTTGCCGTGCAAATTGTCCCCCCCCCTTTCTCCCCCCCTTTCTCCGCCCCTTTCTCCTCCCCTTTCTCCCCCCTTTCTCCCCCCCTTTCTCTCTCAGTCTCTTCAGGCCGGGAGAAGAAAGGTATAAAATTTTAAAATAGAATTAGAATTAAGTTTAGTGTAAGGTTAGATAAATTTATTTTTGTGTCTGCATCGTAATCCAAATTCATTTAAATTTGTTTTTGTTATATTACGAGCGCATTGCCTTGCTTTATCTCTGTCAGTCTCTCCCTTCCGCGAAATCCGTATAATTTTAGTAGTATTAAACACATAATAGTACTATAACCACTAGTTATTTGTTACTTTGTTAATAGATGGCAAATTAGAACAAATAATGTTTTTCCAATCCAATATCCTGTTTTTGGTGTTTTTTCAGAGGGCTGGAACGAATTTATTTGTTTTTAGTTCATTTCTATTGGAAACGTTTGTTTGAGTTACGAGAAAATCGTCATACGAGCTAAGTCCCGGAACGCATTAAGCTCGTATCTCGAGGTACCACTGTACAGTAATCCCTCGAATATTGCGGCTTCACTACATCACAGATTTTTTTCAGGGGGAATTTGGTTTTTATCAATTTTTTTTGATAAGTTCATAAAAATGTGAACATCCACACTGAAACTCGCTAGCGTAAGCCACTCCCCTGTCCTCCGCTTGCTACTAGAACTAAATATTGTGGTACCTCGAGATACAAGCTTAATTTGTTCCGGGACTGAGCTCGTATGTCGATTTACTCGTAACTCAAATGAACGTTTCCCATTGAAATGAACTAAAAACACCCAAAACACAATATTGGATTGGAAAAACATTTTTATTTGTTCTAATTTGCCATTTATTAACAAAGTCACAAATAACTAGTGGTTTGATAGTACTAAAATGTGTTTAATAGTACTAAAATTAGATGGATTTTGCAGAAGGGAGAGAGAGACGGACAGAGAGAGAGGGGGGGCTTTTTAACGGCAACGCGCTCGTAACATAACATAAACAAATTGAAATGAACTTGGATTACGATGCACACACTCAAAAATAAGTTTAATCTAACCTTACACTAAACTTAATTCTAATTTTGTTTTAAATTTTGATACCTTTCTTCTCCCGGGTTGGCTCTATTTGCCCCGCCTCCACCCTGACTTTCAGATGCAACCTATCGAGGGTTGTTTGGGTTATTCCCTTCAAAATATTCCGAAAATCATGCACACAAATGTCCTCACAATAGCACAACGCACGACCACTTGCCAACGAGAAGTAGTATATACGCCATTCGCACTGACTAACGGGGGAAAAAACACTAAAAAAAATGCAACTCTCTGCCCAGTGTTCTTAGAGGGAGTTGCGACCAGAGAGACATTACACGAGGGAGTTGCGACCAGAGAGACATTACACGAGGTAGTTGCGACCAGAAAGACAGTGCCCATGATGTTCTTATGAACAGCCTCTCGCGTCCGCTGTCTGCTCGTATATCAAAATTTGCCTCATATCTCAAGATAAAAATTTGCCCGAAATTTTACCCGTATCTCAAATTGCTCATCAGGCGGGGCACTCGTATGTCGAGGCACCACTGTGCTGAAGTAAAAAAAAATCTTTTTTGTTTTTATTTTAAAGTTCATAAAAATGTGAAAATCCACGCTGAAAATCGCAAGCGGAAGCCACTCCCCTATCCTCCGCTTGCTACTAGGAATCAGCACTGAAGTAAAAAAAAAATTGTAATAGGGGTGATCCTACTTCGCGTTTTTTCGTTTACCACGGCCATCTCTGGTCTACATTAACTGCGATAATCGAGGGATTACTGTAGTAGCGTTGAGATCTCTAGGCCGAGCCCGAACCTGACCCAAAATTCGGGTCGGGTCGGGCCTAAAATGTCAATCATTACTTTGGGTTCGGCTCGGGACAGACTGGGCTTCTCTCTCGCTGAAAAAGAAATGTATATTAAAACGATGTGTGGATACTAAACTAAGGAATACTTGTTATAAAATAAATAATTTGGAATTTTGGATAAAATAGAGAAGGTGCTGTAATGTAATTGCAATTGGAGGCGGAGCTGGAGAGCCAGAGAATGCTCTGCGCACCTCACGTGAACGCCACCCTCTTAATATGGAGCAGCAAGAAGTTAAGGATAGACTAAAAACAGAAGAACTGAAAAGACAAACACGCACCGACCGGTAAGAATGAGTTGTGGAAAAGCTTCAAATTGATTGTTGAATGTGCTAGAGAAACTTGTCCTGGATTCGCTGAATATAGTCAATCTGGCGCTTTGCTCTCATACGAGAGAAAAAAGACTGGCACCTCGACACAGTTGAAATTGTCAAACATCTATATTATCATATAAAATATGTAAATGTTTATACAGTCTTGTTTAACTTAGATTTCATTACAAAAGACAGGCTTTAATCTGTCATCATAAATCACCCCTCCTCCTCCCGACTCGGGAGTCTCGAGTCCTCCCAAATCAAATATGACATTTTGGGTTTGCTTAGGGCTCGGGCCTACAAATCAAGTTAATTCGCCGGGGTTTGGCCAGGCCGGGTCGGGCTCTATTTTTTCGGCTGGTGTTAACTACACATTAATAGTGGTGTGCTTTTAAAGGGACTCAGTAGAGTTGAGCAACCCAGCAGAGGAAGCCAAAGCCAAACATCTGTTAGACAACCTGGTCACAGAGCTCCAGAGAAAAGCCCAGCTTCAAGGAGGAGAGGATGGCTTTCTTCTAAAGATTAAGCTGGGACACTATGCAAACCAGCTGAAGGTAAGCAAGACGAATCAACCCAGAGTAATCTTATCAGTACAGGAACAAAATGATTGTTGTAATAACTTTTCAAAACTAAGTGCCAGTGGAGGTCGATTTCTCTTTTAATTTTTGAAATGCTTTAACGTTCCTACATTATTGTAATGTGTTGCATGATGTTAACATATTATTAGAAACATAAATCTGTTTAATGCAGAATACTTACGACCGCTGTCCTTTGGAGCTAGTGCGCTGCATCAAACATATCTTGTGCTCCGAGCAGCGATTGGTTCAAGAAGCTTCCAATGTAAGTACTGCACCGAGTCACGATGCGGAAGGTATGATAACTTAGGGGGGGTCCCGATACTAACATTCTGACTTCTGATCGTGTCCGCCTTTTCTCAAGATATGCTTTGCAAATAACGATCCGATCGTCATTTTACACCAATGAAAATAATGCAGAATATAATGTAACCAGTAAATGGTATACTGGAGCTTTGTTTATGAGATTACACAATGATCTGTTACTGTCATAAATTTCTAAAGCGATGTAGCCCCACTCAGATTATACATTTTTGCTTAGTGGTTTGATTTACAGCATCTGAAAAGCACGATAGTACTGAAAACACTGGATTGGATCCGATCTTGTGACCAAATCTAGTACTTTCCGACACAGCAAAAATATTCGTATCGGGCACCGATACCAATACAGTGGTACCTCGACATACGAGCGTAATCCGTTCCGAGACTGAGATTGTATGACGAGGTTCTCGTAACTTGAGCGGACGTTTCCCATTGAAATGAATGGGAAAAAAAATTAATTCGTTCCAGCCCTCTGAAAAAACACCAAAAACAGGATATTGGATTGGAAAAATGTTTTATTTCTTCTAATTCCCCATCTATTAACAAAGTAACACATAACTAGTGGTTTAATAGAAATAGTGTTTAATCTAACATTAAAATTGGGCGGATTTCGCCGAGGGGAGAGGGGCACAAAAGGGGCGGGGGGCTTCGTTTTTTTTTTCCACACAACGCACTCGTAAACGGAACAAACACTCCACCCTCACGTTCGCTGTCGTACTATTCCCTTCAAAATATTCCGAAAATGATGCACACAAATGTCCTCACTTGCCAACGAGCAGCAGTCTTTTATCAGCGATCGCTCCGCTGCTCATGGGAGCTTTGGGGGCGCTGGCTAGCGGCTCCTTTTAGCTTGTAGCATCCCCTCGAACGGCGCCTATGATAGAGTTGCTACCGTGGTTGCTATTGCGGGGAGTTGCGAGCCAGTGCCCCTGATGTTCTTATGAGCAGCCAACGAGCACCAGTCTTTTATCAGCGATCGCTCCGCTGCTCATTGGAGCTTCAGGGGCGCTGGCTAGCGGCTCCTTTTAGCTTGTAGCATCTGTGTTCGCATCCCCTCGAACGGCGCCTATGATAGAGTTGCTACCGGGGATGCTGTTGCGAGCCAGTGCCCCTGATGTTGTTATGAGCAGCCAACGAGAAGTAATATAATACTCCTCGTATTAGATAAAAATAACAGGAAATGCAGCAGCTGAGCTTACCCACTTATTGATTGTGGGTAAAGTTTTATTCTGAGTGCCATTGCCTGTCGGCGTTGTGTGCACGAGTATACTTCATTACCCAGAAAGCCCTCTTTTCCCCGCGCATGCGCGTTGTGCGTTTCCTGGTCTGAATAACTCATCCGGTCCTCGTAAATATTGTTATACACGAAAGATATGCAAAAAAATGCCATGGCCACTTGGCTTGGTCGCATCACGAAAATTTGACCGCATCACAGGCGAATTATTCGATCGAAATTTCCCTCGTAAGACGAGCATTTTGTATGACGAGCGGTCGTATGACGAGGTACCACTGTACTATGGTTTGGATCGGTACATCACGTGTATGACTCCCACTGTCTAAAATATAAATACTCAGTGACCACCTTAATTCTACTAAAGAACAGCTTGATAGCATTTTATCAAAAAGAGCTAATGTTTAGATACAACAATTCTCAGACCAAAAACAAATATTGGCAAAATCTGAGCCATCTATCCATAACAAAAATTTAAAAAAGCCTTACTAGTGGGGCGGCCCGGTGACGCGAGTGGTTAGCGGGGCGGCCTCACAGCTCTGGAGTCCTGGGTTCAAATCCAGCTCATGTCCATCTGTGTGGAGTTTGCATGTTCGCCCCGGGCCTGCGTGGGTTTCCTCTGGGTACTCCGGTTTCCTCCCAGATTCCAAAGACAAGCATGGTAGGCTGATTGGACACTCTAAATTGCCCCCAGGTATGGGTGTGAGTGTGCGTGGTTGTCGGTCTCCTTGTGCCCTACGATCGGCTGGCCACTGATTCAGGGTGTCCCCTGCCTCTGGCCCGGAGACAGCTGGGATAGGTTCCAGCACCCCCCGCGATCCTAATGAGGATAAAGCGGTTCAGAAAATGATATGAGATACTTACTAGTGTTCCACCGATTCCAATACAGTGGTACCTCTACTTATGAAAAATATTCATTGCAGAAGTGGTTTTTCTAATGTGGTTTTTGAAAAGTTCTCAAGTGGACTCACATTTTCTATGTATCGTATTTGCCGGTCTATAAGCCGCAGTGCTTTAAAAAAAATACAGTAATACCTCGCCATTTGATGCTTCATCTTTAGCGGCTTCACTACATCGCAGATTTTTTTCTGGGGATTTGAAGAAAAAAATAGTTCATAAAAATGTGAAAATCCACTGTGAAACTAGGACTCAGCACTGAAGACATTTTTATTGTTTTTATTTCTTTAAATAGGAGTGACTCTATTTTGTGTTTTTTTGCGATTATCGCGGCCATGCCTGGTCAACATTAACCGCGATCATCGAGGTATTACTGTAGTTTGGCCAGTGGTGTGACTTATACTCCCGAGAATATGAACGTTTTATATAACATGTGTGTTCTTTGTTTGTTTATCAGATAAAATTCCCCCCAAAATGCAACTTATACTACAGTGCAACGTGTGTTTTTCCCCTCCTTTCATTGTGCATTTTTTGGCTGGTGCGAATTAAAGTATGCGAGTGATTAGCACGTCGGCCTCACAGTCCTGGTGTTGAGTTTTCGATCCCAGGTCCATACCTCAATGTGTTGAGTTTGCATGATCTTGCATGGGTTTTCTCCAGGTACTCCGATTTCCAACCACATCCCAAAAACATGCTTGATAGGCTGGTTGAATGCTGTAATTTGGCCCGATGTGTGAGTACCAGCGTGAATAGTTGTCCGTTTCCTTGTGCCCTGTGTTTGGCTGGCCACCAATTCAGGGTGTCTCCCACCTGGTGCCACAAGTCAGCTTGGATAGGCTCCAGCACCCCCTGCGACTCTTGTGAGGATAAGCAGTACATAAAATGAATTAATTAGTTTAGATAACTTTATTAATCTCGTATTTGAGAAATTTCTCTATATTTTACTACTATATAATGCGACTTATAGTCCAAAAAATATGCAAAATGCCCTAATCTTTTCCTAGGTTTCCAATAATACCGCCTAGACCAGTGTTTCCCATCCACTGTGCCGCAGCACACTGCTGTGCCTTGAGCAATGGTCAGGTGTGCCGCAGGAAATTGCAAGGTCATACAATGTAAGAAAGAAAGAGAAAAATTAATATCAATATAATGAGATTAAAATTGTTAAAATGACAAGGTTATAATCAAAATAGGATGAATGTTAAATTATACTATTACAAGATTCAAATTGTGAAACAGTCCATTTGTTGCTTATTTTTCTCTAACATGAACCAAAAGTTGTTTGGTTTCTACACATCAACTTTTGGCGACGTAAAGTCTGTGAGCACAACATTTTTTTGCGTAATATTAGGAGCTTTAAGTAATATTTGATGTCCATCTGTGGGGAGTTTGCATTTTCTCCCTCTGAATTGCTTAAAAAAAAAAACTACAACTTTTTCTGTCCCATTTTGCAATGCAACTCAGAGAGTGGCAGCCTGTCACTGAAAAGCGACAACAAATGGTAACTCCGAATAAAACTATGACTAACACTGTGCCCAGCCAAGGATAAGATGCGGTTCACGTCACTCACTTAGTTCCGCTGCATGAGTAAATGTTAATTGATTGGCTGCGTTAGTTACGTGGCCAATGAATGTCATTAACAGCGCTTTATGCCTACGTGCCTACTATGTTTTGCAGGTTAGCATATGACTAACGCAGACCTGGGCAATTAATTCCACAAAGGGCCGCAGTGGGTGCAGGCTTTTGTTCCAAATCTCATTGGTCAAAGTGCCTGTGCTGGATCGGTTTGAACAAAAACCTGCACCCACAGCGGTCCTCGAGGACCGGATTGCCCAGGTCTGGGGTAACGATTCGGTTTATCATGGGGAAATGACCGGGCTGCGGCAGAGCCACTCAACAAGCCAAAGTAAAAAAGAAATGCGTTTCTTTTAAGATGGAATGGCTGAGTATGTGCAAATTGAAGAACAAGCGGTGAAATTGGGTGAGAAAGGTCTCTTCAAAACATGCAGCAAAGCTAATGTTGCAAGCGAGTTTTCTGATGAAAAAATATGGACTAATTGGACGTTTGACTGCGTCAAGTGACACATTCAGCAGAAAAGTCATTTGAATGAGAATGAGAAGTGAGAAGGACAGACGTGATAAATATGGTAAAATTTAAGTCAGATTTGTGTACATTCTAGTGACATTTATCAAGATGTTTTATACATGGTTATTAATCATTAAATTTTAGTATGACTAAATTATTTATGGGTGGTAGACATGCACCTGCTAATGGCAGGTGTGATACTGGTGTGTGCCCATAGCGAGCACTTCTGATGTTGCTCACAGTGGTCCCAGTGTGCCCAGATAAGAAAAATTAGAGGGAACATTGGTCCCCGTGATTCTGGATTCAAGGTTAGCTTTTTAAACAAATGTTACAATCGGCCCGTGAAGGGGTAGCGGCCACCAACAAAGTTTGAGTGTGACCGTCCAACCAAAATCCCCTTTCCTGGATACTTTTCTATCTTTTTCTGGGACCAATGCTGAAGCAGCTCCCGCTGGCGATGAGTTCATTATTCATGTGGCTTCGACCCTTGTTCTTCTTCGAGTTGTTTCCTGAGTTTTTTTTTGTGTGTAATATACCGTATTTTCTCGATTATAACACGCAGATTTTTGCTATATAATTAATTCCAATAGATGGGGTGCGTGTTATAATCAATAACTAAAATAAATTACAAATTTTCGATCGAAAAAATTTCGGTTTTACGTCATCTCGTAAAGCCGATCGAAAATCGGAAAGCCGAGACCACCACTGCCCCCCTCTAGCCTCGTACTCGTCTCAGTTCACCCTCTCTCAGTTCAGTTTTGGACATTGTACAAGCAACATGGCATCAAAACGAGCAAGTTATACCGCAGCGTTCAAAAGAAAAGTCATCAAAGTGGCAGAGGAATTGGGCAACAGAGAAGCTGGAAGAAAATTCGATATTAGTGAAGCTAACATCCGTGGTTGGAGGAAGAAGAAAGACTCATTATTGAAAGAAAAAGCAACAGCAAAAGCATCAGGACGTGGAAGAAAAGCAATGTTCCCAGAGTTAGAGAAAGAACTTCTTAAAACGATTGCTGAGAGAAGAGCTGCAGGGTGTGCCATCAACACAGTCGAGCTGCGTATCCTCGCCCTGAAAATCATGAAAAAAACCAACAAGGATTCCGGCTTCAAATCGTCTGCATGTTGGTGCTATAAGTTTATGCAACGGCACGACCTATCTTTAAGAAAGAGAACGTCAATTGCCCAAAGGATGCCGGAGGACTACGGGAAATTTTAGGTGCGCACTATATTCGATTACTGCGGTTTTCCAGATGTTTTTGGCCCAAAATTACCTGCGTGTTATTTTCGAGTGCGCGTTAAATTCGAGAAAATACGGTAATTTAAGTTGCTATGTTGTGTGTTTAGGGCGGCCCAGTGGAGCGAGTGGTTAGCGTGTCCTGGGTTCAAATCCAGGTCACGTCCTTCTGTGTGGAGTTTGCATGTTCCCCTCTGCGTGGGTTTCCTCCGGGTATTCCGGTTTCCTCCCACATTCCAAAAACATGGATGGTAGGCTGATTGGACACTCTAAATTCCCCTAAGGTATGGGTGTGTGAGTGCATGGCTGTCCGTTTCCTTGTGTCCTGCGATCGGCTGGCCACCGATTCAGGGTGTCCCCCTCCTCTGGCCCGGAGTCAGCTGGGATAGGCTCCAGCACCCCCCGCGACCCTAATGAGGATAAAGCTGTTCAGAAAATGAGATGAGAGATGAGATGTTGTGTGTTTACGTGCGTGTATGTACGTACAGTCATATCTCTACTTCCGAAATTTATTGCGTCCAGAACTTTTTTTGTAACTTGGAATTTTCATAAGTAGAGCAGTACAGTAACCACTTTATAAACAACTTGTAACAAATTAATTTTAAAACAAGTAAAGATGCCACTGTATTCTGAAATTTTAATGTGAGTCGCAATCAAACCAATCTCATCATACCTAAAGCGGTGAATGGGTGGCAGGCCAGCATGTTTTTTTTATCTGTTCCACAAGCATAATATTATGTGAAGTAAACAAAAACACAAACTCAAACTCCTCAGTGGCACAGCAAAACTGTTCACACTTTGGAAGGTATTCTGATCAATCATTTTGTGTCAGGCAGATGAACAAGGCAGGGTTCATTAAAAAAATGTTACTACCTTTTATTGATAAGGTGCTAATCTGTTTTTTCAGGTAAATTGTGTAATTGGGGCTAAGACATTGGACAGCCTCTCCCAGCGCCATCAGCAGGTCAATCAGGCCTTTGAAGAGCTCCGGTTAGCCACACAAGAGACTGAGAATGAACTGAGAAAGCTTCAGCACAGCCAGGAGTACTTTATCATCCAGTACCAGGAGAACCTGCGTCTCCAGGGTATGCACTCATTCAATCTATCATATGTTCTTTTATATGTTAATACAAACTGAAAGAATATTGTTTAATAATTAAAAAAAATTCTGACGAGTAATAGTAAAAAAGATTGAATAAAACACAGTATATCCATGAAGTTGTCGCCAGACATGGGGCAGATATTACTGCTACTTCTTTATTACAGCATTAATACCCATTATCACGAGTCAAATACATTCTTGATTGGCCTATTTGTACACTTTAAGCAATTGTCATTTATAATAGGTGTTGTGTTTCCGATTAGGCTCTTTGAGCAAAATAAGACTTCTTATTTGATTATCTAAACATTCTTTACTATATTGTAAACACAGATATTTTTTACTGTCAATTAAAAAAAAAAAATCTCATCTCATCTTCCTCCGCTTATCCGAGGCCGAGTCGCGAGGGCAGCAGCTTCAGTGGGAAGACCTGACTTCCCTTTCCCCAGCCTCTTCAGCCAACTCTTCCTGGAGCATCCTAAGGCATTCCCGGGCCAGCCAGGAGATATAGGCTCCCAATCGCATCCAGGGTCGGCTGCGAGGCTTCCTCCCAGTGTGACGTAACACTTCAGCGGGGAGGTGTCCAGGGGTCATCCTAATCAGATGCCCGGGCCAATTTATCTGGGTCCTCTCGATCCGGAGGAGATGCGCCTCTACTCCGAGCCCCTCCCGTACACCCTGCGGAGGAAACACATTCCAGCCGCTTGTATCCGGCCGGGATCTTGTTTTTTCTGTCACGACCCACAGCTTGTGACCATAGATGAGGGTAGGAACGTAGACCGGTTTACCTTTCGGCTCAGCTCCTTCTTCACCTGTCGATCTCCCGCTCCATCTTCCCTCACCTTTTTCCGAATGAGTGCTGATACATAACCCGACTGCTTCACACTCGGTTGCGAATCGTTCCAGTTATGCAGTACTGAGGCCAACAAATCAGACCCACTCTATGCCACGGCTGCGTCTAGATATTCTGTCTATAAAAGTTATGAATAGGATCTTTAAAATAGGGCAGCCTTGGTGGCGTCGAACCTCCACTGGAAAGGGATCCGACTTACTTCCGGGGACCAGACTGACACTGGTCATAAAGGGACCGGACCCTACATATCAGGGATTCTGGTACCCCATACTCCCAGAGTACTCCCACAAGACTTACGGGGGGACACGGTTGAACACCTTCAAGTCCACAAAGCACATGTAGACAGGTTGGGAAAAATCCCAAGTCGAGTTCACCAGCGCCCCATGCCCACTATACACTGTGTTGATGGTGCACTGGTTCCCCCTCCTGAGATGCCGGATGGTGGACAAAAATGTCCGTGAAACCGTCTGGAAGTCCTTCTCCATGGCCTCACCAAACTCCTTCAATGTCCGGGTTTATGCTTCAAAGACCACCAAAGCCACGTGCCGCTTGGCCAGCCGGTAGCCATCAGCTGCCTCCGGAGCCATACGGACCAAAAAGGCCCTTTATGACTCTTTCTTCAGCCTGACGGCAGCCCTTACCGTCGTCCACCAGGGGGTTCTGGGATTAGCGCCACAACAAGCACCGGCTGCCTTGCAGCTGCAGCTCCGGTCAGCCGCTATGGCAAAAGAGGGACAAAACAAGGTCCACTCGGACTCAATCTCCCCTAGCTCTCTCTGGACATGAAAGAAGCTCTGTCAGAGGTGGGAGTTGAAACTCCTTATAACGGGGGACTCTACCACGCGTTCCTAGCAGACCCTCACAAAACGTTTGGGTCTGCCAGTCCGCACTGGCATCTTCCCCACTATCGGAACTCAACACCAGGTGGTGATCGGTTGACAGGAAATGCCGAGAATTTACCCGAATACGGGATGAAATAAAGTTCTAACCTAACAGCTCCGCCCATCTATTCACCCGAGTGTCCAAGATATCTGATGACATGACCAGTCAATCATCGAACTGTGGCCTAAGGGGTCCTGGTGCCAAGTGCACCCTTATTTTTGATAATGGTGTTTATTATTGTCAATACATGGCGAGTGCAACAGTGTAACAAGAAAATATTGCTCGGATTCCCATTAGGGGGCTGTTCTTCCCAATCATGTCCCTCCAGGTCTCACTGTCAATGCCCACGTGAGCATTGAAGTCCCCCAGTGGAATGAGGGAGCACTCTCCAGCACCCCTTCCAAGGACTTAAAAAAGGGTGGGTACTGTAAGTTGATGCTTGGTGCATGCGCATAAACAACAGTCAGCAAAGCGGAGGGATGCTACCCTCTCTTCTACCGGGGTGAACCCCAATGTGCAGGCCCCCTTGCTGGGGGCCAATAAGTATGCCCACACCTGCTCGATGCCTCTCACCGTGAGCGATTCCAGAGTGGTAAAGTGTCCAACCCCCCTTGAAAGGAGTGGTACCAGTCGGTGCAGGCTCGGCCGCCATCGTGGGCATCCTCCAGGCCCGGCTCCAGAGTGGGGCCCCGGTGACCCGCGTCCGGGAGAGCAAAAATGCCGTTCAAACGTGTTGTTCATCATAAGAGGTCTTCTGAGTCATTCTTTGTCTGGAGCCTCACCTCGTACAAGTTTGCCATGGGTGACCCTACCATTAACTCCACCCAGTGCTCGTAGAGATATTACATGAGGGAGTTGCGACGGGAAAGACAGCGCCCATGTTGTTCTCAAAAGCAGTCTCTCGCGTTGGCCACACCTGGCTGTATGTCCGTATATCACAATTTGTCTCGTATCTCAAGGTAAATATTTGCTCGAAATTTTACTCGTATCTCAAATTGCTTCTATGTCGGGGCACTCGCATGTCGAGGTATTACTGTATTGTGATATAATATGGCCCATAACCTGCTGAATACCAGGAAAAAAATGTTGTCCAATCACATTTATTTTGAAATTTCCAATCTATGTGAAGTAATTGGAATACAGCAAAAGAAATTTGTCATCATTGAAAAGCTTGAGTGTCCTCTATAGAGCACAAAAGGACTTCATGTGATTGGATGCACTGGGTGGGAGATATTTAGGTTTACAAATGTCCTCTACAGAGGACAAATTTGAACTACTGGTAGTCAGGACGATATGGATGATATGCTTTGTTCCACTTCACACACCACTAACTGTAATGATTAAATATCTAAAGCACAATTTTTTTTCAATCACATTTATTTTTCTATTTTTCCTGGTTCTAATTTTGCTTCCGTTTTGGCCAGCCCAGCTGAGCAGCCTGAGCTCTCTGCCTCCAGCTGAGCGCACCCAACGGGAAACCCCCCTACAAAGCAAGCGAGCCACTGTGGAAGCCTGGCTTGCCAGAGAGGCCAGCACATTACAAAAATACAGGCTTGTATGACTATACCAATTTTTTAAAAATAAATTAAGTTAAGTTTATTGATTCACAATGCAGGGATCACCAACCTTTTGTTGTACCATTGTCAGGTTTAATGTTATATTATTATTTATATTATTTACACGGACAAAATTAAATTTATGGCTTGCGTCAAAACGAGACTCCTCCCCTGGACTTAATTTGTTACTTTTTAACAAAGTTCACAGCCAATACCATTGGTAGTATTGTGGAATATTTGGGTACACGTTACTCTAGGTACCACCTATTGTGGAATTAGCAGGCGGCCGTGAGTCGCAGATCGCATCATGTGTTTATGAGCCAGAGTCGGCCTGGCCTACCAAGAAATATATCAGACATTGCCAAAACGATGACGAAGGAGGATAGATGTCCTTCATCTTTTCACTGTACTGTGTTCCGTCTATAAAAGACGCCGCGTTGTGCATTAAAGTAGGTCTTGCCTCCTGTCTGGAACCAGAGCGTATTGTGCATTTTGTTCAACTCTAATAGTGGCACACAGTATTTGTAATGCTTTCTCAGCATTACCAAAGTGACAAACAAAATGATTTGGCAAAAATTAACAAACAGGGAACACAAGTTGATACGGCGGTCATGTTCCATACATCGAAACCGAAATCGCAATACTCACAGTCACAATCCCGTCTCGAGGTGTGGGACAGTAGAATCGTGTCACACCTCTAAGTTAAAACCATGGGTCCCCAACCTCTTTTTGCACAAGGGACCAGTTTTAAAATGTAATGTTTCCACGGACCAGCTAGAGGCACAGTGTTTAGCCGTTTATGGGTTGGACCTATTTTGTCCGATTTTGTGTGGCTTGTCAGGTTTGCCTTTAGACATCCACAAAATCAAAAGAAACACTCCCTTCTGGATTTTCATTTACAAGGAGGACAGACCTTGAGGACCGCTCCCCAATTACCTTCTGCCCTTTCCTTTCTTTTGTCCATTTTTATCAAAATCGGGGGCCCTTATTACATAGAGGTCCCAACTCTAAAGTGAGGGGTAGATTACACGATTGGGACGTCAGAGTTTCCAAAACACGTTCACAATCTCATCATTATACAACAAAGGCACAAGGACTCGAAGAGCCCTCGGCACATCATGTTTTGAATATGGAAAAACAGAACGTCCTTTGTTGGTGGCAAGAAATGAAATGATGACTCTTTGTCTAAAGCAAGAATGCGTTCAAATTCTGTCAATGCTAAGAGCAAATGTATGATAATAATGTGCACATAAGTCCAACAGCTTCAAAGTGTCCTTTATCATTCAAAGTTTGGTTTAGTTTGATCACTTTCTTCTGGGCAACATAACCTACCGTATTTACTCGCATATAAGATGCCTGCGCGTATAAGATACACCCTTAAAATTGTTGAATTTGAACGGTCAGAGCTTATTATGCAAGATACGGTTTATTTTTTCCTTGGATTATATTCATAGATGTGAAAATTTGTTTTGTTTAGCGTTTTATCTGTTTATAGTTTATTTTGAAATAAATGACCGTATCGGCCGCATTGTCTTGCGTCATGACGTCACGGCGCCAGTGTGTCATGGCGCCAGTGCGTCATGGCGCCATTTTGTCGTGACGTCATCGTGTCATTGTCGTCAGCTTGCAGTTTCGTGCATGCCGTGATTTATGCGCATATAAGCCGTACCCTCAATTCAGTCATTTTTTGTCTGACAAAAGCGGCTTATATGCGAGTAAATATGGTCTAATCAGTTGTTGTTTTTTCACTCTGAGCCCCCCAAAAATAAATATTTGGGGCCCAAAAAGACAAATAAATGCAGATTTTTTGTTAAAAAAATAATAATATTCATGTCATGTACAATCAAAGATGCTCAACAAACAGTTTTGAATCTTCATAATATTCAACTTGTAAAATATGAACATTTAATGAATAAAAATGAGATTGAATTGTTTACTATTCGATAATTTAACAGAAACTAAAGCTGTGGTCATTATTATTTTGTGCCTTTATTCATAATATGGGCATAGCATGTTCTATACAGTCGAACAACAGTGCAAAACAGTGTAAATGTAATACAAAAATATGCCATCTAACACGGATGCTCAAAATGTGGATCGTGATCTACCAGTCAATCGCCATGGTGGCTGACAACAAGAGTCAACCCACTCTTAATAAGTGTAGTAAAATGTGATATGTGACTTGTGCTGGTAAACGGTGTCACCTACATGCCCACACTATGTTGACTCATTTAGTTTTGCAAGGTATATCGGCATACATAAAGCAGTTATGTATGCCGATATACCTTGCAAAACCAAATGAAAAGTAGATTTTCGTCTATCTGTTGCCTGAATCTTTTTGGCTGACTTTGGTTTGAGTAATTATCTCTACTGGCAGTATGAGGTGATTCCTTAACCATACAAAAGATTGCTCAGGTTGTCCAACTTCTCCAGGATGGCACATTCCCACGTGCTCCAGCAAGAAGGTTTAATGTGTCTCCAAGCAAAATCTCCAGAACATGGAGGCGATTGTGGTTGTTATCCTCGGAGACCTGGACAGGGCTGTAGAAGGTCCTCAACCCATCAGCAGGACCGATGCCTGCACCTTTTGTGCATGGCGGAACAAGCTGCGCACTGGTTGTGCCCTAGAGACTGACCTCCAAAGGGCCACTGGTATGAATGTCTCTACCCAAACAATCTGGAACAGACTTCATGAAGGTGGCCTGAGGATCAGATGTCCTGTAGAGGGCCCTGTGGCCACTCCCCACCACCATGGAGTTTGACTGGCATTTGCTCCAGAACATCAGAATTGGCAAGTCCGCCATTGGCACCTGTACTTTTCACAGACGAGAGCAAGCTCAGCCTGAGCACCTGTAATATACCTAAAGGTTGCAAGGAGCGTGGCTCAAAAATCCTTGTTTAATACTGAAACGTGCAGAAGCATTGGTTCCTTTGTTTTTTTAAGCAGTGAAAAATGACCACTTACACAAAGGGCACAAAATGTGGAATTATTTCACCCTGTTTAACATTTCACTTAATATTGCTCTTAATATTGTCAAAATCAACTCGCTAATCCATATGAATTGGTGGAGGCTGTTCTTACACACAACTTTGCGGATTCCAATAAGAGCGTTCACTGTGCGTTCGCAGGACCTTTCGGAACAACACCAAAAGACCCTCACTCTTCTGAGGAAACAACAAACTTTGATCTTAGATGAGGAGCTCATACAATGGAAGAGGAGGCAGCAATTAGCTGGGAATGGGGGTCCTCATGAGGGAGGACTAGATGTTCTCCAGTCCTGGTAAGGACTTTTCTCAACCCACATATTTTAAGTGAAAATGTAGTTGTAGCACAAATAAGTCAGTCCAAGATATAATGATCATGTCTCTTTGTTTGTAGGTGTGAAAAGTTGGCCGATCTTATCTGGACAAATCGACAGCAAATTCGACGCTGTGAACATCTTACTCAGCAACTTCCTCTGCCAGGCTCCATGGAAGATCTGCTGAACAAACTCAATTCAGACATCACTGATGTTATCTCTGCTTTGGTCACAAGGTGAAACTCACACCTCATCTCTATCAAGCTTTAGACCACCGAGCAGTGGTTTGATTCTCATTATCATTTCTACAGCATTTAGAACGTTGTTTAGCATATTTTTGTGCAAAATGCAGGCATTTGTCGTACCTCAGAAGATTCTGTCAACTCAAAAAGGTGTTTGATCTGATCTCGTCATTGGAAATTGAATCTGATCACATAATTGATAAAATATCAAAATTAGTGGAAAAATATTGGGTTTTTAAGATACTATGTATTTATTTGTCATATGCCTTTTCTTTGCACAACTCTTCATTCCACTTGCTTGCTTTGGGGCCATTGTTGTTCCCTTTATTCTGCACTGACTCACAGGGAAAAAAATGCAAAGCTCCACCCATTGCTCGTGGAGATCTTTACACAAGGGAGTTGCGGCGAGAAAGACAGTGCGGCTGAAATCATGAGCAGCCTCTCGCGTCTCGGCTACCTGGCTGTCTCGTATGCTCGTATCTCAAAATTTGTCTCGTATCTCAAGGCAAATATTTGCTCAGAATGTTACAAGTATTCTGTCAAAACCTACAGAACGACGGAAATGAAACACATCAACACAAAGCTAAGGATGCATTTGTGTTGTTGCATATGAGAACTCAAGATTGCTGTCAAATAGAACACACGTGCTATTTGTTACAAGGAGAACAGACCCCAAGTGGCAAATTTATGACCTGGGCTGCAGCGCGATATCATCTGAAAATATAACCTAAGAATGTCCTTTTATTATTAATGGGAAAACAATAGGTCGTTTTCCCTAAAAAAATGATAAAGAAGCTACCTTGTTATATAAGCTGCATATTTCAAATTTACAGAAAAAAGTAGCATCTTATAGTCTGAAGACTATGGCCTTTATCATCAGTATCACTTCCTAATAACGCTACCAACTCTGGATGTACAGGGCTTGCAAACAAAACCAATAAGTCGCTTTCTTTGGTTCGGACCAAATTATATTTCGTCTGGACTGTTTTGTTGCGGTTCCTTTTCACATTGCAATTTTTTTTTGCGAAGCAGGATTTGACAACAAACCGACATATATGCAGACATCGTTCAATCATTGGACAACTGGTCTGAGCGGTGTAACATGGTAAAATACACTAGTAAACAATTGCAGAGCTCCAGCTTGCAGCACTCATGCTCATATTGATATGGTTCATCAAACCGCAAGAAACTACTGGAAAACATTCCAAACCCCAACTCATGTAAGCCGAAATACTGCTAATAAAGCAACATTTCACAAAATGCCTGTTACCTGCAAATAGATAGGTGTATGGTTTCAGCTTTGTTTCGAAACACTGTGCAGTTGCTTTGAATCATAAAGCAAACAGCACTGTGGTGTGCTTGGAAGCGAACCGAGACCACCTCTCTGACGAGGTCTCAAACCGGCTGTTTGGTCTGCATTAGAGTTCGCTGGTTTGTAATTGCACCAACCCAATAGGTTCACACCACGGACTTAAACGGTTTGGTCCAGACCAAACAGGGCAGGTGTTAATACACAGCCGCATACCCAGTCAAACTATGAAAAAAAGTACAATTCATAACCGATTTTTTTTTTAAAAATAATTTTATTTATTTATTTTAAAGGTGAATTTCTTACAAAATATCAAATTAATTATTACAAGAGAGATAATATTCAATAACCCACCAGGATATTGTTGTTAAACAAGTTTGCTTTCAGTTGTGATATGAAATGTAGAGAAGACTATATTTCTGAGTTTGATTAACGGTGAATTTCTGAGGCTGGAAGAAGAACTGAATGATATGCTCCCTATGGCAGTAATACAGGCTGAAAGGACAAACAAGTGTAGGGGGGAAATGTGAGTGGAGATATGTTGGAGATCAGACAGGTCTGGAGCAAGGTTGTGTATGGATTTGAATGCGGTAGAGGTCAATTTAGAATAATATACTGCACAATATGAACTTTTTGGCTATGGCTGTCTCTCATTTCCTTCAGATAATTTACATAATGTTAATAATCCTGCTCTGTTTAGCACCTTCATCATTGAAAAACAGCCACCCCAGGTGTTAAGGACCCATACCAAATTTGCGGCAACTGTGCGACTTCTGGTGGGTGGTAAGCTCAATGTCCACATGAATCCACCTCAAGTCAAGGCTGTCATTGTGAGTGAGCAACAGGCCAAAGCCCTCCTAAAAAATGAAAGCACACACAGGTAAAAAGAATCTCAGTGGTGCAGACTTTGTCATAGTTGTATGTTTTTGAATATTTGATTCATTGCTGCTTTGTTAGCTGACGCAAAATATTATTTTGTTGTGTTTTAATGTTATTAATAGGTCTAATTAAATTTCTTCCCCTATTGATAGTGAAAGCAGCGGTGAAATCCTTAACAACAACTGTGTGATGGAATATCACCAGGGCACAGGCACTCTGAGTGCACACTTCAGAAACATGGTAGGGTTCCAGTTAAAACACCTTTGATCTTGCTGATGAAATACAGTTGCACCTTTACTTACAAAATTAATTGGTTCCAGAACTTTTTTCGTAACTTGAAAATTTCGTAAGTAGAGCAGTACTTTATATGTATATTCTCTAATTCGTTCCACGGTCCTCACACGACTGGCAACTAAACCCTTTAAAATGGGTCAGCGTCCCAATTTTGAATGAAAGATGTGAAAAACACACAAAAATAAGAGAAAATTATAAGAAAAATGATCTATTAATGTCTTAAAATGGGGTCTGTGGGAAGACCACAGACTGTTAGACTTGGTCCCCACCTCTCTTCCTCCATTACACTGAGCACTGGCTCCCCTCAAGGCTGTGTACTGAGTCCTCTTCTGTACTCCCTGTACACATACGACTGTACACCCACCCACCAGTCTAACGCCATCATCAAATTCGCTGACGACACCACTGTGGTCGGACTCATCTCAGGAGGGGATGAGTCGGCTTACAGAGATGAGGTCAACAAATTGTCTTCGTGGTGCTCGGTGAACAATCTCACACTGAACACCACGAAAACTAAAGAAATAATCCTGGACTTTCGCAAACACGGCACAGATCTGGCCCCATTCCTCATAAATGGAGTATGTGTAGACAGGGTCCAGTCCTTTAAATTCCTGGGGGTCCACGTCACGGATAAGCTCTCATGGTCTACAAACATCACGGCAGTGGTGAAGAAGGCTCAGAAACGACTCCATTTCCTCAGGGTACTTAGGAAGAACAACTTGGGCACCAAGCTTCTGATAACCTTCTATAGAACCACTGTAGAGAGCATCCTGGCATACGGCATCACAGTGTGGTACGCTGGAAGCACGGCGGCAGACAAAAAGGCCATGCAGAAAGTGATTAACACTGCCCAGAGGATTGTCGGCTGCTCTCTGCCCTCACTGGAAGACATTGCCAGCCCTCGTTACCTCAGCAGAGCCAGGAACATCATAGGGGACCCTTACCACCCTGGTCACAATCTGTTCCAGCTGCTGCCCTCTGGCAGACGCTATAGGTCCCACAAAGCACGGACAAATAGGCTTAAGGACAGTTTTTCCCCACATCCATCAGAACTCTAAATTTGCGGTAACATAACACACATTCCCTTCTGCGGTAATATGAAAAGATGTTTGGGTGGTGATCTGCCTCCTAATAGCTGACTGAACGTAAGTGAAAGACAGTGAGAGGTAAGCGACCTTTATCCATAACAGCAGAATGCCAAATTACAAGTCCGTAACTATCACTTATTTAGGTCTTTTGCCGAGTAAACGCATCTTATGGAGAAGCACAACCAATTTCGTCACACGCAGTTTCTGGGTGTGATGACAAGTAGGCTTTTTTGTGTTGTTGATAATGACGACAGGGCCTATGTCCAATTATTATTAAAATGAAAAACAAGCATGAAATAGTTCTTTCCGCGGCCGTAATAATGAGAGACATAATACCCGTGTTTGTCCGCCAGATGGCGGCAAGAGTCCGTTCTACCAGGGCCGAAAGCCGTCCACTTTGTAGTACATTTTAGACTTTTACGTATGCCCTGTGTGTGTGTGAAAATATGTGCCACGTTGCATTTGTACGCTTAATAAGGGGAATTGAAATCATTAATAAGGGGAGCATTTAGCCGAGGTGGACAGGTATGTAATTAGAGAATCTTGAAACATGGATAGTGGTTGTTGTGAGACAGCCAATGAGAGCCCAGTAGAGGGTAGCGAGGTTCTAAATTCAGAAGCAATGCATTCGCGACAATATTTTCAAAATAAAATAACGGATAAGGAAATTCATTAATTTTTGGGGGGATTTCGTAACCTGGATCTTTTTTGTATCACGGGGCACTCATTTGCATATAAAAAAAAATCGTAACCTGAAAATTTCGTACCTAGATGCATTCGTAAGTAGGGGTATGATTGTATTGTGATACTAAAGCAAAAAAATTTTGGGGACACGTTCAGCTGGTAAGAAGCAGTTATGTTTTCATATCCAAGGCTTCATACAGAGTAACTGTCAATAGACTGGAATTCACTAACATAACATCTTGTATGTTGGTTAATCTTATTACTCTTATTACATGTGGGGAAAGTGGGGTGTTAGAAAACCCCTCAAACATTTTTTTAAGAGAATGAATGAACTGTACTTGTAGGGTGGCCCTGGCGCAGTTGGTAGCCTGAGTTGTACAAGGAACAAAGGGTAAGCGGTTCGGTTCCAGTCTTCCACTGCCCACTGTCGAAGTGGCCTTGCGCAAGTCGCTGAACCCTAATTTGTCAGTGGGTTGGCAGCGCCTTGCATGGCAGTAGCCCCATTGGTGTGTATAAGTATAGATGAATTTGTGCTAATTTAAAGAGCGTTTGTTGGGCATGGTAAAGACGTGTAGCTAAAACTCTCCATTTACCAGTAAAAATGAGTACTCTCACTGCTCTAAATGGCAATGGCAGTTACACAGGGAGGTATGAAGGTCAATTTTCCTTTTGTAATACAAGATTAAATTTATTTGACCCTATATGATACCTGCTGGTACTCTATGTATCAAGAAGTTGAACTATTATTTTACTCTCTCTGTGTATAGTCCCTGAAGCGAATCAAGCGTTCGGACCGTCGAGGTGCTGAGTCAGTGACTGAGGAAAAGTTCACTGTTCTGTTTGAATCACAATTCAGTATTGGTGGCAATGAGCTGGTCTTCCATGTTAAAGTAAGGGAGTCTTTCAAACATTCTTTAATTCCGAACTTGGTTTAACTTTAGTTTAATGTCTCTGTTTGTCTCATGGTGCATGTCATGTAGTATATATTTTAAAAAATGATATTTTGTATTATAGTATTTTTTATTTAAATATTATTTTAATAATAATTCAAGAATAGAAACTCAAATGCCATCACATTCATTAAAAGTATAATTACTTTTCAGAATTTCAATTCCTCCTTAGTGCTATTATAAAATTATTGTTTTGTCATTTTTAAATTTCTTTAGGCTTAACCTTCTCTTTGCTTTACACCTGCAGACTTTATCGCTACCCGTGGTGGTCATAGTCCACGGTAGTCAGGACAACAATGCCACAGCAACAGTACTTTGGGACAATGCCTTTGCTGAACCAGTGAGTTGGATTCTTTAGTCTTATTCGGACCCTAACCCATGAACTACGGCCTCTGACGTTTTTAAGCAAATGACAAAAATTTGATTTTTACAAAACTAATGGATCTTTACTAACACAAAAATGCATGCATTATTGTCAGCGACATAATCTTTCCTCAAACCAACAAATAAAACAAATGGGAAATAAATCAATACCGTATTTATTCACATATAAGCCACCCGCGTGTATAAGCCGCACCCTGAAAGTTGCCTTGAAATTTTTTTACAATTTCTTGCGTATAAGCCGCCCCCTTGATTCCCAATTTTTACCTCCATATTCATGGTTTTAATAGGGAGTACAAATGTGTTACTTTGAAGGGAAAATCTTAAGAAAAATCATCACAAGTGGTATTTCTGAGATACTGTTTGAATCAAAAGCACATTATTAGGTCAATATCATAAGGAAGTTAATATGTATTGATATATCTTTGTAAATGCAATATATCAAATTATTCAATTTAGTCTATCTTGATGAGAACTTGATGCTTTCTAATTACAGAAATTACAATTCTCTTACCAGAAGTTTAAGATGTTGTGGCAGCCATATTGCTTCTAATGTCAAAATATCTCAATTCCTTCGATGGTTCATATTACTCCAATAGTTGTCACTTTGAACAAGAAATACAATTTAAAAAAAATCAATATTAGCGAGTTAGATTAGCGTTGCAATGTTCTTTGATAGCGCTGGGACACCTCATCTGCACAGATACTCCGGTCAGAGAGTGAGACGAAGGCACACAGATGATTCTTCAGCTTCTTTTATATCAAATCCAAGTAATTGACAATGTAGACTCTACATTATAGAGCCTTCTTCTTTGACAACACATTACAGTCAACTTTGATAAACACTGAATCGAACTCCGCTGGAAATGTTCTTTACTCAAGACTACAACTCAAACTACAACTATAGGACCCCAGGCTGTCCTCTTGGGTGCCTGAAGGAAAATAATAACCAGCCTTTTAATAAAAACAACAAAAAACATAGGAAATGTATGACAATTAAAGTGGAACTTTGTTTTATTTCAAAATCAAGGCTACTCGTGTTTGGCCAATCAGAGCACGTTTAACTAGGTTTAGACGGCAGCGCCCTAGGTAAGATGGCTGCCCGGGAGCTAGGTAAGATGGCTGTGCCTCGAGCGAGGAGTGAAGGGAACGTGAGTTTTTTCACGTTTTATGCAAGATACTTACGTTTTTTTCCCTGAATTTCATTCATGGATGTCAAATTAAATTTTGTTTAGCGTTTTATGTTTATCTTTTCTCTATTTTGAAATAAATGACCGTATCAGCATTCGCCTGTCATGACGTCACGGCGGACGCAATGGCGCCATTTTGTCGTGACGTCATCGTGGCAGGGCGCCGTCAATTTGGAATTTTTTATGTCATGTTTTTTTGCGCATATAAACCGTACCCTCAATTTAGTCATCATTTTTTTGTCCGACAAAAGTGGCTTATATGCGAGTAAATACGGTACTTACAATATAATGACAAATGTAGTACATTTACGCACTGAACAGTGACACCTCATAATAAGGTGTGCATTATGTATGAAAATAAACTCATTCAGTGGTGTGCCCATATAATCCGGTGAGGTTTATAGACTGAATTTCTCAAGCTTTGGTAAGGAGGGCTTCAAACATCTAAATGGCCTAAATGGTATCTCGTGCTTTGGTTGGAACTGTAATTATTCATTCATACATTCATTTTCTGAACCGCTTTATCCTCAATAGGGTCATGGGGGGTGCTAGAGCTATCCCAGCTGACTTCGGGCCAGAGGCGGGGGACACCCTGTATCAGAGGGCACAAGCAGACAGACAACCAATCGCACTCACACCCATACCTAAGGGCAATTTAGAGTGTCCAATCAGCCTACCCTGCATGTCTTTAGAATGTGGGAAAAAACTGGAGTACCCAGAGAAAACCCCCTCAGGTGAACTGACCTAAATTTGCGGCCGGCGTGCTATCCACTGAAGGCGCCGGTCCGCCCATGAACTGTAATTAACGAATGGCAATAAACTTTCCATGTTTTGCACAGCTGCTATAATCTCTTTTTCCTCATCATAATGAGAAAAGTCGTGGCTTTCTGATGCAACATTGAAAAACAGATGCATTCATGCTTGCATCTCAAGTTTTCTGTAAGCCAGTTTGGATAGGGGGATTTATGTGGGACCTCCTTTTTTTGCTGATGTATTGCTTGCCTATGCAGGACAATCACATAGTAATTATAGAGTGTACCAGAGAGAACATATGTGGTACCATAAAAAGTCCTCAAATCTGGCTGCAACACAAAAGCAGAACATTCTTATGGCATGATAGATAATCATTTGCAGGTGGAACAATATTTGTTTCTGGAATGAAAGTTTTAGCTTTGATATCCACCCCTTCTAACTGTGTTAAAATGTCCTTGGATTGAAATGTGCTTAAGATATTAAACTCCTAATTAGTTCTGAAGCTGCATAATTAGATCAGTGAGTAGACTTTACTAGACAACTTTAGTAGTAAAGTGTGACACAGTAAAAGTGTTTTTGCCGTCTATAAACATGTGTATCATTCAATTAGGATTTTTTTAATGTTGTATCTTACTCTTTCATTTGATATCCTTGTTCTTTCAGGGTCGTGTGCCTTTCATTGTACCAGACAAGATATTATGGAACCAATTATGCGAAGCCCTTGATATGAAGTACAAGGCAGAGATGCACAGTGGCCGTGGCCTGTCAGAGAATAACCTGGTCTTCCTAGCGCAGAAAGCTTTCACAAGTACAAGTAATAACCCAGAGGAATACCGCAACATGACCATATCTTGGGCACAGTTCAACAGAGTGAGCATGACGCTACGAGTGATAGATCTCTCTCCTGAAATTGCGGTACTCTCAACTCAAATTTGTCTTGAACAGGAGAATTTACCAGGGCGCAACTTCACCTTTTGGCAGTGGTTTGATGGCGTCATGGAACTTATGAAGAAACATCTCAAGCCCCATTGGAATGATGGGTAATGGAAACATTTTTTTGCAACAAAAGCCTTTGTGTTGACTTTATTGACAAGCTATTGATAAGTATCTGATATCGTCAAAGTGTTTCCCTTGTGATCTTAACAGTGTACCTTTAAATTATTCAAGTAAATCAGTTTTACCGTATTTTGCCGTTTAATATACCCGGGTATATTAAATGATTTTAGCTTTTTTGAGCCTCCCGTTTGTGCGCCATTTAATATACCCCTGCCGTTTAATATATCCCTGCCGTTTAATATACCCGGGTATATTAAACGGCAACTCAGCTTTTTTTGGCAAGATTCGTATGGTGTTCATGGGGGCATAATTATAGATACTTAAGTTCATTAAAATTCCAAGTCAGACTTGTTTCAGCAGTAAGTAGTAGTTACTAGTCGGACAAAGACCCCGAATCGCTGTCAGCAACAGACTTTCTCTTACCCCGTCACGGCATAGAGTGCGTAGTGGATCGTACCTTCCCGTTTGTGCGCCATTTAATATACCCCTGCCGTTTAATATACCCGGGTATATTAAATGGGGGGGTATATTAAACAGCAAAATGCGGTAATTACCTAATATTATTAAAATCACAACTTTAACTAGTGTTGCTCCGATTCAGATACGGCATTATACCATATCGCACAATATGTACTCTACGAAATCTACTTTCCAATCACCGGTTGCCTTACCCATAATGGCCGCCAGCTATGCACGCCACAATAAAAAAATGGAGAGCTTGTCACATTTCCCAAGATAATAATAGATGTCCAAGATGTATAGATGTGTGCGATTTCCTTATCCTTCTGCTGTGAACTTAAATTTCCAGTTTTTGTCTATTCACTGTCAACACTTCAAATGGATTGACGCATGTGTGCGTGTATACACATTAGTACCTTTACTTACAAAATTAATTGATTCCCGAACTTGTTTTATAACTTGTATTCCAGTACAGTACAGCAGTAATTTAGATGTAAAATCTCTAATTGGTTCCACGGTCCTTAAAAAAACCCTACCAATTTAAACCCCTTTAAAAATAATCGAAGTGTCCCAATTTGTGAGGAACACAAAAATGAGTAAACATGAGAAAATTATTTATTAATGTATTAAAATGGCTAACCAGCGTGCAAAAATATTTTCTATTCATCCAGTAGCCTGTTCGGAGGAAGCTCACATTAGGCAATAGACAAAGCACACAAACACCTGCACATAAACAGACATCTAAACAACTTCAAATTATGAATTTTATAGAAAAGCTGTTTTATATTAACATATTTCTGCTTTATGACTTTTTTTGCATTTAATTTCACACCGTTTTATTTATTGCCACATTGCCACTTGTTTGGTCTCCAAATCTTCAGAAGTCTGAATTGTTGACTGTGTACCTTACACAAACATGTATGAAATACTGTATAATTTTTGAAATTTTTTCAGGGCCATCTTGGGTTTTGTTAACAAGCAGCAGGCACAGGATATGCTTATGTCAAAACCCAACGGGTCATTCCTCCTGCGTTTTAGTGACTCTGAAATTGGTGGCATCACTATTGCCTGGGTTGCAGAAAACCCCAACAAAACAGGTATCTTTGATTTCTTCATCTATTCTGATGGACACTTAACCGCCAAGGTTTGTCGAGTTTAATATAGCAATGGCGCCACAAGACCTTGCCACTCCTTGAGCCAATAGGCTCAATTATACTGCTGTCAGTTTCTTTGCGTTTACAACCTCATCGGTATTCTCAAGCATACTACTGTATTTTCCTTGCTAGAGGTTCACATTCAATGAATGGCTAACTATTTTTTTTCTTCTGTAAAAGTACAATTGGGAAATTGTGCCTGAATTTGCACATTCTTGTTAGAGCCCTTGTGATTTCCTCTGTCTGAGACATTTTCATGTAGACACAACGCTACCGCTCCCAGTGTATTTCCTGTGTTAGCGTGAGCGCCTGGTTCACAGGCACTAAGGGTGAATCTCCAATCCCACCACTGTAGCTCTCCACCAAATGACCGTGTAAGAAAAAAGGGCAAAAAATGATGGCACGTCTGAATTCTATGAGTGAGTGAGAATGTGGCCTGCACTTTAAAGTATACAGTAATATCCTTGACATACGAGTGCCCCAACATACAAGAAAATTGAGATACGGGGAAAATTCAGAGCAAATATTTGCTGTGAGATACGAGACAAATTTGAGATTTGAGCATACGAGACAGCCAGGTGGCCGAGTACACGAGGGTTGCTTATGATAACAACGCACTTTCTTTCTCGTCGCATCTCCCCCGCGTAAAGATATCTACAAGCCCTGGGCATTTTGGGGGGGTATGAGAACAAATTGAGGTCATATTTCCCAAGCACTGCTATACAGTACTATACGTTTCAATAGCACTGCTTATGAT